>NC_140702.1:18742350-19204850 GCF_054131305.1 Coturnix japonica | reverse complement strand
TCCCTTCCAACTGAAACCACCCTATGATTCTATGATTCTTTGACATGGCAAATTTAACAGTAATGCATACATTTCACTGAATCCACTTTCATATTAGGGAAAATCTGTACCAGTATTTTCACTTGTTGACTCTTAATTTTCTCACGGAAAAGGACATTAAATAATATATAAGACTGTACTCTGATAACTCTTTGTCTTGATAAGTGGTAGTGAAAGTTTTAGTAATTCTTTTATAGGACAATATTCTAAGAATTAACGTATGTTTCACAGAATCATAGAATCACAGAATCACAGAATGACCTGGGTTGAAAAGGACCGTAATGATTTCAACTCTCCTGCAATGTTCAGGGTTGCCAACAACCCAACACGGCTGCCCAGAGCCACATCCAGCCTGGCCTTGAATGCCTCCAGGGAAGGGGCATCCACAACCTCCTTGGGCAACCTGTTCTAGTGTGTCACCACCCTCTGTGTGCAAAACTTCCTTCTAATATACCTTTCCTGTCCTTGTGAACAGCAATTCCTATGTCATGATTCAGCAGAGTAATGGGGGAAAAAATTTATTAACCTTCTCCTATGTGTTAATATCTAGACTATTTATTTGCATGTTTCTATCTAGGGGATGTGTGGGAAATACTTTGCTCTTTATTTCATTTTTCTCATCAAGGTCTTTCTGAAAAAAAAAACAAAAAAACAAAAACAGAAAAAAAAAAACAACTTAACAGTTCCCACAACCAGAATTATGGTTTTCTGCAAGCTTGATGATTCCCAGCTACTCCCATCCCCTCATTCTGAACACACTGGAAAAGAGAAACAGAAAAAACAAGACTCTCACTTTTTCTCCCACCTTCTGCTGTCCATCCCTAGAAACATGAAGAGTTTTCTCATATACAGAATTCTGAGTCTTCCCACATATCTGAACTCAGTTCATTCCCTTTTAATAGGCAGAAGGATCTGATAGGATCCTTAGATAGGATTTCCTACTACAAGTCTATGGGTTAAAACTTTTCCTACTCAATGATCCTGAAGATTTTTCTACTTGAAGTCTCTGAATTGTTTAAAGCACTTTCCTCAGAGATGCAAGTTGGAGTAGAAACTCCTTAAAAATCCATGTGTACAGAAAACTTTTAATCAAGAACATTAGCTAAGTACTAACAGATATCTTATTTTGATTCATGTTTTTAAACATTAATCATCATGCAAGATCTTCTTCCCACCTGCACATTAAGTACAAAAATTTTCTCCATTGCCTTGTGGTGTGAAAGACAGTAGGATTAAATACAAAACAAACAAAGAAAACAAAACAAAATAAAACAAAACAAAAACCAGAGATCTTGCTGTTATGTAACAGATAACTCCTTCATAGCACACTTTACAACTCTCCCCTGCAGAGCCTCTGTATCACCAGTCTGTGGATCGCTGATAGATTTTCACTTCTGGTACAGCATTACATATCCGATTGACAAAAGTTCACATATTCCCTATACGCCTGCAATGGATAAATATGTCAACTACTGTGGAAATAAGGTCATGAGAGAGCAGCCACTGCTCAGCTACAATTGTCACCTACATAATTTTCATAGATAGCATTATTAGTAATCAAATACAATCAGTGCTTTTCAGGCTCGTTTGATTATTTTTTCAGCATCTTCCTTGGCTAAATGCAAAATATGCATTTCAGAATTTTTCACATAAAAATGGCAGATATAACTCTATGTATGGTACTGGTATGTTGCAAGTTACTGATGCTAAAATTAACAATCATTACCTACATGGGTGTGCACACTTGCTTTACATTGATTTCTTGCATACTTCTGAGTGCTGTCAATAAAATAAGGAATCAGCTCTCTCTTGATTTATTGAATGAAATGTAGTATTCAATAAGTATTTTTTTTCCTCACAACATCAATTGATATTTCTAATCCAAGACTCCAATCCAATTTTCAAAATAATTATATTTCTCTTAAAAAATAAATAATGATCTCAGAATGCATTTTCTGTCATTTTTTTTCCCCCATAATTTCCTACTCAACATATACAGGTAGTACTGAAATAATGATTGAAAGAAAAACTTTATTTTCAAGGCACTGGGGTACATTCTCACATGTGGACTAACTAGCAATAATTTCAAGTGGAAACATTAGCCCAGTGTCATTGGCCTTAGGTTTTCTGTTACAAGTATGTTGCCAGTAATGACCTACTAAGTCTGCCCCCTTCAGAGATGAGTTTGAGCAGAAATGTAAAGTGTGCAGAAGAGCATAAAAAGCTGTTTTGGAGAATGGAGACAGTGAGAAATAAGCTTGTCAGTCACTCTCATGGCTTCCCCCTTAACTGACACACGTCTGCATTAATATATGGTTTGTCCTAAGTGCCAGTAATCTATCCTGGGGGAATTAAAGACTGAAAGAAAATGCTTAAAAGGTAGGCTCCTGTCAATGACTGGTAACATATTAGTTTATTGCTATATGAACACCAATCCGTCTCTCAGGGTACAGCATCAGGGACTACAAGTGCCACAGATATTTGTCAAAACGTGTTTCCTCTTTTTACCTGCAGCTTTTACTCTGTCTCTGTCCAACATAACGATTGTGTTGATCCAAGCCCTTTGCTGTGATGAAATAAATAGTGCTTGGCAGGCAGGTGGCTACTGGGAAAGTGCTGAGCACACAGCAGTGCTTTGATGAAGTCTGCTCCCAAATAGGCTATTACTACAGTTGAAAACAAAGTCATGACTAGGATTTCTTTATTCCTCTCTCTCTCTCTCAATCTCTCTGTCATGAATACAAGGAACTATGGCAACCACATCCCAAACCCAATGAAAAAGAAACTGAGAAAAGAAATATACAATAAAAAATAGTTCTCACTGATGTCACTAAATAGATCTTACTTTAATTAATTAATGAGTCCTTTGTCTTGAGGGTGATCGAGCAGGATGGGATAAGAGTAAGGTGAGATGGATACTGGATTATTAATATCAGGAATATCAGAAATAAAAGCACGTCTCTTTTGTTTTGTATGAGTAGGGGTTCAGGATTTTAGTCCAATTAATTTTGCCTTTTGAATTATTTTAGAGAATTTATAGGATGATAATAAAAGTTGGAAATTCTAGTAAGCATAACAGTGAAAAAAATATTTTAGCAATGTGTGCTCCTGCAGGATTTAGGAGTTAAAAACAAACAAACAAACAAAAAACCTTACACATTTTTATCTTTTTTTTTAATTTTAATAACCACAAGTGGAAACATCAACTGAAAGACTAGAAGTTCTTACCAAAGATAGCATGTTGGTTTCTATATTCCAGAAATTTACATATGCATTTTGATTCAGTTAAATTTTTACTGCAGACTAAAAAAAAAGTATTTCTCATGCTTTGGAAAAGCAGATATTTCAGTAAATATAGAAATCAGGTTAAATCATTAGTTCAACTTTAGAGATTACCATATGGATGTGATTACCTAAACTGTGGCTTCTTCGCTGGTCACTAGGGACAGATTAGCAAATTTGTTTGATCAACTTGTCATCTTTAGAAGAATTTTATTTACATTACAGAAATAGATCTTTATTACATTTACTTTTTTTTTTTTTTTTTTTTTCCCCCTACCTTAAAGCCATCTAGGCTCAAATATTCAATACAGACATTTATATTTGACCCCAATGATTGAATTCTAATGATCACAGAATCACAGAATCACAGAATCACCCAGGTTGGAAGGGACCTCAAGGATCATGTAGTTCCAACCCCCCTGCCTGGCAGGGCCACCAAACATACACATTTACTAGATCAGGTTGCCCAGAGCCCCGTCCAACCTGGTCTTGAACACCTCCAAGGACGGGGCATCCACAACCTCCCTGGGCAGCCTGTTCCAGGACCTAACCACTCTCTTAGTAAAGAACTTCCCCCTAACGTTCAACCTAAATCTTCCCTCTTTTAACTTAAAACCATTTCCCCTAGTCCTGCTATTATCAGCCTTTTCGAAGAGTTTACTCCCCTCCTGGGAGTAAGTTCCCTTCAGGTATTGAAAGGCTGCAATGAGGTCACCCCGCAACCTTCTCTTCTCCAGGCTGAACAAACCCAACTCCCTCAGCCTGTCCTCATAGGGGAGGTGCTCCAGCCCCCTGATCATCTTTGTGGCCCTCCTCTGGACCCTTTCCAAAATCTCCATATCTTTTTTGTACTGAGGGCTCCACACCTGGACACAGTACTCCAGATGGGGCCTCTGAAGAGCAGAGTAGAAAGGGACGATCACCTCCCTATCCCTGCTGACCACCCCTCTCCTGATGGAGCCCAGGATCCCATTTGCTTTCTGGGCTGCCAGAGCGCACTGCTGGCTCATGTTAAGTTCCTCATCTATCAGGACCCCTAGGTCTTTCTCTGCCGAGCTGATGATGCTTCTATATAAATAGTTAAAACAGGTAGAGGGACTGTGGCACTGTGCCACTTTTAATCCATATTCTGCAATTTCTAGTTTCTCATTCTATTTAGCACTCCCTGAGAGGATGCCTTACAAGTTGCTTGACAAGACACACAAAAGAAAATTCCTTATAGGCTGCAGATAATCCCTGTCCTTTGGTTCATCAGAATAATTTTGTCATCATGAGTTTCAGTTTACTAAAAGTTTAGTTCTCCTATACATATCAAAGAATTACAGAATCATAGAATCATAAAATAATATTTTTGGAAGGGATCTTAAATACCTTCCAGTTCCAAATCCCCCATCATGAACCAGGTAACCCAGGGCCCAGCCAACCTGTCCGTGAACACCTGCACAGTTGGTGCACCCACAGGTCTTCCCAGCAGCCTGTTCACTCACCAACCACTGAATAAAGAAATTCTTTCTTATGTTTAAATCTTCTCTCCTTAAGTTCAAAACCTTTTCTTCTTTCTCTATTACTAAAGACCTTCATAAATAATGCAAGACACTAACAAAGTCTCCCTGGGGCCTTTCTTTCTCCATACTGAACAAGCCCAGCTTCCTCAGCCTTTCCTCATGGAATACGCGCTCCAGACCTCTGATCATCTTAGTGGCCTCCTCTGGACCCTCTCCAAAAGCTTGATGTCTTGTCTGTATTGGGTGTCCCAGGCCTGCATGCAGTAATCCAGATGGGGCCTAAAGAGGGCAGAGTAAAGAGGAACAATCACCTCTCCCTCCTGGCTACCCCTCTGTTTTCAGTTGGCCTTCCACGATGCAAGTGCATGTTGCTAGCTCATATCTTAGTTTACATCTACCATTATCCTCACATCCTTCTCTACGTGTCTGCTCTCAACACATCCATCATTAGTGCTAATTCAGATGATTTCCCTGGCATAAGTGTAACACCTTGCACTTTGCCTTGTTGAACTGCTTGAGGTCCACATAAACCTACTCTTAAGGCCTGTCAAATTTCCTCTGGGTGGCAGCATGACTATACAACGTACCAACTGTTCCACACAGTTGGGTGTCATCCGTAAACTTGCACTCAATATCAATAACAGGCATGATGGGATTAAATATTACCACTCCTTTATGAACCTCTAATGGAAACTGATCATCACTGGTCTCCATCAGAACACTGTCCTTCTCTGAAATGCTTTAAGTGTGGCCATCCAACCTATTTCTTATATATCAAATAATCCATTCATCAAATCCACATAATTTCAATTTAGATGCAAAATCTTAATTTTCATGATTGTCACAGAGTTATCTAGATCCATCTGCGCCTGTGACAGGGGGGACTGCAGGCCCACTGTTTGAAGCTGGCCTGGGAAGGGGAGGGGAGAGGGGGGTATAGATGGCTTACAGGCCGGTTCAACCCAATTCTGTAACTAATGGGGCAGAGGACCAACAGATCCGCTCCCTGGGAAAAGAGGAAGGGTAGAGAGATGGAAGCTTGGCCTAAAAACAGGACATCAGCAATGTTCTGAGGAGAAAAGTTAATCTTCTAAATGTGATATCGGAATGCAAGATAGCACAATACAATACAATATATAATTGGAACTGAGGCTAATAAATTAAATAAAATGAGAGAGTGTCTGAATACAAAGGTCTTACTGAGAATTGAAGGCAAAACAGCTGGGGCACACCTGAGAAGTAAAAAACAAAAAAAAAAACCTAAGTCCTGTGATTTGTCAGGACCTTTATCTACCCCTCTGATTACAAAGTCCTCTGGGATATGTGCTTGCCTTCTGAGAGCCAGGTATCTGGAAAATCAGCTACAGTAAATCAGCTACAGAACATTTTAGTGGGGTCTGTGGTGACAGAACAAGGGGAAGTGGTTTCAAGCTTAAAGACAGCAGGTTTAGGTTAGATGTGAGAAATAAATCTTTTACATTGAGGGTGATGAGGCATTGGAACAGGATTCCCAGTGATGTGGTTGATGACCTGTTCTTGGAGACCTTCAAGGTGAAGCTAAATAAGGCCCTAGGTAACCTGATGTAGCTGTCCATGTCCTTGTTCACTGCAGGGGTTTGGACTAGATGGTCTTTAGTTGTGCTTTCCAACTCTATGGATTCCATGGCAAGAATATGGTGCACAAAGTCATTGAGAAAGTTGGGCCTGTGTAATTAATTTGAAAAACAATCCTATACTTAAAATACCAAATGTAGAGATGGTAATATGACTGAGTTACGAAGGGGTGTAGCTAACTGGCATACAGGTTAAATAAATAATAATTTTACTGCTTGCTTGTCCAAAAAGTTTGACATGTCTCAATTGCATTACTAAAAGCTTCACATAAAACAGAAAGCCTTGGGAACCGTGAAAAGGAGACGTCTGTGCCATAAATGCTGTAAGAAGACAAGGCATTTTACAACTTTGTCATAACCCTTGAAAACCAACTGGAAATCAACTGCTGAGTACAAGGTGTCATTTTCAAGGAGATGGGAGAGAAAGTTTACTTGGTCGTAAAGTTTAGAAACAGATCAAAAGTCAATTTCCTTTAAATTATCAGCAACAAACTCTCTGTCTGCAAGTAAATAACAAACTGCTGACCTTCTGCCAAGGCCGTTTGCCACTGTTAAAGTAAGAATCATAAGATAAAGTTCCCAGGTTTCTTGTAAGTTTGAATGAGGACATGTAACTCTATGTTTGCACTGTAAGATCCATAACAAAGGGGGAGTAACATGCCTGGAGGTACCTAACAGAAAGCAGAAATAAGTAAATAAGTGTTTAGACAGTACTAGCTGATAGGGATTCTAGAAGCAACCTCAGCAGGGATTTGCATCCTTCTAGTTAACAGCGCAGTTTCTCAGAAGGCATACAGCACATAGCGTTAGCAGTCAATAGTCTTCCAGGTCAATCTCCTGCATCTAGAGGACCTGCTTTTATTGTAACAACATTTCTTTATTGGTTTGGTTTTTGTTTCTTTCTTTGTTTTCCAAGGAATCTTGCTGTAATTCTAGTAAAATATAAGTTTCATTTTCACAAAGAAAATATAGCAGAGTCCAAAGCAACAGGGTAGCTTCAGAACCGGTGTAGAAATATCTATCTAAAAACAGATATCTCACAAGTAATCAATTTTAACGCATATCTGTATCTGGCAGTGTACTTATGTATGTTAAAAACTCACTTTATTATTATTATTTATAAACATCCAAACTTCAATGTGTTTTGTAGGATGGTAAAATAAGATCTGGTTGCTTCCTGTAAAACTCTTGATGCCTCCTCATTTGAAAAAATAATTTACTGTAAAGGAAATGGAATTGTCATCCATGTTAAAATTATGCTCAATAAGGACTTCCGTGAGGAAAGATTTGCTGCCATGTAGTAAGGTATGTATAGTTTTCAAGGATCGCGCATGCCCCTGGGAGATAAGTTTTATTTCTGGATTGCCTCTGTGACCAGCTAACATTTCTGAGGTTTAGAAATTGTAACTTTTAGTAGGCACTTATGAGGGAGGACTAAATGAAGAGAAGATGACATACAGATGTAAATAATTCATGCCACCACCTCAGTTCATATTTTTGGGAATTTTACTTCTTATCATATTTTTCAGGGCTTTCCTGCAAGATTTAGCAGAGTCAATGCTTTCTACAACATTGACTGAACAAAACTTAAAGGTATAGCAGCAGAGAATTTATCTGGATTTGAATAATGAGTAAAAAACATTGAGAATGTAAACAAATTCAGTTTCATTAGATATTCACCATTGTGTACAAATCTTGGAAGTTTTATAGTTAATTGGTTTAATGTTGTTAAAGTAACAATTTAGGAGTCCCTCTGTAAATTAAATACAATAGCAACTATGTTGACAAAACCTGTGTTTCACATAAATACCATAGAATACTGATAACTCATCTCCTGGGAGAAAAATTGATTAGCTTAACTGCAGGAGTAAATCACTGAAGTTCCCGCACAGCTGCTTAAAATTAGTTGCTTGGTCAATTTTTAAAACATAACATGACTAAGTAGGAAATCATTCCTGGTGTTCTGTAATTACAATACCACTGTTGTCAATTAACAACAGAGTTCTAACAGTCAAGATAAATTGTAAATCATGGTTTGAATTATAGCTTTCCTAGTTTCCATTAATCCTAATAGATCAGAGCTGGTACTCATCGAAGAAACTGTGTGAAACTCCTGTTGTAATCTACTGTTCTACAAACATGAAAAATCCTTCATGAAATAAAATGATTCTGCAAGAATTTCGATTCAGACTATGCTTAAAAATTAAATTGAGGCCATATGACATAATTTTCAGTTAAATATTTTTATATTAATTCTTTTTTTGAACTGTACTTATATTTTCAAGTAAATAGATTTAAATCTTATGTATATCAACCAGGAAATTAAAAATGAAAAAAAAAAAAGAAAACCAAAAAGATTCCATTCAAATACTTTATGAAAATTCTTGCAGTCATAGGAATATTTTGCAATATAAGCTGGTTTAAAATAAACAAGATCATGTTATGCACAAACTCTCCCATTCATATAACCTCTGCCCCTCACAGAAATCCCTACAGGATCCTTTCCCCTAGAAATAGATTTCTTTCCGCTGCATACATCTTTCTCTTATTTCTCTACATTAATCTTCCAAAGGATATCCCAACAAATTTGTTATCTTGTTCATTTCCTCTTGAGAGGCAGGGAGAGGGGCATACAAGGTCTGTTTCTTGCTCATCATCTTCATTCTCAAAACTCGGTAGGAAAGAAAAGGACAAACCCTGCACAGGAGACCCTGAGCTGTATTCCACAGTGATGCTCTGAATTGGCACAAGTCTGAAGGATACCCATTAGCCTGGCATGCAGAAAATCTCTGTGCTTCAGAGTGTTTTCCCATGGTAGAAATGTGATTCAGAAAATACAACATTAGTTTGCTCATCCCTGAAGTAATCCTGAGCAAAAGTTAAGGGTGATGACAGTGCAACTGTGCAGCAACCCACCACCCACCACTGATGTGATTATTAGGCTTTTTTTGAGCCATCTGTTCAGTGTTAATAAATGCAAGCACTGATAATTGGCTAAAGCCATTGATATTACATTAAATTATCTCTGCATTGCAATATAATTCCTTTGGCTTTATTCTTGACATCCAAATTAAGTTTAAATGAATGCATGGTCATTAGAGCAATTATGCTGCATGAAAAGGAGTTAAGAAGGACATGATGCTCAACAAATACATATATCCTTTAATTTACAAATAGAGTTATTGCATTATGTTTCAAAACTCTTTTCTGCTGTTACTTTTAGTAAATCCACTTGACTCAGATACATGAATATTTCAAGGACAGCAAGAGCCTTACCATCCACAGAACTCTGACAATGTTTTGACATGTCTTTTTCTTCTTTTTCCTTTGTTTCAAGAGCACTTTTAACTTATCTTTAACACTGCCTGTGGGCATTCTTCTACAGCAGTCATCCCATTTAAATGTATAAAGTACAGAGCCCAGCTTGGACAATAAAATCTAGTTTTCCTGACAGGAGGGAGAACAGTGCTACAGTAGTCTGCCATTTGTGAGCAGCCTCTGAATGGAAAAACATTAGCAGCAGAATTTAAGAAAGCTTACACTAGGTCTACTGTGCACAGCTCCACAGATGTTGAATTTTAGAGGTGAGTAAACTGTACAGTAATTATATTTTGTATCCTCAGTTACTGCTTATTCTAAATAGTATTTACTTCAATCTTGGGATTCCCCCCAGATCTAGAAGTTTATGCAGAAATAACCAAAGGCTTCCTAGATAAGCAAACAGAGAGGAGGAGTAAAAACTGGCTGAATGACCAGGCCAAGCAGGTGGTGGTCAGTGGCACAATGTTGTTTTAGAGGTCAGTAACCAGAGATCTGTGCAGCAGCTGTCCAGTCCTACTAACTTAATAATATAGAAATGGAGTTTCTATACTATAGAATAGAATTTGAATAAAGTGTACCGTGAGCAAGCTTGTCAATTAATAGTGGTGGGAGTAGCATACATGCCAGAAGGTCAAGCTGCTATCCAGGGTAGCCTCGTTAGGTTGGAGAAATAAGTAGGCATATATTCAGCCATTTCCAGGAAAGCAGTTCTCATCAACTGCAACACATTCTTCGAAGTCAAATGCCATAATTCTGAACAACCTCTCCTTTCTCTTTTTTTACTCACATTTTTCTTGCTGATAACAACACTATACGTTATGTAATATCACTGTATGTAGGGATCCCAGCATATGAAGAGGAGGCCTAGAGCTCTTCTCCTATAAAGAAAGGCATCTGAGACCCTTACACACAGACAAGAGAAGGCTCAAGGGAAATTTTATCCATGTCTACAAACATGCACAGAGGACAGATCTAGGCTCTTGCCCAGTGCCAGGACAAGAGGCAATGGGCACATGCTAGAGTACAGGAGATTCTATCTGATCATAAGGCATCATTTCTGTTCTGTGTGGGTGATGGAATGTTGGCTATGGCATCTGCTCCTTAAAGGTCTCCAGAAGCCAAGTAGACATGGTCCTGAGCACCCTGCTCTGGGCAACAACAACAACAAAAAAGAAGAAGAAAGAATATAAATTGTCTTCTAATTTGTCTTCTAAGTTTCTTTGATATTGAATATTCAATGTTTAAAGATTATGACTTAAGAATTAAAAGAGGGTGAGGTAGCTTAATCTGGTAGAATATGTTGCTGTTAATGTTATAAATTAATAGATTTAAATAACTTCTTTTTTTTAATATAAATATATATATAAAATTTTCTTTTAAGATGTTAAGGGGATGATTTTGGAAATTTTGAAAACTCTCCAGTTTCAACATTGATACTTCTTTGTGGACATTTATTAGTTAGGAAGAAAACAAAATAAGGCTTCTCAATTGCATTATAATCCCCACTCATATCTTATTATTGTCAAATTTGAATTGAACTAATGTGCTGAATGGATGGCAGAGAAAAAAAAAAAAAAAAACGTTTTTTTTCGCTTTGTCTCTATTTGTAGAAACAAAACTTTCGAAGAGCTGACTATTTTAGGTTCTGGATTGGCTGTAATTCAGTTAAAGTAATTTATCAAAGCCAGTTTAGTTGTGACGTGTTTTCATACAAAAATGCAGTTCTCAATAGACTGGCCAATTAATGCCTAAGACAGGTAACACAGGGAAACATTTAAAGTAATATTAAAAATAAGTAAACCCTTTGTTTCAGGATCTGATGACACGTTCTAGCAGTGAATCTGCACAGTTTTGCTTGTTTACATATCAGTTGCTTTTTGGTAACCATCAAAATAAAGTTTTAAACATCTTTTCACTAAATTGCTGCTCTGAATCCTTGTAACCTGAACCATGGACCATGCATAGAACTGCAGCATGAACTCGTTTACTCCAGTGAACTACATGATGTTATGATGTGGAAAACCGTTAACAAAAAATCACAAAGTCATGACAAGCAGTCCAAGCTGAAATATCATCTTTCTTCAGGCTTGCCACAATCTGCTCTTGAGAATAAAATTTATATATATATATATATAGTATATATATTTATTTATTTATTTTGCATTTTGTTATGAAATGTAAATCCATGTCTCCATCTAAAGAAAATTTAATTATTCTGGAGTTACATTTTGATGGCTATTTTAGACCCAAATCATTTGTCTTTGTCTCTTTCTAGGCTTATACTGCATCCTAAAACTCAGTCACACCACACTGCCACATTGATTCCTTTAGGTGGACTGAAAAAAACATGCATTTTTCCAAACAGCACTACAGATACACTGCAGTTAAGATATTCCCCAATGGCAGCAAGTCATGTTATATTGTTAATAGTGAAGAAAAACTCTTCAGACAGTTCTGCTTCTAAAAGCCAGGACCTGAAAGTTGTAGAATGTCTCACTACATGTATTTACTTTCAAAGGCTGACTCTATATCTTTAATCTGTATCTTCTTTGATGAAAGGTTTAGGCATCAACATTAAAGAGAAATGAGAGTTACTTAATGCATTGCAAGAGCAGGTTACAGCAAATTGTTAACAAAAAGCACATTGAAAGACTAATATCAGAATTTTAAAAATACATATTTTTTTAAAAAGTAAACATATATATATATACTTTTATATACTTTACACCGTATATATATGTATATATAAATGCACACAAAATTGTATCCTTTTTTGTTATTCTCAGAAATCTGGATCTATCATAAGCACGTTTATATATAGGTTGCTCTAAAAATAATGCCTTCTATTTATTTCCATGGAAACTTGTCAATGGTTTACAAGGTGGTTTGGCCAGGTTCTATGGCTAATGGTGCAGGGACACCCTGGAACTAATCAAGTAAAATGAGAGAGTGTGTCCAAAAAAAAATGAAGTTCTTACCCTAATGCTGAAGGAGAGTCATTTTGCCAGGATGAACAGAGAGGGAAAAGAGAAGTCTTGTGATATGCAAACAGTTTTATCTTGCCTTCAGGATGGAAAATGGAAGCAGAACAAAGCAAAGTCCTCTGCAGTATGTTCTTCACTTCTGAGAACCTGGTACTTGGAACTTTTCATGGTCCATGGAACTGAAGCACTAAATAACTCCCAATGCAATACCTGATGTAATGATGTGGAATGCCGATAAAAAAAATCATAAAAACATGACAAAACTACAACAGATGTAAAGAACACAATAACATTATTTGATAGAGATAATTATCAGCTACAAAGCCTATTATTTTTTTTTTTTCAGGATGGTCATAACCATTAGATATGCATTTTCACCAGCAATGAACAAGAGCCTGCACATCAGGCTTGTAAAAATATTCATTGTCATCTTGAACATGACTTGTCTTTCACAGAGGAATTCAGTGATATACTTTTGCTTCATCTGCTCTTCCATGTCAGACATCATTTCATCAGACTGTCCCTCTGCAGCCATCTGTCACACAGCAACAAAATGTAACTGAATATTGATGAGAAGGTTCAACTCCTACTGCCATCTATCCAATATCCACTGATGTCATGAGTCCATATAATAGAAAAGGAAACACTAATTTTGGAGCAGACTTAGTAGGTTAAAAGTGAGAAAATGTAAGAGCTCAGATCTCTCTCGTCACAACTGAAAATACTGATGTGCCAGATGAACTGAGAAATGTTTACAAACATGTGATCCTGATATGATGAGACTTTTTTCTTTCTCTTTTATCTCCTGAGTTAAATAGCAATGACAAGTTATTTCCTTCTTTTTAGTCCTAGACCAGTGTCTGTGGAACTTTCTATTTTATACCTGTTCCCTAAGTACTCTTTGTGTTTTCTACTTAACTTCCATGCATAAATAGCAAACTTGCAAGTTTTCCACTGTACAAATCAGTATAATATCAGACACTGCTCTGTATTTATCACTCCTTATTAAAGGTTGAGTTGAACAAATCATTTTACCACAGTTTCCAAAACACTGAAGGAACCACAGCACCAAAAAGCACTACTATATCATTTTAATATTGCCTGCTGCAGTTCTCATATGCAGTGTCTTTCAGTATCCACTTATCTTAGGGAAGACTTACATTTAGTATAAAGGGCTTTTAATTTTGTAATGAGTATCCGGTACACTCAACAGTTTACTCAGCAAGTGAAGCTATTAAGTGTAATTACTTTGTCTTGTCATCCCCTCCAATAATAATCCACACTTTGCTACAGTAGCTATTGTCTGGCTGTAAAAGAAGGGGCTATAAAAGAAAGATTTCTGTGGTTAGAATATTTAAGGAGATTACAGACTGTGCTCTAAAAATGATTCTGCTTCACAAGATCCCTATTAAAACAAAATGAGCAAGATGGATGGATTAAAGCAAGGACAAAATAAATCTAAATGGCTTTTGATCTTTTTCTACAAATTGCTCCAAGTCTTAGGCACAGATTTCCTTCCTTGGACTCATTACGTGGAACACTTGCCACTTAAAATCCACCCAAGATGTCAATATCATCTAACATTTTATCTGCTGGCATTCAAAGATACCTACAACTCACCAAAGCTTAAAGAAATAAATTATAGAAGCTAAAATTAACTAATAGGTAGAATAACAATAACAAAAGTATGCTTTTATGTTTAAATAGCTTCTATTTTATTCTATGCATCAAAACTACTCCATACTCTTTTTAAGGTGCACGTTCTCAATGACAAAACTATTTACTGATACTACTGGGAAAATAAACCTTGTATTACTTTACTTTACAATTATAAAATTATAGAAATATCACTTCTCCAAAGTAAATTCACTTCTAATTGAGTAATTATGAATAACTGTTTTGAGGGTGAACATTTCTATCATTTTTTTATGTGCTTACTCTAGAGTTGAGAGGCTCCTTATCACATCTCAGAATCTTCCACTTGTATTATTTTCTTCTTCAGTTGTAAAAACATTGTTCATGGAAGATCTCAGGTACAAATACACGTTCTGCCATTGCAAGCATTTTGCACAGGTTTCAGCTACTGCTTTCAGAGCAAATAATGTTGAAACAGTCCTTGAGTCTCCTTCCCAGGCATTCCACCAGCCCTTAAAATGGTAGGATAAATGGTTGGGATAAATGACTTTAGGAACAAAGAAACAAATATTCATGAAAAGTATGCTCATCAGAAGCTATTAACAATGAACTATGGGTAAACTTTGGCTCACCAATGACGAACAAAAATCACAATTTTTTCCTTTTTATTTATCTTCTTGCCCTGGAGCAAGAATGGTCCCTGTATAAAACTAGATAAATCTTAGACTTCGTATCATGGAGCTAGCTAGATCAATTTATGTCTGTTATGGGGGGAAGGGAGGAGAGTTCCAAGGTTGGAAAAGACCTGAAAGATCATCCAGTCCAACTGTTCACCTATTATCAATAGCTCCCACTAAACCATGTCCCTCAACACAACATCCAATCATTCCTTGAACAACCCCAAGGTCAGTGACTCCACCACCTCCCTGGGCAGTACATTCCAGTGCCTCACCACCCCTCTGAGAAGTAATATTTCCTAATGTCCAGCCTGAATCTCTCCTGCCGCAGCTTGAAACCATTCCTTCAAGTCCTTTCTCTAATGACATAAGAGAAGAGGCCAACCCCCAGCTCACTACAACCTCCCTTCAGGAAGTTATAGAGAGCAATAATGTCTCCCCTGACCCTCCTCTTCTCCAGGCTGAACATTCCCAGCTCCTTCAGTCTCTCCTCATACAGCCTGTGCTCCAGACCCCTCACCAGCTTTGTTGCCCTTCTTTGAACATGCTCCAGGGCCTCAATGTCTTTCTTGCAGTAAGGGGCTCAAAATTGGACTCAGTACTCAAGGTTCAGCCTCACAAGAGCTGAGTACAGGGGAACAATCACCTCTCCACTCCTGCTGGCAGCTCTGTTTCTGATGCAAGTCAGGATGCCATTGGCCTTCTTGGCCACCTGGGCACACTGTAGGCCCATGTACAATCAGTACCCCCAGGTCCATTTCCTTTACACAGTCTTCCAGCCACTCCACCCCAAGCCTGTAGCATCATCACCTGGGGTTGTTGTAGCTGAAGTGCAGGACGTGGCACTTGGTCTTGTTGAGCCTCATCTCATTGGCTTCAGCCTAGCTCTCCAACCTGTCCTTGCTACCTCCAGGTAGATCCACACTCCCAGCCAATTTGGTGTCAGCTGTGAACTTACTGAGGGTGCAGTCAGTGCCCTCATCCAGGTCATCAATAAAGATATTGAAGAGGACAGGTCCCATTAGAATTTCAGATGGCAATTCCTGTCCCTTTGGCTCAAGTGGTAGAGCTTATACACCTAGCACTGGCTATCTCTGATTCAAACTGATCTGTGTCAAACAAAAAATCACAAACATGGTAGAACTATACTCTTAATTTTCACTTTCACTTTTGTTGACACATTAATGTGGAAGTATTTCAGTAATTTGTTTGTTCAAGAAGAGAATAAATTATAAGTGCCATAGAAACAACACTTCCCATTCTGTCATTGCTAATGCATTCAACATCATATGAGCCACTTGTTAATAGATAATTTAACTGGCTCCACACTGGTAAGAAAAAAACATTCTTCTTTAGTTAGAAAATATATTACTACATGCTCCTTGCATCCTTCATAATAAAACATATATTTTTATACAGGATGGATACTCATTAAGAAATGTTTTGACTGACAATGTTTGTATTATTTATATTACATAGAAATTACAATCACTTTCTCTGATACTGCATTTTCTCTTCAATTTCTTACAGATTTGTTCCTTGCTTTTAAACTGAAGCTGAAACAGATATATCTTCATTATCTACAGATTCACTTGATACAAGCTGAATGACCCTTCAATCCAATTTATAATTACTGAGTTTTCTACCAGTCAATTTATATTCCTTTTACATTTTTCTGTAGTAGTAGATTTTAAATCTAATGATGTAACATGAGGAGCTATCACGCTTTATTGTTTCTTGTTATTACAATTTATATGTAAACTAGTTTTTTACTATCTTGGTCACCTTGTGGCTCTACTAGATTTCAGCATCTGCATCTATTTTTAATTGTTTAACATTGGATTAGATCTGCATTCTTATTATGACTTGCATTTGTTACAGTTCACTACGTATTTCAAACAGTGTCTTGTTCTTCACTTGCCTGTTAAGGAAACTAGAAACTATTTCAATATATGTCATTTCCAGGACCTATATGAGGCTATTCATCTCTCACAAGAGGAAGAAAGAGATGAAAAAAATATATTTCATAAGAAATATTCTATCAAGGATACAAGGACTAGGCCACAGTAAATTTTTGTGACTTGGAATTATTCAAAAACCTGAGAACGATACCTCTTCCTCTTTAAACTGAGTAGCAAAATGAGCTGTGTGTAAAACTTTCATCCAAATATTTTCAAATTTTGTGGCTGGTAATAGAGATTTGCAATTATAAGTACAACTTTCTTTTTCTTATGTTCTAAATTAAATTTTATCAGAAAAAAAAATAGCATATGAAATCCACAGATTCTATGAAACATTAGAGAAGAACAGTAGAGAATCTTTTTTTTTTTCTTTCTGTAATTGTTATCACAATACAACAACAGCACTGTAGTTTGAAGGAGCAAACTTCATGTAGTAGATTGTTTTATGCTTTGTGGTATGCTGAGTAGCATCATGAACTATTTTATCTTCATTTCTAGGTGTGTAACAACAAAACATTTTTCTATGTGGTTACTTCTCTCAACTAAAATTGAAGTAAAAATAGCACTGGACAAGTACTTTCACAAGTCATAATTTTCATCTCCAAACTAGTCCAGCTGATGAACTTATGATTAAATTCTTACTGACTTCATTTCAAATAGTATTCAGCTATCTACTTAGGACTTCTTATTTAGACATACTTACGCCATTTATAATTTTCTTCTCATTATGAAAGAATGCTGTCCACACTCTAATTACAACATTAGAAGGTCAGGAGTAAGTGAATGTCCAGTGTACACTTACTGGGCTGCAGTCAAGGCAAAGTTGTTGAATTTTTTATGATTTCTAGCACAATTGTATAGTTATGATTATTTATTTAAATTACTGCTTTGGGACAGTTTTGTTAAAGAGAATAAAATCTGATACCTAAAAGCTAGCTTCTCCTTTGTTGCATTAATGTTGGTAAAGTGTTCAGAATTAATTCAATAGAAGATTTATAAGTATATCAGCAAATGTAACAGTTGGAGCTATTATTCTACATATTTATTTATGTTCTAGGGCAATGGACTCACAATTACTTTGTAAGATTCGGTACTCATTATTACTCTGCCCTGATAAATCCCACATCTGTGATATTCATTTCATTACTTGGCTGTGTAAGTGTTGTTCTGTAACAAAAGAACAAACATTTTTTGCTGTATATTAGTGTTCATTCCCATCTGTGAATATTTTACGTTGTCATGATTTGAATAGTAAGACAAAAATCTGTTAAAGCTTTGCCACTTTTAGCTTTGCTCCTCTCTCTACTTTCTACTAGGTATATGTGACTACAAATTATTTATGCTGGATAAAGTAAGTGTGATTTATGAATGAAGACCCAGTTATTACATTATCACTCTTGGAATCAGCAGTTATACAAATGTCCTCACAAGAGCAATAGAAGCCACAGTGAGAAAAAGGATATCCTATTATGCCATTATGACTTAGGAAAGGAGGATGACTTGTGAAGATCTATTTTATTTTCTGGAGCTATCTAGCTAACATGAATAAAATAACCCCCTCAGATCTAATGGAATAAAACTAGAATCACACTAACAAAATTATTTCTCATCCCAAATAACCCAAATATTTTTTAAATAGCAGGTTTTTTTTAGTCCCATCCTGGAAGCTGTATCATGAAAAGAATAAATGTAGGCACTCACAAAATCCACTTTCACACCTAAAATAGGGTTCTGACCTTTAGTGAGGAAGACTGAGAAAACTGAGACTAACAAGTGATAATATCTGTTTTGTAGTGCTGTTTAGGACTTGCAGCTGCTGAATTAACTGGAATCTTCACTGCAGACCTAATACCTAAAATTTAGCCATTCTGAGCCTGAGTACCTAGGATGACTTTAAATTCATCACTAAATGCAGCAATCACACTAGATGTGCATCCATACAGAAACTGTATGACAAAATGCTATCAAGTCTCTTGCATCATATATCAGCTGCTGGGGCAGCCGCAGGAGTGGCTGACAAATTCAATATCCTCTTGTCACTCCAATGAAATTCAAGCCTAAAAAATCCTTAAGAGAGATCCTAAGGCACATCCTCCATTTATTTTTAATTATCATTCAACCACAGTGAGTTGATTCTCTCCAAGCACTTGTAGTAAAGTCAACCTGAGGTCAAAACCCCAAGTTTTAAGAAATCAAGAAATAACCAAAGCCAGCTGTACTGCAGCAACTCCACATTTCACTGGCCAACCAGTTTCAATACCTCACCCCTCTTTCTGAGAAGAAATTTTATCTGATAACTAACCTGAAGTCTCTTCTTGTAGCTTAATGCTATTCCTCTGATGCTGTTGCCTGGGAGATGAGGCTGACCCCTACCTCTCTACAGTCTCCTTTCAGGTGGTTATAGTAATGGTTATAGTAAATGACAAGGTCTCCTCTGAGCCTCCTCTTCTCCAGACTGAACAATCCTTGTTCTCTCAGCCACTCCTCATAAGATTTGTGCTTTGGATACTTCACAGCTCAATTGCCTTTCTCTGGAAAAACTCTGAATCCTCCATAACTTTTTTGTAGTGAGGGGCCCAAGACTGAACACAGTATTTGAGATCCAGCTTCACAAGAGCTGAGTACAGGGGAACAAACACTTTCCTGCCCCTGTTGGCCACGCTACTTCTAATACATGCGAAGTTGCTATTGGTCTTCTTGGCCATCTGAGCACACTGCTGGCTCAGGTTCAGACAGCTGTGAACTAACATCCCCATCTTATTCTGCCACACAACTTTCCAGCTGCTTCACCCCATGCCTTGTAGCTTAGCTTGGGATTGCTGTGACCAAAGTGCAAGACCCAACACTTGGTCATTCTTGTTGAACCTCATACAATTGATCACAGCTCATCAATGCAGTCTGTCCTGCTCTGTGGGACCTCTCTTTTCTCAGGCAGGATGACACTTCCCTCCTGCCCTGTGTTCTCTAAAAAGGTACTAAGAGTGTACTCAATCCCCTCGTTCAGATCTAGAAATATATTAAACAGGGCTGGTCCCAGTACTGACAGGTAATGCCACTAGATGGAGTAGAATGTTACTAAGTGCTCCTTCAGCTTTAAGACTTCCTTCTGGAGGAGTGACCAGCCTTCCTGGACCCCTTTACACTTTAGGACTGAATCCCAAGAGACCTTTCCTGCTAGCAACCTGAACATAAATTCTGTTCACCACCTATTATTCATCTTCTGTAAATTAGATATCTGAGCTGTACATATTTTCCTACTTTGTTCATAAGATTTACTATAGGTAGTATTATTTGTGATCCGGTATATTCTCCATGTCATGAGTACTCTACTCAGTGGCCATGTTAATATTACCTAAGATGAGCAGTCTCCTGTGCTTCAGGATATTTCTTTTGTTCAATTATCATTCCAGCATTGCATTAATCATCTCAATTTTGTATTTAATGTTAACTGCAGTTTGCTTTCCTTCTTCCTTCTGGAGTGTACCCACTTATTATCATTTCAACTAACCATATACAATTACTAATTTCTCAAAAGTAAATTCACCTAAATTGACAGAAAATAAGCTAGCAGCTTTCTCTGCTCAGCTTTTTACTGTAAAATAGCATATATACATACAGTACACAGTCAGAGTTTTTGCTTCAGAAGCAGAGTATTTCTGAAAATTATCCAGGACCTCCACAAAGAATGACTCCCACTGTACTCAGGAGTTTGTCGTGGTGGGGTCCTGCAGGGATGCTGAAGGCCCTTGAGCTGAACATGAGGCTAGCCACCTGCCTCCTGTAAGCATGAGAGGAGTCCTGTCAGCCTAGCAGCCTGTGGGCCACAATGGCCTCCATGATCTGGCACACGAAGGTTCCCGTGTGGTGTCCATGGCTGGGCTCATTCAGCCCATGCAGGCTGAGAGAAGATACAGTAACTTCTGTGACTGAATTCCACAACTTGACCCTATAGGTGTCCTGTAGCAAGCTTCACATCCAGAACAGAACATGTTTAAGGACAGCACAGTGCTCCTGGAAGAGTGTTGCCATTCATCAGGATTGAGGCCACAGAGGGGAACACTGGGTACAAGTCCACAGCCACGTGCAAGGTGGTACATGAATGTGTCAGTTGTGGAGTGGGAGGTGGAAGTGTTGTGCAGCTACAGGAACTGCAGCATCTGGCAGGTAGGAAACTGTGTGAGTGGCATGGCAGGGTATGATAAGAATTCATCCCACTCCCACACATGGAAGTTGATAGCTCTGACTGATCTTGTGCAAAGAGAGCACTTTTGCTCTTTTTTGATTCCATGTGGCCTGGCATGAAAGCAGAATTCATGGAGGCATGGCAGGAAATAGGCCCAGGCATTATATTGTGAGCATGGGAAATACGCATACTGTGATATACAGTTTCTTTATCCTATCTAAATTGAGATTAAAACTGACTTACATGAGAGACAGAAAAAAAAGAAAAAAGAAAAAAAAAAAAGTTTGATTAGTCAACAGGTTGTTTTATTAAATATTACTTTATAGATGCTTCATAGTCCTGCTGCTTTCTCTTCCAAAATTCACCCCCTGGGTCATCTGCTGAATGAATAATGATGGTAATTACTATTTGCTCATAAAAAATATATATTACATAACAACTTATCAATTATCTTATATATAACTTATATATATATAACTTATCAATTTATCAGAAAACAAAACCAAAAAAACCCAAAAAGTTTAAAAGTCTACAGTCTTTACAGTATAACTGTTCACCTTTAAGCCAAGAGGAATTGTTGACAATAATAATTTCTGACTGACTTTGTTGTCAAACTTCTACTCTTCTGGAATCAGGTTTTTTCAAGTGTGAGCTTAACGATTCAGCTCTGAAAAATAAAGTGTTCACCGGCAAGACAGCAGGATGCACAAACAAGCTGTTCTGAAAAATAATATAGTGCAGTCCTGTTCTTAATAATAATCAGTAATTTCATACCAACTCTATATATGCTGTGGAATTTCTTTGTGCACTAAGCACTAAAATGATTGAGTCCACTGTGCAATTTGACACTTAGTCATTATCAGGTAATTCATTGTGCTATGGAACTAAATCATCTAAAGTGTCTGTGTAAAAGCCTAAGAACAGACTTCAGGACAGCTTGCTGTTTCTTTCCAAATGTGTTCTTTTCCTTCTTTTCCATGTCTTGAGAAAAGGAAATTTATGCTTTCCTTAGATTTGGTACCAGTTTTATCTGTGGATAGTGCTTTTAGATCAATCTCTGAATGATGACAAAAATAAGATACAACTTAGATACCCATACAATCCATGTACTTGCACATAACTGTAAAAAGTAAAAAGTACAGGACTCAGAAGCCTGTTCAGTTTACAAAGCAGCAATTTGAAAATAAAGATGGTAGTGAAAGTAAAATAATCTAAAAAGATGTACAGTGCTAAAAATGAAAACAGAGATATGACTGGAAGTAAACATGACTTTGTTTTGGAAATGTAATCAATATATCATGAAAGATAAATCAAGGAAGACTAACAGTAAAATAAATCTCCCAATTTATTTTTTGTTTATGATAAATCATGGAGTTTATGAAAAAGCATTAGGCTTTCTTGGATAAATTATGAACAAATTCTTTTAAGCCCTTCAAATTCTTTAAAGGTCAGTGGGTAGGCTGAAATTCATATTTACATTCATGTTCTAGTATCGAGGCACCCAGGCATCTAATCTTTCCGAGGGAAATTTTTTACAGTGTTTTTCTCCTTTGAATTGGGCTCAAAAGTATTTAAGCCAACAACAGCTGTTCCTGAACCTATTTGATGATTTATGTGGTCTTACAAAATTTCTACAGCGTAATGAAAGGTGAAGAGATGAAGACTTTCATAAAGGGAAAGTTTTCAAAGTGATTTTGTTGTAAAGCAGAAAGGTACAAGAGGCACTGCATGCAGGATGCAATGAGATCATGGATGAAAAAAGTCCTTTTCTTATGGAAAAACAACATCTTTCATAAAGCAGTTGCAAAGTCTGGGAAAATATCTCCTGATCTTTTCTTGGCAAAACTTACATAGGAAATTTTTTACAGGTCATGGAGGGATTAGTCTTGAAATACATGTTAAAATAGACTGAGTAGGAAGGCTTATATACTGTGGGGAACATGCCTGGAAAAAGGTCAGGAAGAGTTCATTTCAGTGTGGCCAGGAAGTCCACTCTAAGGATACTAGCTACTGGCTGTGCTTCATCAACTTCCTAGCCCGCCAGGCTAGGTGGTATACTAGTGTAGAACTGAGGTGTACGCTGCTTGCCCAACCACAGATGTCAAGGGCATGTGTTCCCAACAGGAGAATACAAGAACTTTAGATACTTTCTCCTGGGGCACTGAAATCTTCCCCAGAAGTAATATAGGTTTAAGGAGTATGTGCTGCTTAAAATGATGTTAATTCATTGATCGTGAGGCTGAAATCTTGTACTTCCCTTTCAAATACAGACTATCTGGTTCCACATCAAAATCTGGAGAGTGTTCATTGGTGGGAGCTTGTCTACTATGTTGTCTCTAATTTTCTTCCCAGTGTAATTCAGCAAAAGGCTACAAGCAAAGCAGCTGCATTAAAATAATTCCTCAGTTAAAAAAAAAAGGAAACATTCAATACTGTGAATTCATTTCTTCCGATTTCAATTTTTCCCCCTATGAAGCCATATTCAAACCTGAATAGCCAATCTGAAATATTAAAACCTTTTGTTGGTTACAAGCCATTATGTAAATCTTAGAAGAATGTTTTAAAAAATATGTTCTCTGGTCAGTTTCAGTTAATATCTTACCTAAAGAACAATTCTTGAGGGTCTCTCTTTTTCCATTTTAATTTCTCTACTGTTACCAGATCATGAATTTAAATTGAATGAAAAGTAGTGAATGATTCATATGCTCTGTGCTTATGTTCATACAACAGAGAACAACAAGGTTAACTTTGATTGTTAAATAACAACAGCTTTTTGTATTGCTTTTGAAGCTCAAGGAAAGTGGTAGATCACAGAACCTCCTAAAAACACTGGCTTTGCCCTATGGCTGATACACAACTTTGGCAGCGATTGATCAAAGGGTACATAGTGTTTTTCCTTTCTGTAGTAAAAGACTTGATAATTCTTTTAATAACAGATTCCTTCACTGTTCAAAACTCACTAGTATCCTTATCACACACAGACTCCTCAAATATTACACAGTAGCTATATTACTCAGGTCATACTTAAGTAATTCTGTGTAACACACTGCAGAATATCTGTGTTGTGAAGATGGACTGTTAAATGGAGAGTCAGGAAAGAAGCAAGGAAGTCTATCTGTGTGTACAGTTACTGGTATAGCTGATGCTAGCAAATAAGGAGCAAGAAAAGTACCACCAGTGAGTGCTCATTGGCACAATGGGACAAAAGAATTAATTGGCACAAAGGGACTAAGTCTTTTTTTAGTTCAAGGATAATTTAACTGGCAAAAGGTATTCACACCATACAATAATACAGAGAGAAAAAAAGTTTTGAAATTCCAGTTGCACAGTTTGCACAAAAAACTTTTTCATTTCCAGTGTGAAAATGTGTCAATAAAATGCATTCAAATGTATGTAGTACTTAGATCCTTCTCCTTCCTGCTTTCTCAGACAGCAAAAATGGGCAAGGTAAATAGCAATGCTTGGTTGTCACCAGCTTTCAGAGCTGTGCTGCACTTGAGTCAGAATAAGGTGCCTCTGTCCTACGGATAGACTGCAGAACTTACTTTTGGATCCTTGTCTGATTACCAGGTGGAGAGCTCTGGTAAACAAAGAAAACAAATTTAATTTTCAATATTTCTCTGCTTTGGAGAAATATGATTTTCATTCAGATCTATCAGTATAGGGAGGCTCTACATAGCCTTGCTTCTTTGCATCAGTACATGTACAAAACAGAGAATGTCTACTGCATTAAGACATGATACAGCTTTTTCCTTTAAGGGAGATTAAAGCATTACTGTCTGGACAAAGCACTGTTTCATAGAAATACCAGAAAAAAAAGTTATTGCATGAATGTATTTCCAGGATGTTTTCAACATATATTCTTCTCACCACTTGTCTGCATAAAAAGTTTAAAGTTAAAAGTGGCTAATGCTTTTTCTAAACCATCAGTTGTCCCAGTGAATGAACTCCCATTAATTTTTACCCTTTTTTTTTTTTTTCCAGAAGTCTTGTATTTAGAACAATGAGAAAAAACATACTTTTTTTCAGAAGATATTAAGAACAATGGGACAAAGAAAAATACAAAGGTTAAAATGACTGAAGTTATTAGGGACACAGTGACTGAAAAGACTCTAAATACTCAAAAACTGAAGTAAAATGTGCCATTTAAAAATCATGCTAATGATTTTAAAATTATTTCTTGTAAAAGTTTTGGGATTAAATTTTAATTACCAAGGCTTTCAATCCATTCTATTTCAGCAAACGAAATTACCCTTCCTTGCAGGAGAGGATTAAGAAACTTTTGAATTATTTTTTTTTTTTGTTAACTTTTCTAATCACTACAATAACAATAAATGGTACTTCAAATTCTCCCTCATTAAGGGAACATCAATACTGCATAGTACAGAACAGCAGTAGTTACCCCAAAACAGAAAGCAGCCACTTAGTAATTACAAAATAGATAAGCAAGCGTTGAGAGTCATTTTGCTGTT
Source organism: Coturnix japonica (assembly GCF_054131305.1). Classification (NCBI taxonomy): domain Eukaryota; kingdom Metazoa; phylum Chordata; class Aves; order Galliformes; family Phasianidae; genus Coturnix; species Coturnix japonica. The sequence goes on along the minus strand of NC_140702.1, from coordinate 19,179,178 downwards.
TCCCAGGGGTAAGACTGATTTGAAATTTCAAAAACTTCTCAAATAAAGAAAAACAAGTCATGCATTGATTTTGTATGCTCAAAGCAGGAGACTGAAGTAAGATGGCAGCAAGTTTGGATGCAGGAGTCTCAACATCCTCTACTGAAAAGAATAATGTCCTTAGCACCAGGAAATAACAATATTTTAAGTAGAAAGCTGCTGTGTTTGACACTGCCTATCTACACAGACACATTCTTCTAAAATAATTCTGCAGGCAATCTGGGGAACACCACAACACTAAAGGTTAATTAAGCAGTAAGAGATGACAAATCGTGCTGTACTTCAAATCTGTACCTACCTCAAGAAGACAATGAAGCAGAAGGTAAAGAATAAATGCCTCTGGTGTTCAGTTATCTATTTATTAAAATAAATAAATGCTAAAAAGAAAAAAGAAAAAAAAAAAAAAAGTAAAAAAGTTTCCAAATAGCCATTTACAGTTTCTAAATCCATTGGTAAAAGGCTGGACAAGAATTTGTCCAAGCAAATCAAAAGGATTATCATGCAGTTCTCAGCCAATTTTCCAAGGGCTTTACAAACAACAGGATCTTAGGCAAAAGGTCGATATATCATGGAGACGAAATGCTTCAGACAGAGGATAATGTGCTTCAAATTCATGACAAATCTCAGAGGTTTTCCTTTCTCTAAAAGCACGAAAAGTAATCAGGTCTATTTGTGTCCATATATATAGAATTATCTTTAGAGGTATTCACTGCAGTTACTTTGGTTCAAGTCTGGAGAGGATGTTGCTGCTAAATATAACTACAAGAAAGAAAAAAAAAAAAAAAAAAAAAAAAAAAAGCATTGAAAACAAAAACACCTTACAAAATCATATAATTATATAATTATTTGAAATTTGAATTAGAAGAGACCTTTAAGACCACGTAGTTCTAACCCCATGCTATAGGCAGGGAAATCTCCATCTGGACCAGGCTGCCCAAAGCCCCATCCGGCCTGGCCTTGAACACGTCCAGGGATGGGGCATTCACAGCCTCACTGGGCTACCTGTTCCTTGTTCCCGTATTTCAGACTGTAAGATATATCTAGAAAACATGGAAACACTGACCAGGAAATGAAATATTCTGACACTCAGTAAATACCCTTGACACATTCATTTTATCCTTTCTTCTGGATTTGATTGCAGTACCAGAAATGTGCATCTCTCACCCTTCTCCACTCTAAGCAGTATTGTATGATATTTTAATTTTACTGTATGTATTTAATTACTGTATGTCTTAGATTCAGTTTTGATGGAATTCTTTTCTTCAGAGTGATGCTATGTTTTGGTTCTAAGAGAAAAACATTGATAGCATACTGATGTTTATAGTTGATGCTAAGCAGTGCTGTACAGAGCCAAGGCCATCCCCAGCAAAGAGCCCAAGGAGATGGGAGGGAACAGTATTAGGACAGCTGACCTGAATTTGCCAAAAGGATATTCCATACCACATGACATCATGCAGAAGGAGATCTGCAGAGCATGGGAGTTCATTTTGCTCTCTTCTGCTGCTCAAGGGACTTAGCTGGGCATCAGCCAGAGTGTGGTGAACTATTACTAAACTAGTTCACCACTTGTTATATATGTTTGTATATAATTATACAGTGTAAACTACTATCCTTTTCCTGTTCTCTGTCTCAGTAAACAGTTTCAGTTAAACCCACATGTTCTTTGTTGTTTTTTCCTATTCTCTCCCCCAACAAACTGGGGAGGCAGGGAATAAGTGAACCCCTGTGTTGAGCTCAGCTACCTGCTGCGTTAAACCACAACACAATCATAGTTCACCACCCGAGGTCTCATGCTGAGAACAAAAAGAATCTATCAGTCAGAAAGGGGATGCTTCATCAGAAATCCTGTTGTGAAATTGCCACAGTAATGCTTTGCCAGACACAGTTATTCCTAATGATTTTAAATTGCTTCACTTTGTTTATATCTAATTTAAAACTCATTTTCTGTGGTAAGCCTATTTTACATCACTACACAACAGCAAATTAGTATGTATTAAATTTCATTAAATTCCAAAACAGCTGAGCTAGTGTTTTCTCACCACAATGTTAACGAGGAGAAAGGAATTAATCATTTTAAAATATGAATCAGCAGAAAACTCCCTTTGGGAAGATGGACAAGTGTTGAAGACACCAGGCAAGAACTGTAAACATATCAATTATTATCATATTACTAATATGACATTAATATTACTATATCTTTTTTTTTTTTAATCAAAATGAAACATTTTTTATGCTCACTGTACATTTTTGTTTCTGAAAAACAGCAACGTTTCTGTTCAGTAGCTTTAGTCTTTTGAATATTTAAATGTTTTAAGGAATAAAAACTATACAAAACCAGTCACAAATCTTTATTTTAAAATGTCAGCTGGGATTATATGCCATAATCAAATCAGTTAGTTAAAAAATCTGGAGATTGTTTTTCAAAAGAACTTAGAAAATAAATACTTTCTTTAATACATACAATTGCAGGGATACAGTATTTCCAAACTCAGAGGAATATGTTTATTCTGAGCATATCTCTTCCCATACAGCAGAGACGTTGTGCAGTGAGAAAGAAAATTGATTTATCGTCAGAGACAATGTCTTGTTTTACCCTGTAGTCTTATCTGAAGAACATTTACTTCAGTTTTGCTGAACAGAGCTATGACAGACTTGTTTGATCAGAAAGCAAACCCTGTGTTCTTAGGTAAAAAGGCAAAAGGAGCAGTCACACCTACAGAGAAAACCTTGAACAGAGGATGGAACAATAACATGAAGAAACTACCATGATGTAGCAGAATAAATATTTTCATTGTAAATTAAGCTTCTATGTAAATGTACTGAACACAGAATAGTATTTTTACATGATGAGTACATGCAGAATGCATATGTATTTTAGAGATCTTTTTCACAGTAGTGTTGCTAAACGAACCACCTAGAGGCAAGTGAAAAGTAGCCTTCTATATTGCTTGTTCAGTGCTCCTTCTCTGTCTGTTTTCTAGAACAGCATATGGATGACTTAGTAGATGAAAAGGAAGGAAATGGTTTGTGCTGGAAAGGCTGATGAAGGGAAATTTAAATCCAGCAGGGTGGGAAAATTGGAAAAGTATGATGTGGCACAAACACAAAGTGATAACTCCTAGCGGGAAATACATTTGACTTCTGCCTTTATACCTTCCCTTGATGGTTCTCAAATAGTACTATGCACACTTGAAATCTTAGCAACTATAGAGCAAAGGAAATAAAATCTGTGATGACAAAAAAAAAAAAAAAAAAAAGGCTGAGAAGAAGGTAATATTCAGGGCTGTGATCATTAGCATTGGAAAGGCCATGCTAGCTTTGGATGGGTGTCCCTGATATTATTTCTAGCCTTTAAAGCTTTCCTAATTCCTACTTGCATTTTTCTGAAAGTCTGCATTATACTTGCAGTCTCCTAGCCATTCACCTACCTTAGCTAAAAATGACAATGTCTTACAACACTTTGATTGAGTTTCTTAGAGTTATGAATTTACGAAGGCTTTATCTTCTTTAAAAAAGTTACCAGCTGCTTGTTTCATTGCTTCTTTATACCTTTTATTTGTCCTTCGCACATAGTGAGCTTTCTGGCAAGTATTATCTGCTAGGAAATCACATCAGAAAGACTTTTCCAACAGCAAGACTATTTTTGCTAATTTCAGTATAATCTAAGTAGTTGCTGAAGACTGAGTCACATAAGCATAGCTTATTACTGGGTTTTTTCCACCATTTGTCATTTATAGCTTCCAAGTTTTAGAGTTTCACTGAAGATAACTGCCTCCTACCTACTCCTGCACTTTGAAACATTTTTAGTAATGCAGATCATCCTTGATTTCATCCAAAAATCATGCACTCTCTCCCACAAATGACTGCACTTTTCAACCATTACTACTGTGTCTCAGTGGAGTTTTCTGAAGCTCTCTGTAAGGCACAGAGCAAGAGTCTCCTTTCTACACAGAGGATTCCTAACACTGTGCTATCTTCACAGGTGAGTAGTAGCTGCATGTTCAGTAGAAGGAAGAATGTACCACAAGCTTTGATGCAGACACAAATCACTGCCGCTGAACACTAAAGTTTATTGCAGGGGGTTCAATTTTCGTCCAAAGGGAGAATCTGTGTCTATTTCCTGCATGTTTACAAATCTTCAGAGACGAAAAGCTCTCTCAGTACAGTTTGATCTGGTTTAAAGCAAACTTCTTCGGGCTTCTTTATTGTTGTTCTTGTATCAGCCACAAAATATATTAAAAAATATTTAAAAAATTTTTTTTTTTAGTTAGAAATCTTTTAGAATATTGGACATCAAACTTCAAAAAAAAGATTACTACATCTGATCGCCTTTACATTTTATTGCAAGAAATGCATAAAAGACAATAATTTCTTGAGAATACCGAACTGCATCTTGAACACCCATTTCTAATTTCAAGTCAAACTCAGACAAAGCAGCTCTCTGGTATTCTACTGATCTTGGTTTTTAACATAAACAAACCAAGATCTGTAAGTCTTTCTCCATAAGACTTCCTCTCTTGATTCACTCCTTTCTACATATTCACCTCCAGATTTTTAGTTTTTGAGAATATCATAAAAAGTTCAAAATCTGTTATTTCACAAAACAAGATCAACAGCAACAATAACAACCCATATTTTAAGAAATAAAGTAAATTTTCTCAATTAGGCCACGAGAAGTTTATTAGTGATGATACAGATGGCATAGCTCTATACCAAGATAATTACACAGAAATAACAAGGAAATAAATAAACAGGTGAAAAAGAAAAGGAAGAGATATCCAAAGCAATGTTTAAGGTTTGGAAGACTTTGTGACAAGAAAGTCTGTTTGCCTCTGTCATGGTTTTGTAATTTTTGCTATTGGTATTCCACATCATAACATCATGTGGAGCACAGAGAAGATGAGAGGGAAATACGTCATGGAAGTGATGCTGGCTCTCTCTCACTGCCTGGCTGCAGGTGTGGGTGTGCTTCCAAGCCATGCTCCTTCAATCTCAAAGTAGGTTTCTCAGTCTTCAGAAAACTCTCTTTCTTATTTTACTTGATTTGTAAGCCTCAGTTTTAATTAGATTATATTATATTGTGTTATCTTGTATTATAATATCATAGTAAAATAAGATTTTTCTCCTTATTGTTGCCACTACTCTATTTGTTCCTTGACCCAGCTCCCACCTCCCTGCCCCCTTCCCCTTTTCCCTTCCCATTTTTGGAGTCAGGTGGCCACAGGCCTACAGCCCCCCTGTCATGGACATAGATTGATCTAGATAATTCCATGAGACAGCCTCACATTTGTTCTTCTAAAGATGGGAGTTCACTGTTATCCAAAAAAGAAAAAAAAAATGTTAGTTACCATCATCAGCAAAATATAAGCTGCCAACAAAACTTGCTGAAAGATCTTACAACTCTGATTGAGTGATAAAAGAGCAAATTAAATTCAATTTTGGTAATACAAAATCAATTACATGGGCAAAATCCGAATTTCACACACACGGCGATGGAATCTGAATTATCCATTATTAATAATGAAGATCTTGGAGTTTAAATAGATAATTCTATGAAAATGTCATCTCAGTGCTCAGCAGATATTAAACAAGTAAACTGAATATTAAGAATTGGAGAACAGAACAGAAAATGCCATTATGCTATGACAAGAATCCCTAAGCCTTTCTTTTGAATATTGTCATCTGATCTCAAAAGACAAATAACAGAACCAGAAAAAAAGAAAAAGAAAAAGAAAAAGAAAGAAAAAAAAATACAGGGAAGAGCAACATGGATGTTGAACAGCTTGGAATTGTTTCTTTTATCATTCCGGCTTCACTGAACTGAAGACTTTTTCTTTCTTCTGATTCTTCTTCCAGCTGGAATGCACATAACACAAATGGATAGCCTTAACTGAGTGTCATCCAGGTGTTTTGTGGAAAAGGACAGCAGTAATGTGACTGACTGAAGATATAAAGCTTCTGTGTTGTAGCAGTCTGATGGTGATAACACAGTGCACGACATGGAGTAATTCATCTACATGTTGGGTCTAAACACAAACCCTGCTGCTTGAAGTGAGATTGTACTGAGAAACCTATGGTTTCTTTACAAACACAACTCTGTCTTTTACATTATGCTTCTCAAAAATGCGTGATTACCTCTTTAACTACAGTATCCTACTCTTGCCAAGCTATTTATGGCAAGTGAAGATTAATAATATAAAAGATTTTTTCCTGTCACTATTAAGGATTATTGGGGTGCATTCAAAAGAGCGTGGCCAGCAGGCTGAGGGAGCTGATCTTCCTCCTCTACTCTGCACTGGTAATGTCTCATCTGGACTACTGTGTCCAGTTCTAGGCTCCCCAGTACAAAAAAGACAGGGATCTCTTGGAAAGAGTCCAGCAGAGGGCCACTAAGATGGTGAAGGAACTGGAGCATCTCCCCAAAGAAGAAAGGCTGAGTGAACTGGGCCTGTTTAGCCTTGAGAAAAGAAAACTGAGAGGGGACCTGATCCAGGTCTATATTCTCTGAAATGTGGGGGGCAAAGTGGCGAGGCCAGGCTCTTTTCAGCAGTGTGTGGAGACAGGACAAGGGGAAACAGGGCAGAAAATGGAGCACAGGAAGTCCTGCACGAATGCATGCAAGAACTTCTTTATGGTGAGGGTGATGGAGCACTGGAACAGGCTGCCTTGTGGAGTCTCCTTGTCTGGAGATATTCAAGACCCTCCTGGACGCCTACCTGTGCAACCTGTTGTGGGGTACCGGCTTTGGCAGGTCGGTTGGACTTCATGATCTCTGGAGGTCCCTTCCAACCCCTACGATTCTGTGATTCTGTGAGACCTTCTTTTTTAGTGGATAAAGCAAAAAAGTCTCCTTCATCATTAACAAAACTTGCTGCTATTTATGTGTCCTTATTTTGTCTTGAAAATAGCTCTTACAGCTTTTTCTCTGTTGTTTTGTCTACTTATGAACAGAATAAACTGTTGGTCTTTCATTAAATCAGATTAGAAACAGAAAAACAATGTTGCAGCAGATTAAGATAAATGTGAAAAACAGAAATTTTGGAAAAAGCACTTTTTTTCTAAACACGTTATCTCTAGTATGATATTCATGTTACATTCTAACACACTGACCACAGAAAAGACCACAAATGGAAAGTTAACAGATAATAATCTCATTCAAAGACAGAAAACTTGGTTTACATAGCAAACGTAAACACTAGGGATGAAATGCTGTTTGCTGTTTAAATTATTGAAAAAGTTATTTTCAAGCTTTTCTCCATAACAAGGTGTCCTGAAGCAAAAGGCAAAGAAAATATTAAAATGTATTTAAAAAAAAAAAAAAGAAGAAGAAAGAAAGAAAGAAAGAAACGAAGAAAAAAAAAGCTCTAATTCCAATTTGGGATTGCAAAAAAACACAAATCATGACAATGTGAAGAATTACAAACAAACATACATATATACTCTTTTTTTTTTTCCTTTTTTTTTTTAAGTAGTGTAAATAGCTCACTCTAAATGAGCTAAAATCTTATTTAGATTACATAGAATGCTGATGCAGTGTCTGCTCTAGAAAGGCATTTCTCTTCTGAGTAAACTGGTCAGTATGTAAGGAGAAACCATGGAGCAGGTGGGCAGATGATCTGTCAAAAGCAGCCCTAGCAGAGTTAGAAACCAAATCATGACTCCTGAATCCTGGGTGTAATATTAATGTACTCCTACATCACCACTACCCCACACATAAATCTATTTTGTGAGCCAGAGTGACTGCAGATGGATAGAAACTAACCAAAACTCAGTGAGCAGGCTGTTTGTGCTCTCAGATCAGTGCAACAACCAGCAATAGCCGCAGAATTCATGAGTCACACCTCATTGCTGTACTTGTACAAATTGCAAGCAGGCCTTTTGTCTTTTTCATATAAGCTATGACCTTTTCTATTGAAAATAATCTCTTCTGAATGTTCAAATAAACTACTCACACACCTACAATAAAAATAATTGGTATTGCACTTCCTTCACTGTACATTGGGCACAGGAGGATTTATTGCCCATGCACAAATCTAATTTTTCCTAATGTTCTGATGAGAATGAGGTATTCGCTGCTGGTGGAGCTTAATGTCCTTTTAAATTCTAGAATCTTGGAAGTTAGAAAAAAACATAAACACGATAGAGAAAGAACTTACTTTCTTCCATGGCAGTCACAAGATTCAAAGTAATTTTATTTTCTGAAGGCAAGAAGTTCAAGGCAAGAAACCTATGTTTCCAGCACTTCAGTTGAAAGTAAACAAGCAGACTTTATACTGATTTTTCTTGTTCAAAGGAACTGTAAATGTTAAGTTTGCTGCTTCTTGATCCAGTAAGAAAAATAAATACTTGCTCAAGCCTACATTCTAAGTTTTGGTTTCTGAATACCCTACAGATTTCTCCTCATGCTGTAGGTCAAATGCAGACAAAGATTACCTGAGAATTTTTAACAAGGTATCTCACAGAGCATAGGGAAGATTTAGAAATCAGATCTTTGCTAAGCAGAGATCTAACTACATTCTGGGAGAACGGAAGAAAGTTGTTATTAGTGTTTTACCTTTCTGCTTAAAATAAACTCACTCTGCAAGTTTTCATAATTTAAATTAAATTGCTTTTCAAGATTAAGCTCTTAGGTGCCTGTGTTAACAGCAGGGCTAATGTGCTAAGCAAAGTGTAATCTTTTATTTTAATGCAGCTATTCTTAGCATCATCCTACTTTAGAGGGATTTTATCAAACTAACAAAAAATGCCTCCCCCACTCAGATCCCACTTTTCAAGTGAATTGTACATTTCTGACTAATCATTACTTTCTACAAAATGTATTTGCTTTTGAAAACTACCTGACAGGTCTTTTCACAATGCATTTAAACATATTACACTTTCTACAAAATACTGTGACAATGTATTAATGGAATCATGGGGAAACCAAGAAAGGATAGTTATATTGCAGAGATTGCAATACATTCATTAAGACAGCCCTGTAAGAGTCTGCTAATGGTCACTTGATTACCCTCAACAGTGAAGAGCTGGCAAATGATAATATATAATGTAGAATCATAGAGACATTGAGGTTGAAGAAGATCTCCAAGATCTTGTAGTCCAACCTCCTGCCCATCACCACCATCATGACCATCAAAACACATCCCTCAATGCCACATCTCCACTATGCATCTTTAAGCTGTAGTTTATGGAGCACTTGCCTTGATCAGCTCCCTACTAGTCTTCCCGTGGACACCAGTGCTGTTCTTAACAATGCATCGATTGAACCACACTATCCATTGGCAGTGCTTTAGCTTGCTAGTTCCTCTTCTTCAAGGGAGTGTGAACCCTGCCACATCAACAGCATGAAAAGCAAAGGTTCAGTATGCATTTAAGCTGCTTTCTGAACCCTTCAGGTAGGACAGAGTTATGATATCTTCAATAATTTTATTTGATATGTTTTCAGTTTTTACTTGTCCTCTATTTCTATAAAGTCAGGATGCATCTTTCAGAAGATGATATTATCCACAGAAAAGGAAAGGAAAGGAAAGGAAAGGAAAGGAAAGGAAAGGAAAGGAAAGGAAAGGAAAGGAAAGGAAAGGAAAGGAAAGGAAAGGAAAGGAAAGGAAAGGAAAGGAAAGGAAAGGAAAGGAAAGGAAAGGAAAGGAAAGGAAAGGAAAGGAAAGGAAAGGAAAGGAAAGGAAAGGAAAGGAAAGGAAAGGAAAGGAAAGGAAAGGAAAGGAAAGGAAAGGAAAGGAAAGAGGAGAGAGAGAAAAGAGAAAAAAAAGAAGAGAAAAAAAAAAAAGAAGAGAAAAAAGAGAAGACAAAAGAAGAGAAAAAAAGAAGAGAAAAAAAGAGAAGAGAAAAGAAGAGAAAAAAGAGAAGATAAAAGAAAAGAAGAAAAGAGAAGAGAAAAGAGAAGAGAAAAGAGAGAGGGAAGGGAAGGGAAGGGAAGGGAAGGGAAGGGAAGGGAAGGGAAGGGAAGGGAAGGGAAGGGAAGGGAAGGGAAGGGAAGGGAAGGGAAGGGAAGGGAAGGGAAGGGAAGGGAAGGGAAGGGAAGGGAAGGGAAGGGAAGGGAAGGGAAGGGAAGGGAAGGGAAGGGAAGGGAAGGGAAGGGAAGGGAAGGGAAGGGAAGGGAAGGGAAGGGAAGGGAAGGGAAGGGAAGGGAAGGGAAGGGAAGGGAAGGGAAGGGAAGGGAAGGGAAGGGAAGGGAAGGGAAGGGAAGGGAAGGGAAGGGAAGGGAAGGGAAGGGAAGGGAAGGGAAGGAAAGGAAAGGAAAGGAAAGGAAAGGAAAGGAAAGGAAAGGAAAGGAAAGGAAAGGAAAGGAAAGGAAAGGAAAGGAAAGGAAAGGAAAGGAAAGGAAAGGAAAGGAAAGGAAAGGAAAGGAAAGGAAAGTCAGTAAGCCTGGAAAAGTCAATAAAGAAAGCACAACATACAGTAGTTAAAATTGACTTTATCTGTGCAAAATCTGGTTTGAAAATTAATTCCTTGTCTAAAAGATTCTACAAATCCTTCATTCACCTAAAAATTCTACACTCTCCTACAAATTCTATACTCCTATATTATGGATTCCAAAGTAAACGCAGGCATGGTCTGATAGAAGAGTCAGGTAGCTTAATATACAATATTTCCATATATGCCAACACCAAAAGAAGAGAGGATTTCTTGTATTATTTTTAGTAGTCAAAAGGTACAGTTTCCCACATAACTGTGCATAAACTTTTGAAATATTTTTGCATTTGTAAGTTGGTACAAACAATTCAAGTTCCTTTCTTAAGCTTGGCTGAACCTGGATCACTACATGAAGTGAGGTGGTTTTCTCTTTAGATTTTTAGTGTGCCCCGGTGGCGCAAGTGGTAGGAATGCCGCATTGCAACACCAGAGGCCCTGGGGCCCTGGGTTCGAATCCCCCTGTGGCTCAAGTGGTAGAAGTGGCTCGAATCCCGGGGGGTTGGACTTGATGATCTCTAAGGTCCCTTCCAACCTGCACGAGACTATGATACTATGATACTATGATAAAGACAGTGAAGGTTATGGGGTTTTTTTTTTCCTTCTCCTTAATGCCTGATGCAGAGATTGTGAAATAAGGGGGAGAGAGATCGGGAGTGGGATAGTGAGAGAGAAGTGTGGAGTAGTAAATAGTGGCTTAAGAGCTGGTTCTTGGAGACATGGATAGGTAAGTGGTATATTTTTATTTTGCTGGAGTTGATTTATCAAATGGTATAACTGCCTGGGTTATCTTCAGAAAGATACTTATGCTTACTCAAATGTATGGGGACAATGGTCCCATCTTACAGTCACTAAAATATTGACTCTAGTGTTCACTAAATTTTGTAGAACACTCAAAATTCCCTAATGAAAGAATTACAAAATACCAGAGGCATCAATTATGATATTGTACTGAGGACTAATATAAATATGTATACATATGATCAACTTCTCCAGTTATTAGCTTATGTTTTAGCTTAATTCTTCTGGTCAAGACATTTTGCCCTGAAGTTTTGGTGAAGTGATCACTACATTTGGTCCAAAATATCACATAATGTTTCTATGCGGCATTAAAATAAAACGTTTCAAAGATAAACATTTTCCATTTTTGTACTGCTGATCTCCGTCTTCAGTTTTTAAAGCTCTGGAGGCACTTTTTTGATGTAGAAGCTATATAAATGTAAATCATTTTAATCAATTCTGCTACAACATAAGTGTTTCACAATGCTCATAATACATATTTTGGAATTATTTGGGTCTTATTTCCAACTTTATTCAGCAAAAGAATTTCCTAGTTTAACCTCAGGGTCAGAGTCTATCAAACAAACATGATGCAAGTAACAGTTAAATTCCACAATATCATTTGCATGACATTTTTCACTCATTTTCAAGTCAGAAAATGTTTTCATTTTCCAAGTATTTATTCACTGCATAATATTCTATAAAGCTTCATTCTTTGGTTTCCATTTGCTGGAAGAAATTATTTTTTTAAAATGCATTAATTCTACAAAGCTTTATTCATAAAAATCATACACTCATGTTAAGACAGATGGCCTTAAGCATGAATCTCCATTTCAAATGGAAATACAAATGCTTTTTTTTTCAAAGAACAGAAGTTTCTACCAGATCCTTTATGTTTCTATATCTATACAGCTAATAAAAAGTCAATTTCTAGACAGAAGATATCACGCTGACGAAAGTCATCTACCTCATTTAAAAATGCAGATATATCCTGAAATATACTTTCCTATTTATCTATGTAGCTTTACATCTGAAAGAGTAAGATAAACTTAAATTGCTCTTGTATCACTGTAAGCATTACAAACAAGATTCACATATGGGAGCATGTTATTTCATAAGTACTGCACTGAATTTAAATATGGCATATACAAATTATTACTGATATGTAAGCTTGGATCCAACCTTGTTTTTAATGAACATTTCCTTAAAAGTAACCAGCAAGATGACAGATAGGTCCATGGTTTCTTTTCCAGAAATGGAGGAAACTGGGAATGCCAGTACGCTACTAAGTAAAAAGATGTCAGTATGAGTAGAGTCTGCTACACTATTACCAGGATGGAGAAAAAAATCATTTAATTATTTTGAGGTGATTTATCCTCTCAAATAACCTTTCAAGCTCTCACAACTGCATTCCAAAATAAATTGTGTGTCTGAACTCGCAGTTATGGTCAAAGGTAAACCTCTGTCTGAACTCCTTCAGTTCAGAAAATATGATGGTTTTTATTTTCTCTAGTAGGCCCTTTATTCTGACTGTTAACAATCTTATTTTCAATTAGCATAGCCAAATACACCTGACTGTACTGGTCCAGTATATCTTGCTAAGCTTATGTCTTATGCTTTAGAAACAACAGCTCAGGAAGAGCTACAGTTATGGTCGTGTTTGTGGGAAAGAATTTCTCCCCTTCATAAAAATGCTCACAAACATGAGACAGAAGGGACACAGTTATTCATAGCCCAAATACTGCAGGGCAAGCAACATTAATTACTGATTACTATATCAGTCTGAATAACATAAAAAAAATCTGCAATCCTGAAGACTAAACAGCACACAAAATGTAATACTAAGCTGTAAATTCAAAGAAATTTTGCCAGTTTGATTAAGAAAATAACATCTCTGTAAGTAAAATAAAAAAGAAATCCATTATTGTAGGAAAGTATGACTATTACATACAGTAGAATTTTGATTGAATTCTGTGGTTGTTTTTAATAAATCTTACATACATATAACCGTATTACACCAGTATCACCAATGTCATCAGTTGCAGCTGATGAATCATAATAGTTTATCAGTGTCATGCTCACCACATATACAAGAAAACACAGCTGTTTTCATTTGCTAGAAAGACAAGGAAGAGCAGACCATACTGTTCCCTAACATGAAAATTTGCCAGGCATTGTTTATGTTTATGTAATCCCACCAATTTATCAGGCAAAGATAAACTGGGCAGAATGAAACTGGGAGAGCGATGTAGGATATCTAACCACTAGTATTCATTATGTGATTACTAGCCTTCATAAACCAAGCCTGATAGAACATGATGTTTGAAACTCTGCTCAGCAGTGTATGGAAAGAAGCTTACAGCTTTGGTAGAGCACCTGCGTGAAAGTTTGTACACACATTTTCTAAACTTATGATTCCCTATTCAAGGCATTGTTTGCCATTCCACTAGCTGTTCTTTTAAGAAAGGAAAAGATTTGGTCAGAAGTTTGCATCTCATATTAGGCTCCATTATCAGACAACAGAAAAAAATCAAGACCTTTCCTCCATAAAAGTGCAGTATCATAAAAATAAAGAACAGATTAAAAAAACGAACAAAACAAAACAAAACAAAACAAAAACAGAAAAAAACCCAAACAAAAAAAAAAAAAAAAAAAAAAAAAAAAAAAAAAAAAAACAAGAAAACCCCACCAACCTATATTATTCTGCATTAGCTGTCAAGTTAGATCTGTGGACATTTTGCTACTTGCACACAACCAGTGAAAAAGTGACTGCAGGTTCTTAGTGCTTTAATTTTCTAATTAAATATAGGTTTCTAACAAAATCTACATACTCCTCTTAGATACATTTTTGCACACTCTTTCCTAATCATTTGTAAATTCTTGCAAAGTGCTCTAAGTATATTGTAAGTGAAGAGAAATTTAAAACAACTGAAATGTTAAGTGCATTTAGAGTAGCTAAATATGTTTTCCTCCTTTCCCTCTACACTCGTTGCTGTCTTACTAATTAGCCATTATAGACCTTATAATTAATATAATGTTCATTATTCATTACAGTTATCTTTGATATTTCCCAGAGCCAGTATTCTTGATAGTTTGTAATACAATATTTGACACGGTCTTGATGCTCATCATTATACTGGCATTGCAGGACCAAACCATTATACTTAGCAGCAGTAAGGTACTGCTTAATAACACTCATATTAATTTTTGTCATTGTTAGCCACTCGTTTCAGTACCATATTAAATACAATGTTGCAGAAAGGAACCAGGCCAAGACTCGAACTCATGGGTACTCCAGGGCTGATTTTATTAACAAGCTCAGTGCAACATACAGAGCTTGGGTCACTCCTAGTGAATGACAATCAAGCTTTGCAGAGGTCCTATATTTATATGATCAGGTAAACATTACATCACTTTGTTATTCATTCTCGTGATTAATCAATATATCTTCAGTTCTTCTTTCCCAAAATGCTGTGTTTCATCCTAGGCCCAGGCTTCATGCTTCACGTGTTACTCTTCTTTTGAACTTGTCCAAAAATTCATTATCTTCTTTCATCCAAGCTATCTGAGCTAGACCAGTCCATTCCATCTGTCTTATGGTTAAACTATTCATTTTAACTTATTAACTACTAAATAGCAATGTCAGCACTATTATTGTCTACCTCTGCTGTTTTATAATCTCACAATAGTCTAACACCCCTACATGGGTCATGGTTCAGAGCTATATAGAGAATACATGAGTAGCATATTGGTTGAGAACTTTACCATTTTCCCTATCATAAAACATAACATCAGAAAAGAAAAGTGAATTTTGGAATTCATTTTTCAAAATGTATGAAATGGCTTTTTGTAAAGTATATACTGTATATTTTGCACAAGATTATAAAAAGAAAGAAAAACTATCTGCCATGGTAAATTCTTATAGACACAGTGAAATCATGATCTGTGACCAGTTAATTATCTGACCCTAGGTGTTAGTGATGAGGTACTTAAAAATGCATTTATGTCACAGTAATCAATGGATTTAATCTACATTCTTGTAATATGAGTCAGTGGGAGATTTTAAGTATCAGAAAAAACTAAAGGAAATTATGTTGTTAATGTATGCATAAACACAGCTAGTTGCAAAACATTTTGCCATTCAGAAAATTTCCATAATTGAAACAAAATCTATATATTCTGATTTGCATACAATTTTCTATGTATTTTGGGCCATAAATTTGTGTAACAGTATATGCTGCCCTGTTTTTAGTATCAATGGTCATTCAAAAATAGCAATTATGTATCACGCAAACAAGCAACCTGTGAACAAAACTGTCATTTGATCAAAACTTATTTTAAAATAGAAAAATCGTTAGACTCAACTGATTTATTTATGTATGTATTTCTCAGTGAAGGTGACTTCTTTATTCTTTTATGCATATGCTGAATGAGTAAGCCATATAAAGAAAATGTTGTTACATGAGATTAGGTGTAGGTAGCCAGAGTCATGTATAGCAGTCAATATCAGTTTTCTGGTGGTAATAATAAATAATACTGTTACTGCTCCAGAGCAACATCGATGAGAAATTATTGTTGTTCCATAAATAATAAATATCATGCTTTTTCATATGTAAATAGAACCACAGAATCAAAGAATCACAGAATGGAAGGGGTTTAAAAGATGTATATGTCCTACCCCACTACCATGGAAAGGGATATGTCCCTCTGAATCAATCTGTGCTTCTATTATTTCTTGTTTATCCCACCTCTGTAAGGAAAGCCCCTTACATATTAACTGTTATAACTTTCCAATTCACAATATGCTTTTTAAAAGACAATGTCATAGGGAAGCTTATTAAAGAGTTCTATGAGTTAGAGATTACCAGCAGAAGTTAGTTGTTGTTTTTTGTTGTTTGTTTGTTTGTTTTAATTTAAAATACAATTTTATTGAATAATGAGTGATGTTTTTCAAACTATATTAATTTTAGCAAATTAGTATTTTTTGTTTGATTATGTGTTTTTATAGACAAGAGCTCTGAGCATTCACTGAGAGAATAAAAGGGGTAATACAAATTCTGAACTAAATTTCAGAGAAACAAAGTCAAGAAAGCAACGCAGAAAGATATTGTTGATCAAGACAGTTAACTAGCTGGGCTGAGCAGCCCTGTGTGGGCATCTGCCCTTGGCCTAAACAATCTTCAAATAGGATGAATCACAGAAAACCTACAGCATATAATAGATGAAGAAAAAAAAATAAAATTCTATAGATGCATAGAGACTGCTTTTAGGTGAGAAATCGGAAAAGGCTAATTAGCCTACTGAGAAACCATAAGCTTTGCCTGCTTATGAATCAGTCATAGTGTATCTGCTAATTTTCAAATGTTTTACAGATAAATACAGACTTGAACTGTAAACGGAAACATGAAAGAACGTTTGTGATAACCGTATGCAGAAACTTCAGAAAGATGTGGGAAAAAATAAAAAGGAGTTTGATAAATGTGCTATCAAGATTTGGCTACTGGAAGAAAGGAATCTCTGCAGTATACATTAGTAGAGGTTGAGTTCATATCTGTTTAGGGAAATTATATCTTTTCTGAATAATAATTTGATAAATGGAGCCCATGGCTCATGTATTACAACATGTAACTCTTGAGTGCTTTCAAAATCAAAGTATCAGCTTTTGTTAGACTCCAGAATAGAACAGGCTGGAATGCCATGTTTTTACACCAGATGAAGAGAATAACCCTGAATGCTAAATCAGAGAGAATGAAGACTGTTACCAAAGAGAAATTCCACTGTGATGGTTCTTGTGGTACAGAAATTTTGAATTACTTTTTGTGTTTGTGGTTGTCTTAATGGAACCTCTTTCTATCTACTTGTATATTTAAATACTGACAAGATAGCTTCTGTTCACAAAATATATATTTTAAAAAAAATCATTATTTTTGTTCTATCATCTATATCCACTTGTATTTATGGCACAGTGGACACTGGCATTTGTGAGCATTATTAAATGCACACTCTCTCACTTCTGAAGTTCCAGTTGAACAAATGTATGGAAGTAACAGCATCATCATAATAAAAACAGACTGCTGCAAGTCATTATGCAGCAGCAACACTCAGCAAAGACATAGTTGAGAAAACAGAAACCTTTACAATGACATATTGAGGCATGACAGAGGTCAGTGTAATTGAGCACCCAACTTTCAAATGAGTAGACAGAGGAATATTATAAAGATAGAGCGAGCTAATGTACCAAGGTGCATTTTGTCAAAACAGTTTACAACAACTTGTATTTCAGACTCTTCCTGAGACAGAGCTGGTTTCCATTCTTGTAATAACCCTCCATGGACCTTTTTAGTATGATTTTATCACTTCTCACTTTCATGCAAATAGACCATATATACCATGTGTTGCTCTGTAGTTCTTCCACTAGAAAAAACTGTGAACAACTGACATGTCCCCCATCTCACTCATGCTTTCATATAACTCCATTAGATCCCTCAGTCATTTAATTCAAAAAATGTAGACTCCTACTCCACTTTATTATTCTCAGGGCATAGGGCCCACTACAATTTCTGTTCTCACACAATTGCTGAGAAATCAGTGAATTGTGTCCACATTTCTTCAGAGACTTCAGAATTGCACTGTGAGCAACCTTATTGCCTCATCAGGGCTATCTACAGGTTCTGAAACTATGCAGATTATGATTTTCAGAATCAGAATCCATTAATTGCTTATCTGTTGGCTGGATAAAAAGGCTACGTCCATTGCAAAGAAATTAACTCAGCTGCCCTTAACTCTAGACATTATCACATAGAAAGCACTAAGAATCTGCTGCCAATGACCGCTGGCATGATGAGCATACTCCTGTAGATCAATGCTGTTCTGAGATTTTGTTTTCCCCAGACTCCACTGAAGTGCTTGGCCTCAGGGCTTCCTGGAACAAGTTTCTACTCCAGTAACACTGATTCATCCTCTGCCTTAATTTCCAGTCTCCTGGGGATATTCTAATCTTCTGAACCTAGAACATAAAGTCATGGAGCAAGATACAAAACAAATCTTGTCTTTCCTAACCTGTTTTAGTGTATGACTTGTCTCAGTATACTTTTGTTTTGAGCTCATTTACTGCTTTTCTACGAACCTCTTGATTTGCTTGTTTCTTCATAATTCTCCAAACACTTTTACACCATTTAATATTGTTATGTAAATATATTTTAATTAATTTCATACAGAAGTCACAAATAGGTTACTATTCCTGTAGAGCATTTACATAGTAGCAAATAGTTGTTGATAAACTTATTAGTGTTTCTTTGGGATTCTAAGATTCAAGGAATTGCAGATTTGTGCAACTGCCTTCAGAATCAGTTCACAAAACATCAGGCTTGGTCAAACTGCCTCTTATAGTCAGGATAGTTTTTCCTTGCCAAAGGCCCAGTTGTCACCTGAACTGGATCATTTTGGCTTTTTTAGATCTTTGGGGATTGTCTCGCTGCATCAAAACTGGATATTTGTCAGTGCCTTCTGAGTAATCCCATTCCAGCAAAGGCAGAAGGCAGAAATAAGAGTGAAAGAAAGTTACTTTGATATCTTTTAACTATGCTACTGAATGCTTACTTTGTAAGAAGCTATTCTGCATGATGAGTGTTATCTTAAATATGTTTATATTATCTAAAATGAAGATAGACTTCAAGTAAACAAAAGTTTTATTCCCCATTAGTTGTTTATGTTTGGGAACAACCAAATTCCCAATAGGCAGGTGTCATAATCACCACAAGAAACAAACACAGGTTGGCCTTCTTGTTTGGAGTATTAACAGAGAAATTATGAGCTGAAATGGGGCAAAGACAACAAATTTCATCTCAAAAGCTGTCTCACTGAAGCTTGTAGTCTACTGATTTCTGAAGCACTGATGGCTTCATTACCACTTTTTGAAGAACAACTGAATAATTCTATTTATGAATCCACCCATTTAATTCCTTCCCATCCCTGAATTAATGCTGAAAGTCATGTACAGTAACTTTTCTCCAGCAATGAAAACTGAAAAGTTTAAAGACATTGGCCTCCACTTCTTGTGAAATGGGATTGTGTCTCATATTCTTCATGCTAGAACAGCTCCAGTCAGATTGTATGTACACTTCTTAGATAGTAAGCCGTTGTTTTTCCTACATTACAGCACATGGTTGAGTCAAAATCACAAATTTAAAAATAAAATAAAATAAAATAAAATAAAATAAAATAAAATAAAATAAAATAAAATAAAATAAAATAAAATAAAATAAAATAAAATAAAATAAAATAAAATAAAATAAAATAAAATAAAATAGTCCCGAATCAACTATGTGAATTTGTATTTCTGATTCAGATTTACCTTTAACTTTCTCCCTAGATTTATCATAAAAGTTGGGGAAACGGGGAAATAAATTTGATTTTACTTATACACTTTTAAAATACTTTTAACAAAGTCAAAGGTTTTTGGAAGGCTTCTCAAAATGTCAGAGACACAGAAAATATTGGAAAAACTGCTGTCAGAAATACAGGGATACAGAAAAATGTACAGAATTCCCCTGAATTTCTCTGCCTTCCAGAAATAAATAATTTGCCTCATTGAGAATGCACATTCTACAATAGAAAATAAAAGATTCAAAACTTTTCTGTAATTTGTAATGCGTGCAGAATGTATAGAGTTCATAGTGCATTACATCAGCATTGAATATTTAGAATTAACTGAAGCTCCCAGTACTTTGGGTAGAAGAGACAGCACTACAGAAACAAAACTAATTCTTTTCATTTTATTCTGCGTCCAAACAGATTATAAGCAAAGCCTGGAGCAAGTTTTTTATGATGAATTAATGATGGGCTAATTTGCTTTAGGCCATGAAGTTTTCCAGCCACTCATTAATCTCAGGAAATGACACGGGCTGCAGTTGTTACTGTTTAATTAAAAAGTATGTCACAGTTGTGAAGCTACAGAAAGTTGTAAATATTACTCTTTGCCAAACATTTACATACCCAGGATAATCTGCAGTCATAATGAAGAGTGCAAAAGAAAAGAAGTGCTAAACACCAGATGCTTTATTCTCAGGTAACATATTTTTTTTCACTGAGATTAGATAACTCCAAATTTGTACAGTGTTGCTTCTACACAACTGTTTTTCATCACCTCCAGCTTTAAAATGCTTCAGAGCTAATTCTTTATGATTATACTGGCCTTAAGAGAAGACAAAGGAAAGACTTCAGCTACATTTAAGAGCGAGGTCAAGCCCAGGCACCCATGAACATGAGGCATAATTTCCATTCTAAAATTGAAGAGAACTCTCAGGACAACAATTACAGGAGAGAGAAGGCACATTAGTATGTAAGTTCTGAAATGGCCGTAGCTCTCAAAGTATTCTGGAAAAATTTAAGAGGACACAATTCCACAACTAGAAACATATAAATTGGTGTTCATCAGAAAAATGTACAACTTAAATGCACACTTAAAAGTTTTATAGATGGCTTATCTTGCAAAGCCACAATAAAATTCTTTCCTTTTTGATTCCAAGAAGCAAAATTACACTTAGAATCCAGGAAAATACAAGGTATTGAAGCAAATATGTTTGGTATAGAAACCCACAAGCACCATCTGTCCCACACTGCCTAGCGCTCCATCACAGAGCTTATTGTCACTGCTGTTTCTTACTGGCAATTTTGTCAGAAAAGTGTAAGTGTAGCAGTACTATCTACTTCATCACACACTGCTGGTAATCAGCGATGGGACATATCTCACAGATCAAGGCTGAGACATAGCAAACATGATTTTCATTTTTCCAATGGCCACTTTATGACATCCCCCAGTGCGCAGGATCCTTGAACCAAGTGTGTGTTACTGATCTTCTTGTTTACCATTAAATCAGCAGAAAGAACCCTTTGTGTCAGGTGAGTTGTCAGAAGTGTCTGTTATCCTTTTGCTGTAGCACATTTGTTCATGAAATTATATTCCAAAACAAAGCAAAGCACAAAAAGAAGAGTGCAGAATTGGGTCCAAGAAAATATTTTCACTCTTTCCTGCTTTTTACACAGCATCATGAATTTAAAGATAAATGATACTTATATATGTGTCAATTTTAAGAACAGAGTACAGTCAGAAGAGGATCAAAAGAAAAGGCAGTCCATAAGAAAACTTAAAGGAAAATAATTAAATAAATAAATCAGAACCTAAAAACATACAGAAAAGGAAACCAGAAAATATAATGAGATTATCCAGAGGGAAAAAAGTCATCAAAGACGACAAAAATAAATAAATTAATAAATAAAATAAAAATAAATAAAATAAAGACAGATACAATAAGGGAAAAAAAATCACAGAAACATTAAGAAATGTTGAACACAAAGAATGACTCCACATATGAATCAAAAATATATCATAAGCTTGTCACTCACATACACACACACACATAAACAAGCAGAAGGGAACAAGCACAAAGAATGACAGTCCAATAAACAGAAGAGAAAGATCAGAACAGATTAAAAGGAAAATGGTTTACTGAAGATAAGGATGCAACAACCTGACCAAAGTAAAAGCACAAAGATAAGGGAAATGCACCACAGAAGAAGAACATTAGAAATAAAGTGTTAGAGATCACTAAGCAAACAGTTAATCAATGAGAAAAAGACACTTTGAGGAAAAAAAAGCAGCCACACTAAAAAAATTAAATTTAATTTTAAAAAAAAAAAAAAAAAGGAAAATAAAGGAAACTACAATGCATAGAAAGACAAATACTGTGCCTTCAAACTGTCAGCTAGGCAGTGGGAAAATCTTGTGGTTTAGATTTCTACATTCATGGGGTCTATTTCTCATCCCAGTCTGAGGTGTGCTATACTGAGATGCAAAAACATACAACCTGTCTTGAAAGTAGCAGAGATATCCTGCAAGCATTGTAGGAGGACCTCATTATTACTAATTTTATAGGTTATATGTTTATATTATAGTTATATATAGTTATTAGAAGTATATGAAATATACTTTCTGATTATCTCCTTGAAGATGATAAATTTAGGGGAAAAAAAAAAAAAAGGAAAAAAGACCACTACAAAATATTTTTTTCTGTGTGTAAACCAAATAACTCACTGAAATTAGGCTAAGTTTGAAATTCAGTCATTCCTTCATATTTTTTGCAGTTCTTACACAGCTAATAGAAATGCACTTACATACTGATCTACATAAAGTAAAGCAGATGTTTTGCAGCCAAATTAAGGAAACTTTTCAGTACTATCATACTCCTGGCAGACTGCAACAGCTGTAAATTACCAAAATTAATACTTTCCAGCCTAATTCATCAGTGCAATGCTTGAATCTTGTTAACCCATCTGGAGAGCAATTTATTGCACTTCTCAGAGACAAGTAGAGGCTAGAATTACCATCCTCGTGACACACACATAATCCCATATTTACAATATATGGATTTCATGGGAAACTGAGAACATAGCTGTGAAGGATGCTTTTCCTCAACCATCTGAGTTGCACTTGATAGTACTGACACAATAATCGATTTTCTTCTCTTTTCCCACCTTTCTGCTAGACCACACTAGGTCATTTAAGAAAACTGCCATAATTACTACTCCAGCTTAAACATAACATAACATTGCATGGCCTAAAGAAAAAGGCACAGGAATCTTCTACCACATCCTAGACTAGGATCTCCTGGCAAATAAAATGGATCCTGGTGGTAATACCTTGGAGAAGAATCCGCTACACTTGCACTTGTTATCTCCTTATCTCACACACAGGAGTATAGCTCATATGCAGTGGCATGAATTTATCTCCAGAGTGTTCCTGAGGCAAGTGGTGTGAATTTTATTCTGACTTTTAGTCACTTCAATCAGTGCTGAGAGAACATCTCTGAAAAGGATGCTACAAGATCTTTGGTTCTTCTGGCAGGAAGACCAGCAATGCAGAGTCAGGTTGGAGACCTGTGACTAGTAGCATTCCCCAGGTGTCAGTGCTGAGTCCAGTCTTGTTCAGTATCTTCAACGACCCTGATGAGGGTCCACCCTCAGTAAGTTGAGCTAGGCAGTAGTAAACCAGGGGAGGTTTAACAAAAGCAAGTGAAAAGTCTTACACCTGGGAAGGAAAACCTGCAAGTATCAGTACAGACTGGGATATGACCTACTGGAGAGGAGTTCTGAGGAGAAGGACCTGGGGGTCCTGATGGATCACAGGCTGGCCATGAGCCAGAAATGTGCCCTGGTGGTCAAGAAGGCCAATGGGATCCTGGGGTGCATTAAAAGGAGTGTGGGCAGCAGGTCAAAGGAGGTGATCCTCCCCCTCTATTCTGCCCTAGTCAGGTCTCACATGGAGTTCTGTACCCAGCTCTGGGCTCCCCAGTACAAAAAAGACAGGGATCTCCTGAAGAGTGTCCAGTGTGGGGCCACAGAAATGATAAATGGGCTGGAGCATCTCCCCTGTGAGGAAAGGCTGAGTGAACTGGATCTGTTCAGCCTTGAGAAAAGAAGACTCAGAAGGGATCTGATAAATATTTATAGTTATCTTAAGTGTGGGTGTCGAACGGACATGGCTAACCTCTTGTCAGTGGTCTGTGAGGACGGAACAGGAGGAAATGGTCATAAACTGGAGCATAGGAAGTTCGACACCATTATGCAAAGGAACTTTGCTTCTGAGAGCAAAAGATATAGTTTCAAAAACGTAATGATGAGAAAAAATCATCAGTTTATTCCTTGTGACAGTACCTGAAACTTTTGAACTTCTTTGGAAAAGCTGGTAGCTTCGTATTTTCTTCCAACTGCACTTCAGAAAGAACTGCACAGTTGTTATCTACTATTCTCCTTTACAGTGAATACTCAACTAAAATAGCTCTGCATCATGTTCCTCTGGATGAGATGGACAGAAAAGGGATGTGTTCTTCCTTCGTAAACTTCACCATTTTCTCTGTATAGAATATGACAGATAAATGCCTTCAGAAAACAGAAAAAGCAACAACGATGCCATGACTTTTTATAGAGATTAGATATTCAGAAGGCACTAATCAAAACTGAAAAGATTATTTCCAGGCATGCACAGAAATGCCCAAATACAGAAATGCACACGCACTGAGGAAATAGTTGCTTTTTCTGTACCCATTTTCACTACTTTTCCATAGCTTATTCTGCTACTCGACTTTCCTACTACAGGCATCTTTTTGTGTGTCTGTCATTTGCTAATCCTTTGTATGTTGGTCACTCTTGAAGTAATGCCTCCTATTTATTTCCATAGAAACTACAACACTTACAAAGAGCAAAATAGCACTGTTTGATAGAGCAAATTCTCAGCTACAGTCTCTTTTTCAACACAGGCAACACCATTAGCTGTGCTTCTTCATAAGACATGAACAAAAGCCTGTATGCCACATTCAACAATCTGCACAAGCGGAGGTGACTCTTTGTCCCTGTCATCACTACTGAAATGTACCACCCCCTGTCTCACTGTGCTCACATCCTGTTTCATGTCTGTTTGGATCTGAGTTTTTTCCAAACAAAAATATTATGTGTAAGAAAATCCAGATTTTTGTTACATCAAAATGATCTTACTGCCAATACACAACTCAGGATATTGCCCCAGTACTGCTTTAGAATGCATGAGAAATCTAGTATTACATTAAAAGCCTATTGACCTATTCATAACTTTTTATTGCAGTAAGAATTCATTTTATAATTAACAAGATGAGTTGAAACATTAATCAGTCTGCACAATACACCCTGTCAGATGTGCCAGTTTTTCCATAATGATGAATACAAAATCTATTTTCAGTTTACTGCAAAGCTGGTAGTGAAGTCTTAAGAACTTCGACTTTCCCATGAATAGACCAAAATAAAATACAGAATTAGCATCAAGTATGGTACCACATGAGTTTTGTAACAGATTTAAGGGGTGGAACTTAAGGTGCTACCTGTAAGTCATACAGTCGTATAATCCACAGAAGAAGAAACGTAAATATATTAGAATGGAGAAAGATAAGAAATTTAAACATATTATTTCTGAGTAAGTACCAGTAAAGCATTATCAGTTTCAGATAAAGAAACTACAAAATAAATACTGTGTTGGTATACTCTCATTCTAATTCAAAGACAAGAAGAGCAAGAAGGGCAAGAAGATACAACTTCAAAATACAGCAGCATTAAAATTGAAACAGAAGGTACTATGAAAAAATTATAAAAAGTAGGATCCAGTACAATTTCACATTGCTTTTGAGGTTAGTTTTTGTAGCAATTATGACTCTATGTACTGAACACTCATATTTCCTGTATATCTCAAAATTTGAAATGAAAATTGCATTACATGTGTCATTCCATTACCATATCTATAGGGAAAAGTCTAATAGTCATTTCCACCCTTTTTTTTTCATTTTTCTTTTTCTTTTTCTTTTTTTTTTTTCTTTTTCTTTTATAACACATATAAATAATGAAAATGTTTGGGCTACGAAGTAGAGAAAAATGGCAGGAAAAGTGGAAGTAGACACACACACAAACAGTAGTAAAACATATACATACTTTGCTGTTGTTGTTGTTGTTTTTAAAAAGGCCTTGTGAAAGACTTTTTGCCAACAGCATAGAAAGGGAAACATGAGGAGAAAGACAAGGCCAGTGCTGAGTAGTGCCCCTCAGGGATCTGTCTTGGGGCCAGTACTTTTTAACATAATTATCAGTGACAGAGGTGATGGGATAAAGTGCATCCTCAGCAAGACTGCTGAAGACACTAAGTTGAGGAAGGGATGCCATCCAGAGGGACCTTGATAAACTTAAAAGGTGGGCCCTTATGAAACTAATGATACTCAACAAAGCAAAGTGCAATGTGATGCACTTGGATCGGGGTAATCCTACTTTCGGGGTAATCTCCCTTCCCAGGGAGGTGGTTGAGTTTAAAAACAATTTGGATGAAGTGCTCAGGGACATGATTTAGCAGAGGGTTGTTAGTGTAGTGTGGTTGGGTTATGGTTGGATTCAATGATCTGATCAAGGTAGGTACCTCTACCTGTGGCAGAGGGACTGGAACCGGATGATCATTGAGGTACCTTCCAACCAGAAACATTAGATGATTCCATGAAAAATACAGCTCAATCTTAGCAAACTACAGCTTTCAGAGAATTTCTTGGGACCTCTCCAAAACATGGTCTGAAAGTATTAAAGAGCAGACTTGAATCCAGGCTGTGCTGCAGAAAGTTTCTGAGTAACATTTTTCAAATTATTATCTATGTAATCAGTTAGCAGGGAAATGATAAAATAAAATAAAATAAAATAAAATAAAATAAAATAAAATAAAATAAAATAAAATAAAATAAAATAAAATAAAATAAAATAAAATAAAATATAAAAGTTAGTAAGTAGAGGGGGCAGAGGAGAAGATATGAACTAGATAGTTCTGGATTTCTAGTTGTGCTATGCATTAGAAAAACTCCACAAAGTGCAGAAAGTTCTAAAATTGCTATCAAAGTCTGCAGGCAGGAGGCATATTTATTTACATAAAAGTCAGACGATACATTCAGTGCATGCTTAGAAACAGATAGATGGAATGGAGTTACAACTCCAAATGAATATTAATCCACTGCTATGGCTAATTTTAACAGCTTGAAAGTCAACAAACTCATTTGTCTTAAGTCCAGAAGGAATAGATGTGCTTTTGAAGTGAAGAGATGAAATTATTGCAGGAAATAAAAAGCTAAATATTGTAGTGAGTGTTAGAAAAATGAAACACTTGCTTGTCAGGTATCTAAAGAGAAATGAATGCAGATAAATTATAATTAAATGTGAGCATTACAGCAATTTTTTATGCTTCAGAGCTATGCATTACACCTCATTTATCTTCACTCATTCACTGTTCTTAATGGGCAAAATTGGTTTTTACTAGCTATTACTCTCTAATGTCATGAAGATGGTTTATTTTTCAGGTGTGTGAAAAAGCACAGGTAGCAGAACTGCTGTTCCTGACCTAAGGATGATACTGACTGAATGGCTGAAGCCTGGAAAATGAAACACTGCAGGACCAAAGAACAGAACCTTTTCTTCATTTCCTACATTAGAAACAATGATTGATTTCAGAAGAGATGAAAGCAGCGCTTAAAACTAGTTTTACATAAATGAGGTTGGATGAACTATTATCCTCTTGCTTTATTCTCAGTGAATGGGAGAGTAATCAAGACAACTGTCCTTAAAAAAACTCTTATTTTATTTTATACTTTCTCCCAAACATCAGTGGGTTTTTACGTATGATTTAGATGTGCATGACAAAAGCTTCATAAATGGGGATAAAGACATCCTGTACTTAAGGACAATAAGGAAAAGTATAGAAAATAACAAAAGGAAAAAGTCTAGACGATAAGATACACTCTAGTACAGCAACCAGGAGAGAAGTAAGCAGAGAAGTTCTGATTTCTTTCAATTAGCAGAGAACATAACAGACTGAGAACTTCAGACTGAAGCATTTTTGCCCAGGAGACTTTAAATGTTTTTAACACATTTTGTAATACTGAAACACCTAAGTTTGCAGAATTTCAATTAATTGAGCACACTTCATCAATAACAAATCTTTCTTTACTTGAGTAAAAAAGCATTACATTTTGACTAGGTTTTCTAGCTCCATATTTTTAATTAACTTTCATGTCCCTTTCTAATATGGCATAGCCTCCTCAGACCTCTCCAGACTCTGCTCACTCATAGACACAATCTGTATGAAGACTAGTTAAATGCTAAATGGAAGCAAAACACAAGTCATCCTTCTTTCCAGATCTCAGTCTTACTTGTTCCTTCTTCTCTGCTTCTGGAGCTGAGTTTCCCAAAGATCTCTGCTCTATGCACCTGAAATCCTTTACCAGCCTGGAGCTCCAGAGAGTGGCCAGATGGCCATTAGACACATGCCTGGCCTCTCTAGTGTACACTAGATGTACACTGTGATGCTCAGGCCCTTGGGTGAACTGACGGAACCTTAAGAAAATGCATTTTCATTCCTCCTTCAACTTTCTGCTTTTCAGCACCAAAATGGCAGATGCTTTTTCAAACTTAGCGGTCACCTTTCCAGACATTACCATTATGAAGAGCTACTGCTATTTCTCAGCTTTACTTGCACTTAAATTTATCATGCTTGTTACAGGGAATTACAACTTTTCTCATTTTCAGGAGTTGCTCAGGGTCAGCAACAGCTCAGAAACACCTTTCACCTGAACAAAGTAGATGTACCCTATTTCTAGTGACATTTCTCTTTCCAGAACAACTTTTTAACTTTACAAGTAAAAACCTCTGTGAAAAATGCAGACTTCCTTTTTTTAGAAAAATAAATAAATAAATAAAAATTCAGGCCTTATCATATGTCAGACAATTACTTATCATAGTAATCACTGATCCATTTTTTTTTTTTTTTCTTTCTGCATACTGAAGTGTGGTTGTCGTTATTGTTACATTCAATTATGTGGGAGGCCATGCTGCTGCAGTGATCTGGGAAGATTGATTGGTGTCTGCTCACCAGTGCTAAGGGCTTCACTCCCATCTTTTGAGACCTACATTACACTTTTTTTGTTGATGCTTTTAGGACTGTATCTCCACCTGTTTCTGAAACTGAATAGAGTATGATTCGCAATGTGACAGATCTTCCTTTTCCTCAGTTTACTTCCAGGGAAATAAACAAGCAAAACTGTTCCTGACTTTTCCTGCTGCAATTTCTGCATGCTTTCAGTTCTTAAGCCAAAAGAAGAAAAACCTGCATTGCCTCCTCACTGCTCTGAGGCTCCAAGCCTCTGATGCAGCTGATCACTGGTATCACATTCCCTTAAAGCTGTGATAACTCTGGAAGAAAACAAGCCTAATATATTTTTTAAAAACCTACAGGATACTCTGCAGAGACAGTGAAAGTAGATATTTCATAGTTACATTTATTAACACAAAACTGAATATTGTTTTAGACATGCAACTTCTTTTCCAGCAAAAGTGGTGTTTTTTTCTTTTTTGTTTTTCAGAGTACCTGTATTTAAATACATGATGATCATTTTAGGAGAAAACCAAAAAATATAGTTTTAATGGAATTTTCAGTGAGACATTAGCAAAACTGAGCTATTATTGAGTAATTCTGCACATATTTTTAGAACAAGCAGCATATTATACTTCAGACTATATTTTCAAACGTTCTTCTACTCTACATCAAAATTAAATAGTTCTTTTCTTGTTCACTTCTCTACCATTTCTAATACCATAAAAACTAAGAAATATATGTATTTTTTATTCCTTATCATGCTATTTGCAACTTTGCTTGTGGAAATTAATTACTGAGCTAAATTACTTCAAGTAATTATGTACCCATATACACACACATATAGCTACCCTTTTCACAAACATAATTAAAAAAAAAAACATTGCAACTATGGCTGGCCCCAAGTCACAGTCCCACCTGTTCCATTTGGGAAATTCAAGATTGGATTTAATTATTACTAAATTATGAACAAAATGATATGAATTGTTACACTGCTAAGCTTTAAAAGAATGGTTAGAATGGTTGCTTTCAAAAACATGGAAAAACTTGTCTTTTGAAGGAGTTTTGGATGATTGAACTAACAGGAACTTTCTATCCACAAAACAGATACTGGATATACTGTATAAGTGTAATTGCCAATTTCCACAGTTAAAAAATGTGATCCTAATACACAGTATTACTTCTCCATTATAATTCCATGTCTCCTTATGAAAAAAAAAAAAAAAAAAAAAAAAGAGAGGAAACAAAACTTTCTATTTGATTTCAACTTTAGCCTGTCCCCATGCAAAAGTGAAGATAAAGCTTATTTCAGAGCTTGCCTTTACTGTCAAGGCTGAACAGAGATCTATTCCCTGCCACATACAAGAAAGTGTAGAGATTCTCCCTGGTACTCCTCTTGTAAATGTATCTGTAAAAACACTTTTTGTTATCTTTTACAACAGTGTCCACTTCAAGTTCCAGCTAGGCTTTCATTAGATTATATTTTACATATAAAAATTTATGTAGAGAAATAAACATCTGCCAGGATCAGTTACCTCACTTTCCTTAGAAAACCAAGTTTATTCCTTACTTTAGTTCTTAAAGGATATTTTTAATAAATTCAGATGCCTGTTGTCCACATTTTCTTCTGTTTTCACACTGAGATGAAAACTATGTAGTATTACATTAAGGGAAACCCAGTAGACTAAAGAAGTGGTGCTATTAACCTCAAATATTCACTTATTGGTGGTAAGAATAAATTTTAGTAGATATCAGGTGAATATAAAACATAATTCACTCTAGAGTGAACATCATTCACTGGAATCTGTCATCAGAAATGTAGTTCCATATAACTGAAACATCTACTGAGTTTATGAGGGAAAAAATAATCATTTGAAATAAAGCTACCAGATAATATCTGACTTTATGAAAGTGATTAGGCTCTCATTTTATTGCTTAATAAAGCAGATTTAGATATTCCATTTGAATCTAATTGGAAAGTGTCCAAAGATACACTAATCTTGAGGGAAACAAGCATTTAATTGAAGTTTCATTTACAGACACCGCAGTTTCTACACTGTTTTCTGTTTTTCTACTCTATATACAATGTAAAACAGACAGGCATTTTCCTCCAGCTAAGTCTCTAAATGGGTATTGTTACAAACAGTGGACAGCTGTAACTATGAAATTTAATTTCAGTCACTATACCGTATTTGGATTGTCAAAAAAATTCATTATTCCTTCAGTTCTCTGATAGTTTAAAAGTATCTTTGCAGGTAAGGCAATAATAACTTTTAAGTACAATATTCTAAACAATATTGACTTTTTAGATATTTTGTGTGTGTTTTTTTTCTCTCAGTCTGGTTGTCCTGCTTACACTTTCAGCTGCAGAAATAATCCAAGATTTCATTCACACAGTAGTAATTTTTGAAGCATAGGGTACTTTAAAATTAAAGTACAGAGATACTGGTTTAGATTCTACACAAAATGGTAGTTCTGGTTGGTAGCATCTACCAAGCTACCTTCCAACCTACCATTGCATCCTCAGTTGTACTTAAATAAAGGGATAGGCCAGTTATCTCAGGGCAAATGTATTCTTTCCATCTCTACTTTTACTGTGAGAATACAGTAAAACTGAAATATTGAAGTGAGAATCAAAGCCCAAGACAAATACAAGAAGAAATGGACACATGGTGATGAAAATTTTGTGGACTCAGTGGAAAGAAGGAGGACAGGCAGTGGGGGCCTGTTACGGCCTGTCTAGCAAACTCAGAGCACTGTGAGATTCTGCCATTAATGGTAGAAAATGACCCATTATATATTGCTCTCTGTGACTGAGTTTCCCCAGCTCCTATGTGTAATTTTATTCTCTGACTCCATAGGAAAGGCTTCTTATTTTCTATCCACAGATGTTTTCTACTGTTAAGCTAAAATATGCTCTTTTCAGAAATTCTTATATCACAAAATCTTATCAGAATGTCCACAGTAAAAGTGTCACAGAAACTCAAACTGAGAAATTAACATGAAAAAAAAATCAAATAAAATATTATCTAACATTGCTGTTGCAAATAGCAATTTCTGTACAGTGTTATGATAAATCTAAAGAAAAATAATTGCCATATTTGCATAACATGATGTGATGTTACTTCTATAGAACATAATGGATTAAAATTCAGTGAAACAATGGAAAGACAAAAATGGACAGCAAAGAAATCTTATAGTAATTAGATTTTTTGTTTGTTTGTCTGCAAGTCTTTTCACATATCTTTTCTATAGTTAAAAGAAATTAGAGTAATAATAGAATACTGAAATCAAATCACATTCTTCCATTAAAATTCTTGAAGCTGTGAATGAAAGACCTACTTACAGATAAGATATTTCATTAAAAATATAAATTTTTGAACTCCTAAATGTGGCAAAGATAGATATTCTCTTCTTCCAGTATCTAATGTATTTATTATGTTTCATAGGAAGTGTAAATCTTGTCGGAGTAAGGATAGCACAGATTTATAGTAATACATTAAAGCATCCATAGTTAGACCATATCCACAGACCAATTTTCAATTAGGTAAAGGCTAATAATAAGGTGATTAAAACACACAAAGTAATAAATAGAGAAATAAACTCAGAAATCAAAACAAGATCTCTAGTAGAATATTTATGTGAAGGTACCTTTGTTATTATAATCTAATACGGGGAGATTTGGGGATTCTCATATGAAAAAGAATTAAAAAGGAGTAAAATTTAAAAACTTACAAGAAATGCTATTGCCAGCTATTCAGGTTAAGTACCATGGGTGTGAAGAAAGTGTGTCTGCATGATTTGTTGACACTAAAAATAAAGATGATGGGCTGGGATGATAGTGTCTTAAATCAGAACATTTTCAGGAAATTTAAAGTTAAGCAGAATTTTATCAGTAACAGAAGACATGAAGTACTATCAGGTTCAGGACAGTAAGAAATATGAAGCTGAAGACAAGTTTTAGCTGAAAATCAGGTAATACGGTGTAATTTACCTCTCAAACTCCAGAACTTGGAAAAAAATTGTCACTTACCACCTGTGCCTTGTGTGTATCTGACAAACGCTGCAGGACTGTATATAACAAAGCATGATTTAGTCTAAAAATCTGGGAGAAAAACAGAAGAAAGAGAGGTGAAAAGGAAATCGGAGACTGAAACAAAGGATATCCAAGGAATGAAGTAGCCCGATTGCAGTAAATCATACAAAAAACTCATGCCTATCATGTCTAATATCTATGTAATTCTGCTGTTTGTAGTTCATGAGGTGTTTCACAAGTGAAAACAATAAGCAAGGCATATCATCTTTTTCTTGAAGGTATAAAAAGGAAAAATATGCTAAAATACTTTTTTTTTTCAGAAACAAGAGTTTGAAATAATCACCAGTCATCAAAGCTAGAATATTATCTTTTACATCAGGATCTCTGTAAATCAGTCTTATTTTAATTTACTTTATTTTACAAGTATTCCTTACTTAGGCCATGTACACAATGGTACCTATCCTCTGAAAATATATAATTTTGGAATAGTACTGGCCAGATACACTTCTTATCAGACACTTATAAAAATAAACTAAAAGCACAGAGCTAGATTATTTTCTAGTTAGAAAAGTCTGTAGCACAGGAACCAAGAAAACTGTCCAGATTCATATACCATTGTCTGTCCAATTTCTATTTTCTATAAAAAAGGATGATTTTTAGCAAAGAATGCATATTTTACTCTTTTCCTACTGGAGCACCAAAACCAGACATCCCTCTTACTTTGTATCTGCTGTCATCCATTAGCTGACTACAGGAATCTCACACACAGTCAAAATTAGGAAAATATATCATCCCTCATATCCCCAAAAATATTTCCTTAATTGCAAATATGGTATAATAAACTTGAAGTAAATTATCTTCTTACCACCGTTACTTTACACCATTAATAAAAATAAAAAATTATTCTCATACTAAGCTGCATCTTAACACATAAGAATCATTGGGCATTGACTTTTCACTTGGCACAGAGAGCAAGAAGTTGTTCATTCTCCTAGGCACATGAGGTAAAATAAACGTATACCAACGTAAAAAAAAGAAAGAAAAGCATTAGTTAATAACAGAGGAAACTTAAATTGTCTCATTAACATTTAAAATAAAATAAAAGCAGTTTCAATATAAATGTTGCCTAAGGTGAAAGCTTCTCCTTATAGTGTATAGTTGACAGAGCTGCTTTGATTCACTTTGTGATGTTATCTTCAGTATGACATGTCAAGATGATTTTTTTTTTTTTTTTCCTGGAGAAAACCAAGTAATCATAACAATTTGTAAAACAAAGATTATGAAATAGCATACATAATATGCTGATTTGCCTATTATTTTATACCAGCTGACCTTTTGTGGAACCATAGAGGATTCTCTCCTTTATCTTGGATTATAACACAGACAGATTTCCCTTGACTTGAAATGTTCTATGTTAGGAAAAGAAAGGGAGGAAGGGAGGGAGGGCAAGAGGGAGGAAGAAGGCAGGGAGGAAGGAAGGAAGGAAGGAAGGAAGGAAGGAAGGAAGGAAGGAAGGAAGGAAGGAAGGAAGGAAGGAAGGAAGGAAGGAAGGAAGGAAGGAAGGAAGGAAGGAAGGAAGGAAGGAAGGAAGGAAGGAAGGAAGGAAGGAAGGAAGGAAGGAAGGAAGGAAGGAAGGAAGGAAGGAAGGAAGGAAGGAAGGAAGGAAGGAAGGAAGGAAGGAAGGAAGGAAGGAAGGAAGGAAGGAAGGAAGGAAGGAAGGAAGGAAGGAAGGAAGGAAGGAAGGAAGGAAGGAAGGAAGGAAGGAAGGAAGGAAGGAAGGAAGGAAGGAAGGAAGGAAGGAAGGAAGGAAGGAAGGAAGGAAGGAAGGAAGGCATTTTAAAATGATAAAAGGATAAAAGGAACACAGTTTTCAGTGGAGCGAGATCTGGATGGAACACTGAAAATCTTGTTATTAAAGAAAAGTAAGTCTAGAAAGAGCAAATGGACATTTCTAATGGTTCTGAAACTAAATGGTTTTCCAAATTGTTGTTTGTGGTACCTCTATGGCTGCCTTTAACTGCAGTAGAGAGGGATTAAAGGTGCTGTCCTGTTACAGGGATGCCTCCCAGATCAGCCCATCCAAGGCTTTGCTCAGTAAATACAGAGAGACTGGTTCAATACCACACAGCTTTCTAAGGGCTAGTTTTCAAAAGACCCTGAAGTAACCAGAGAGCCAGGGAACTAACACACATCTGGGATGTTTTCTGAGATTTACTTTTGTCTTCTGCCAAGGCTGATCTTTCTCCCTCAACTCAGCAATTCAAGTATTTCCATTTTTCCCTATGAGAATGAAGGTATGAATACATAACAAGCATGACCTGGAGGACACAAAAACTTTTTCAAACCTGTTTCTTGTAGCTAGGGACACAGACTCAAAGTGCAGGAGATGGAACAGGGACTTGCAAAATGTTGCCCTGTTTTGGGGTGCACGGATGTGAAACTTGGCAGCAGATAAGAGTTGGTGCTGCTGAAGACACTGAAAATCTGCCAAAATATGTATTTCAGGGAAGTTACTGAATTTCAAGGAAGTGACTGAGGTACCTAAAGATTCAGTGTTATTTCAGATTTTACAGTGTTTCATGCTTGAACTCCTTCTATTCTTCAGCCACACAGTTTCCCTGTGGGCTCTTCCTTTGATCCTTCCCTCACAAGGTACCTAGATCTCTGGGAGCAAGTAAAACGTTAAGGTACCTGGATTTCTTCTCTGAAATATTTCTACAAAATCACACAACTGCAGAGACAGAAATACCCTAAAAATCCCTTCAATGTGTGGTGAAAAGTCAAATAAGACTTCCATCTGAAATAATGCTACAGGCTTCTACAGAACATGCAGTTTGTATGCAAAGGCTCTGGGAATAAGAACTGAAGAGTTCTTTGCACAACTGAGGAAACTGGTTGATTTGAATACAGAGATAACAAACATTTATCTTGGTAAGTGGCATGGGACAGAATTAAGCACAGTTGGATAACAACCTTTGAGAGTAACGAGATAGCATGTAGAGATGTTCCTTTATTTTCCCTCTTTTAATTATATGCTGTAGGTCATTAAATCTTCTTATCATACTCTTGCGTATCTAATTCCTAATGTAACTTGAATGTAATTGCCTTTTTTACCAAGCCAGATTCAAAGTTAGAACTTTTTCAGTCATTTTTTTATTAAAGGAGCAGAAGAACTAAACAATATGGCTTAGAGCTATTTTTTTTGCATTCATTAGATTGGAAGAAATACTTGGTTTACAGGGAAAAGGAACAGAAATTCGACCTAGTTACTGCCACTGCTCTGTGTCACTCCTGGAAGACCAATTGTAGCATTTCCAAATGTGTTCCACCAGAAGTGCACATGGAGAGGAAGTTGCCGTACAATTTAACCTTTACACAAACACCTCCCAGTAATACTCTTATAAAGCATTTTAAATCTTGGTTTTATGATAATGGGACTTACTATGCAGATTATAGACTGTTAAAGAAAGTTTGGATCCACCTGTCCAGAAGAGGCAGACTAAACTTTGGCAGTAGGATGATTATTGCAGTGATGGTGGCTTTAAGCCTAAGGACTTTAAGGACGTTAAGCCATTCATAAATGGGAGTCCAAAATGGCAATGCTTATGCAACCAAATGGTGAATAAGTGAGGACAAGGAGAAATTTGACAAATGTTCCCATAACAAAAACTTGAAGGCCAGCCACAAAATCACACAATCATAGAATCACAGCTTTATGAAGTCATAGGGCTTGGAAGGGACCACTGGAGATCCCATAGTCCAACTCCCCTCAACAGAAGGCTCCCTACAGCAGGTTGAGCAGGAAGGCATTCAGGAAGGTTTTGAGTATCTCCAGAGAAAGACATTAAATCTTTCTGGGCAGACTATTCCAGTGCTGTCTCATCTTCAAAGTAAAGGAGTTCTTCCACATGTTTTTTTGAAACTTTCTCTGTTGAAACTTTTTGTCCATTACACACAGTTCCGTTGCTACACAGAAAAGAGGCTGGTACCATTCTGGGCATTTACTACAGGCCACCTGATCAGAATAAGGAAGCTGATGATGCCCTCTACAGACAACTGAAAGCAGCCTCATGATCACAGGCATTGGTTCTCACAGGGAACTTCACTCAAATATTGGCAGAAAAAGCAACACTACAAAGCACACATAGTCCTGTAGGTTCCTGAAGTGCACCAAAGCTAAATTTCTTTTGTATGTGGTGGATGAGCCAATGAGGAGATGTGTGTTGCTGGATCTTGTTCATACAAACAAGGAAGGACTGATTAGGAATGTGAAAGCTGAGGGCAGCCTTGGATGCAGTGACTATGACATAGTGTAACTCAGGATCTTACATGAAAGAAACAAGGCAAATGGTAGGATCATGATGCTGGACTTAAATCCACCTAAATCAGTGCCAAATTTCATCCAATCTTTTGGGATTTGTGGTGAAGGATTATACCACACGAATTGTGTTCCTCTCAGCCTTTTTGAATGAAGATAGGCACTCAAGTGATGCAAGAACAGGTGAAAGTATAAATGTAGACACTGGCAGAAGGATTAAGTTACCCTGATTTGGAAATAGTGACAGATATTCTTAAACTTTCTGTCAAAGAAAGGAATGAGTACGTTCGCTCAATAATTCTAGCTCGGGGTACTCAGCTGGGAGGGAAACAAGAGAGGAAAGAGTCACAGTAAGGGAAATGACCCTGCTGTAAAATCCACTGGCAACAGAAAGGCAGAAAAATAGTAATTTTTCTATAGTAATTAGAAAAATTTGTATGGAAATACTCCATACAAAGAAATATTAGATATGTTTAATCTTGTAATGCAACTCTGTAGAAAGATCGTATTGCTTACCATTCATGACAGATAAACATATATAGTAAGAAACAAACTGAGCTGTACAAAACAAAATGAACAAAACCAAGAAAAAAACATTAACAGTTCCAATATCTAAAATGGATCCTAAAAAGATGAAGGAAGAAAAGTTCAGACTAAGATTACTGCACACATTATGATTAATCAAACTGACTAAGATGCAATGAACAATAGGCACAAAAGGTCAAGAGCAAATACCAGGAAGCAAAAGAAGAAAGAAACACAGTTTTAAAAAACACAGATGCACTGTATAGAGACAAATGAGGAGAAAAAATCAAGAGAAAGTTAATTCAGGACCATTTTAGCATTTTAGCTATCATCACTAAAACAGTTACTGCTAAGAGCGTTAAAATAAATAAATAAATAATATGTCATTATATTTAATCTGCCCGATATATGAGCAAATCAAATGCTTTCAAGTCAGAAGATCTAATGATACATTGTTACAATTTCTGAATTAATAATGATTATATGTGGGAAGTAAGGAGGAATGTTTGAGAACTAAGAGAAATTTGAAAAGGTCATAGATACTATTTGTTCTCAAAGTGTGAGTAAAAAGAGATCAAGCTATCCTAGCTTCAACACACACAGATATCTAACAAATTACTAGAAGATCAATATGTAAACAATAATTTAAAACACGGCTTTTCCCACTGTACATGATACCTAAACCAATCTCATCTTTATTTGGAAAGGTCATTTAATCTATTATTAAAGGAGCAAATTAACTGTAACATAAATCAAGTTTTTTTAGAGTCACACATGAGATTTAAGAAAAGAGCACATATTCTGAATAAAACCACTCCAAGTGCAAACATATGTAGTTGCAAAGTCTTATTCAGAAAGACATGTAAGTGGTTAGCAGTTTAATCTGGAGAATAGCTCGCAGCTTATAAAAGTGCACAGTACAGAGTATGAGAAGTTAAAAATTGTACCAGTACTGTTCTTCTATTAATACCTTTATGAACTTTTAAAAATTAATTTATATCTCTTTTTTATTTTAAAATTGTTTTATTTCTCTATCTCTTTTTTTTTTTTCAATGATCATTATTTTTACTGTTGTGCCAGAATGGCTTTTCGTAGTTTCCCTTCAAAAAAAAGTATTAATATTCTTTTCATTATCTTCCCGAAAAGTTGATCTTGATGTAGCCACGATGATTTTTCATCATGATTCCTAACTTTCAATTTATTTATTTTTTAAAAAAATCTTTCAGTAGTGTGCATTCCTACTAACTATTATGTCATCTGAAATACAGTATTTTCTGTACTTTCTTATATGAGTTTCCTTAGTAATTCTCTGGCTATAGTTTCTGAAACCTATAATTTGTATGCTACTGTAAACACAAGCTTAGCTCTTCAGAATAATGACTACTTACATTTCATGATCACTTCCACACAAATGTCAATGGATTACGAGCTGGTTCAGCCCTGTTCCTTGAGTAGCGGGGTGGAGGGATCTGCAGATCTGCATCTCTGGAAAAAGGAAGCAGGGACCCCAAATAACTAAAAACAGTGGCAATGATCAGAGAAGAAACAAACTAATTTACAAAATATGGTATCAGAATGCAAGAAAAAACACTATAATACAATATAATTAGAATTGAAGCTAATAAATCAAATATAATGAGAAAGGGAGGACTGCACTTGGGAGGAGCAGCAGTGACCCACCGAGGCCTTATATGTGTTCTCCCTGATTAGGAATGATATCGGAACAATGAACAGTCTTCTGAGGAATGAAGTTCTTCATCTCATCCAGACAGGTGCTCAGAACTGGAACATTAACTCTTTAACTCCCAGTGTAATATGTGATGTTATGACATGGAATACGATAACTAAAAATAATAAAACCATGACAATAAATTACCTTCAGTCTTTCACACTCAGAATCAACTGCTTACTACTACATAGCCACTCCTTAAGTAAATCACCTCACCATTTGAAATACAATTATGTCTCCAAATAGATGTATCCTAAGCTTCTTCTTTATTTTTCAGACTACCACTGACAATCTGATAACTTCTGATACACATACATTATTATTCATCTCGCTCTTTAGACACTTCCAGAAAGGGGTAGGGAGATGGGAGCTGGGTTCAAGGAAACAGAGCAGCAGCAATGATCTAAAAGGAAAACTTATTTTACTAACTATGATATCGGAATGCAAGATAACACAATATAATACAATCTAATTGAAAACTGAGGCTAATAATTCAAGTGAAACAAGAGAGTTTTCTGAAGACCGAGAAGCCTACTTTGACGATCAACAAAACCACTTATTAATTAAAATCTTTATCCAAAATAGATGTAAATACAAGGCTACCTGTACAGAGGTACTTTGTGAAAGAGAAGACTAGTTAATGTTGTTTTTATTTATATTACTAAACTATGGTTCAAAGCTAGTGTTTCCACAATACTAATTGTGACAAGGCATTCATTCCATACAAAACACTTTGACCTTTATTCTATTATTTACGGTATTTATGCTCTAAATCAAATGGTTTACATCCATATATTTCCTTATCAATATATCTTCACATTCATAAGAGTGTACTTAACTTTGAGGTAAAAACTTCAGGACCTAGAGAAATAACCTTTTTTCTAAAAAATATACAGGAAGTAACAGCATCAACATGCTTTCTACTTGTGAATACTTTTCTTATGTATCAAAATAATACTTCACACCAGATTTCATTTCTACATTTCTTTCCTTTGTAGTCCTGTACTGAACCTAGCAGTTATGAGATGTGAATTAAAAAAAAAACAACACCACAAACAACAAAGAAAAACACAACACATAATTTGCGTCCTTACTAATGATTGTATCAATGTTGGAACAGATACTGGAAAGAGAAATGGTTAATCAGCATTTAGTAATTCAGCTGCCACCTGAAGTATAAGATTGAAAACGCATTGCAGCCTATCACTTGTAAATCCATTTATTATCCTATGACTTTGAAGACAAGGACAGAAGCTCCACATCTACCTTGTATTTCTTTTGCCAAAATTATATGTTTGACCCAATTGTTCTTCTGTCTCAAGCCTTCCCCACCAGGCACTGAAATTATTCTTCATAAGAAAAATTACAAGCAAGTTGATTTTCCTCCACTTGTCATTATTTTAGTCCAAACTAATATGCCAAAATCTCTATAACCAAATAATTTCATCAAACTCATAACTGAGTTTATTTTTCTGGCTACTTGTGGTGTCTTCCCCCTAGTAGATGAGAGTTGGTTACACTCCCATATTTATTCAAAGATTCAGTAAGTAATTAGTTTCCTGTCTGCCTGAGAGCTTGGATAGCCTCACCATCATTTATGATCATGATGGAAATTATACCTGCAGTGGTAAAGTGATGTAATTACATGATGTATTAAAGGTGAGAAAAGAGGGAAGGTAAGAAAATTACACTGAACTGAATTGATCTAGAATATCTTCCAATAGCTGTGCCAAAGTTTGTTTTTGTTTTGTTTTGTTTTGTTTTCTCTTTCATAAAGTGACATTTTCTTTCTCTTTTCTTTGTAGTGCCAAAATATAAAATGCAATGGCTCTCGTTCTTACTGTATGCCATAATATAAAATGTTTTTATTTTTACAGTGAATACTGGATTTTCTCTGAGAATTTCCAGACACCTATGTACCAATTTCTGTTCACAAGAGAGTTGAACAACTGATCTCATCTTACAACAGTTTTTAAGGTTCTGTTTCTTTTACTTCTTAAAAAAAGTTTTAAGGGTCAGAAAATAAATTCAAGAGACAGAAAAGCAGCAAATGGCAAATCATTTTGGCTGAATGACAAGCAAATGCCTACTGCATTGTAGTACTGCACTTAGGCCACAACATTCCTCCAAGGAATGCCATAGAAAAGGAGCTGGAAGTGTTAAACAATACTCAGCTGAACATGAGTCTGCAGTGTGCCCAGCCAGGAGGACCAGAAAGATGGTCATAATTCTGCATGTGGTTCTAGTGAGGCTGCATCTTGAGTTTAGGTTTAGGCCCCTCACTATAAGAAAGACACTGAAGTCCCTGAGAGTGTCCATAGAAGGGTAATGAAACTGTGAAGGGTCTGGAGCACAAGTGGGAAAAAGACTCAAAACCAAGATTGTTCAGTTTGGAGAAGATAAGGCATAGGGAAGAATTTGCCACTCTCTACAATCACCTGAAAGGGGTTTGTGAAGAAGTGGAGGTAGGGCTCTTCTCCCAGGTAACAAGCAATAGCACTAGAGAAAATGGCCTTCAGTTGATCTGTGGGAGGTTTAGATTGGATATTCAAAAGAATTTCTTCTCAGAAAGTGATGAGATGTTGGAACTGGTTGCCCACAGAAGCTGAGGAGTCACCATCCCTGGAGGTATGTAAGGGAAGGGTAAATGCA
Source organism: Coturnix japonica (assembly GCF_054131305.1). Taxonomy (NCBI): domain Eukaryota; kingdom Metazoa; phylum Chordata; class Aves; order Galliformes; family Phasianidae; genus Coturnix; species Coturnix japonica. The sequence continues at coordinate 19,137,204 of NC_140702.1, read as the reverse complement.
GTATTAAGGGACCAGGTCTAGTGGGCATTATTGCAGGAAGGTGGACAGTTGGACTAGAGGCCTTTGCTCTAAAGTCCTAGGACTTAGAGGTCTTTTCAAACTTTATTGATTCTATGTTTCTATGCTAATGATCTAAAACTATGACGTTACTTGCTGGCATTTCTAAATGTACCAAATATTTTTAACAACTGCAAAAAAAAAAAAGAAAAGAAAAAAAAATAAAAAGAAAACCACGAAGATTTGTGCACGTATTTCTCTTTAAACATATTGAAAATTAAGTGCTGAACAGGTCAAAAATCTAAACACTGATCACCTTCCCCCTCACTGTTACCAGCTTATCAAAACTTCTGCTACTTCTTTTAATGTCAGGGACAACAAATGGGCTACAGACTGCAGGTTCCTGTGCAGTAAACAACTGTATAAGCAGGAAGACAGAATCATTCCAAGTCTGTTTCATAAATGGCAGCAGAACAACAGTAATTTGAAAGTTCTTCGTGCTTACTTCTTGCAGTTGTTGCTAAAAAGCTCTTGTGCACACATTCTCTCTGCGAAGCACAAAAGCAGTTGATCTCAGAGGGTTTAATTAATTGTAAAAATAACAAATTGCAAACTGCAAAGTATGTGAGAGGAAAACATCCTTTCATGCAGGTGCACAAAGGCAAGCCTGTAGGCCAGTGGGGACTGCTGGGAAGGATAGCCTGGAAAACAAACAATAAAAGAATAAGCATGTTCTAGAAACTTATGATTTTATTTGTACTCTCTGAAAGAAGTGTGTTACTTAGTTGTGGGAATAGATAGCAGTAAAACTCTCTTCAGATTGTTTTGTAGGTATTTATGCCAAATAATTAAGAGAACAATTTTTCCTGAATTTGATGTAACAACAGTAGATTGTTGATGCCAACTGGATTAGCAATTTCTTTATAGAAATAGTGAAAAATATAATCCAGAAAGACAGAGTAATGGAAGAGGAAACAGTTATGATAATAGATACATTTCCTTGCCCAAGTTCCATTTAGGTGCTTTCAGACAGAAATGGAAATTGATTCTGACATTCAATTTCCCCTTTTATTTTGGCTTTATTTTAGTCTTATTGAGTGTGTTTCATTTCCTTGGAATTCACTTCCCATATGTGAGCATGGCCTTTTCTTATTTAAGAAATACAGTCTTCTGGACAAATAGTTCCTTGTCTACATGGAAAGTGTGACATTAGGTTCTCAGCTTGGAGAGACAAACAAAATAAAAAGCCTATCCTGAAGTACCGAGAAAGGAAGGAGAGGAAAAGGGAGGCTGTAATACCATTTTAACTTACATTGTTGGTTCTCTGAGAACTAAAAGAGAAAGTATCTCTGTTTACTAGTAAACAGAAGTGAACAGAGAAGTAATAGAATATTTTGAAATTAAAGTGGTACTACTTTTGCATCGTTTTATGTATTGCAGTCCAAGGACAGATTGGGAACATTTCTTGAGAATAAAAGAAATTTAAAGAATTTTTGTTATTAGCTTGATTGAGTAGTTTTTTAAAAGGGAGCTAGTTTGTCATCCACTGACAGACTACTGTCCACCTTTGAGAAATAAAAATCTGAAAATCTTGCTTTTGCTATGGGTAATAATCATGTGCAGAAACTTCTTCACAGGAAATATACTAATATTCTGGCAGCTGTTTTTGTCTTGAAATATGTCTTATAATACTAACAGAGCAGATTCAGAGATGCTATAATAAGTCATTGTTCTGGAAATTTGGCTTAGAATTGTCAGAATGTTTTGCTGTTGAGAAGCTATTTTCATTTCCTACAAAGACATTACATCCTATGAAATTTGTGACTTGAAAATCCCATCTCTCTTACTTTTAAATGTCTCAGTTTCAAAAACACTCTACATTCGCTATGACAGATTGTGTCAAAGTTGGTCCCCCTCCTGCATGTAAGCTTCTTTCAAGTACTGGAAGATAGCAATCTTTCAAAGCTTTCTCTTCTCCAAGCTAAATAAGCTCAACTCACTCAATCTTTTACCATAAGAAAGATGCTCCAGCAGTCTGATCATCTTCATAGTGCTCCTCTAGACCTGCCCTCACTGTTCCACATCTTTCTTGTGTTGAAGGTCTGGATTCAGTACTCCAGAAGGGGTATGAGGCTAGAGTAGAGGGGACAATCACCTCCCTCTCCTTTCCCTCAACTTTCTATGCTCGTAGATATTGACAGGAGAAGGGAAAAAGGTTTTAAACTGAAAGAGGAGAGGTTTGGGTTAAATGTTAGAAAAGAAATTCTTCCCTCAGATAGTGATAAGGCCCTGGCATAGGCTGCCCAGAGAAGCTGTGGGTGCTCCATCCCTGGAGGCATTCAAGGCCAGGTTGGACGGGGCCCTCAACAGCCCAAGCTGGGGGGTGGCAGCCTTGCCCATGGCAGCATGTTGGAACTAAATTATTTCAAGATTATCCAGCTCAAGCTATTCTGTGGTTCTGTGATTCTATGATTAATGGAGGAGGACTATAAAATGTAGGACAAGTCCAATAAAAAAAATATCTGAAGAAGGTAGAATCTTAGAATCATAGAATCATTTGAGTTGGAAGGGACATTTATGTCATCTAGTCCAACTTTCCTGCAATGAACAGGGACATCCACAGCTAGATCAGGGTGCTTGGAATGCGGTCCATCTTGAAATTAGACACTGAAATGAATTTATACTACAGCCCACACTTAGAAAAATATAGCACCGAGAAAAAAAAAGAAATAGGAAGAAAAAAATAAAAAAATAAAAAAATTAAAAAAAAATTCAATTTTCTCCAAGCAAATATTTAAGCTTTTCTAGTGGAAAATTGATACAGTGTGATAGGATTTTTATTTTTTTTTCTAGCAAGTTTAATATATAGAAGACTTCCAGCTGTGTCTAGGGATAACATTTGAATTCTTTAGGAAATACTGGAATAGTGCTGCCATTTGTCTGCCACTAGTTCACTAGTCACCAGCAATTGACTCCACACTGTTTGAGAGGATTCTTGCTATGTTCTTTGTAATTCAGTTCATTGGAAATAAGCATTTTTGCTATAGGTTTTACAGTTGTTACATGATGACAGCTATAAATCAAGTTTAGAAAGATTAGTACATTACATTTCTAAATAAAATTTCAGTATTTGAAGGAAACAACATTATTTACTGTAACAATTTCATAGCTTTTGCTTAGATCTAATGTTATGGAGAAAAAACTTAATGCCTTCAGGGTGTCATTTCTTCTGCAATTTGTATGTTTGGGTTCCAACACAATATCCGCCTGAACATAATTCACTCCTTCTTTTCTCAGCATTCACATGTATTATGTGCTGTTGGTGAAGCAAGAATCAGTGACTGAATTTGAAAGCAGAAAGATGACAGCTATGGAATAGGAAAACTCTTATTTCACTGTGTTCAGTGTCAGAGAATCCTTGACATAATCAATTTTTCAGGAACAGGCTGTTAAATTGCTTACAAGTTGATAAAATGTAACCAGTAAATCTTAAAGTAGACTTTATATGGACCTTATTTTTTGAACCAGACTGAAAAGCCAAAATATAAAAATATCACTCTACAAGTAAAAGCTAGCAGCCTTTATGAAAGTATATGTATCAGCACAGACTTGATCCTGCAACACCAAGGAGACTTAGAATTGCTAGTTAGAATGCATTCTGTTTGTTCTTTGCATTTTTAAAACACCTAAATTATGAAGTATTGTTATAAAAAATAAACTTTGCCTGTCAGAGCTTCATTCAGAAAATCTAAAAACATTCAGCTATAAGAAGGACTGCATTTTCCTTTTTTTAGTCTCTTTTCCCTTAAATATTCTTAATGATATAATGATATGATTTTCCCTATTTAACTTTAAGGTGGCTAATAATTATACAAAGACAAAATGTGAAATGGAAATGAGATCCCTTTAATGAGACTGATGAAGAGCTGAATCAACTAGAAATGGAAATTAAGTATGCTTGAACCATAAGAGATCTGACCAGGAATATTTTTCAACCTTGTTCTTGTCTCTCAGGGTATCTGAGTTATTAATTTGAAATATAAACAATTTTGAATACAAAAAATCATAGGGATTACCAATCTCTGCAACATATAAAACGATAAACTTTTCTGGAAATAACCCTAAAGGACTTCACATAATTAGCTTGAATCCGTTCTTTAATGAAAATGGCAATAATAAAATTAATTAAATATGATAAAATATAATAAAACTAAAGTACAATCTAATAAAATAAAATAATAAATAAACCACTTCATTAATAAGAGATTCTAGTATTAATATCACTTTGTCCCTTAAAAGTTCAGAAGAGATATTGCAGTGGCTAAATAGTGGCTAAACAGTGTTCAAGTAATTCAACTCATATTTGCCCAGGAAGACAGAAGACAAATACACAGTTTTTAGAACCAGGAAGATTCTGGTTTGTAATGAAACATGACAAACAAGAGGCAGATTATCTACCCCTGCGTAAGAACAGCACAGACAAATAGATGAGTTTTAGTGAGGTTGCAGGTGGTCTCACACACTTCCCCAAATACATTATTCAGGCTTGACAGAGGATCTATGTACCTTTTTTTGTCGTTGAAATCTAAACAGACTTCCTCAACAGTCTGCTAACAGCTTTTTCTAGTAATCTGAATTCAACTCTCCTTCTCTTTTTCAAACTTATTAGTTATGTTCTATTAATGTCTTATCTTTCAGGAAGTTGCATATGTGAAGAATATTATAAATGTCAAAGGTTTCACATTGTATTTTCATAGCACATACATTTTTAACCATTTGAAATTAATTTTCATTTACTTAGAAGATAAAGAAAAGCATGCATATCTAAAATAATGGGGACTGTGGTTGTGATCTTTGTATTTTATACTAAAAGCTAGATTTCCGATTATTTTTCTGAACTGTGATATGTAAATGTAGCTATGCAATTTGTGGGTATATAATGAAAAAGTACAGCAAATATTCATATTTCTATGTAGTCAAGTATGTAGCTGAGGTGACTGTGAATGAGCGACAGTGTCTTTTTTGTTTGTTTGTTTACAATCACTCTCTAACTTAATAAACAGTAAAATCTCTCAGACACTGCCTGTTATAGAAAACTCAGAAAACTTCTTAGTAAAATTTGTCATGAGAATGTTAACATACAAATTCTATGAGACACTCAGTATGTGTGGTTAGTTTTGCATTTATTCTGTTTATTGACTGAAGCACACTAATATTCACCATGACTAAATCGGTGTCAGACTGAGGGCCAGAAAGAAGATCTACTGTATTGACTGCAGCAGTTTATTCCATGAAAACATGAAGCTGACATTTAATAGAAAAGCTGTTTTTATTAAAAGCCGCCTTCATTCTTCCTCTGAAGGAACCAAAACAACTGAAGGCCAAGTAGGGTACTGCCAAACTCATTTCAAGTTTTATTGCACCTTTTCCTCTTTCAAGTTTGAACCATGCAGGAAGTACTTGTAAGGTCTACAAATTAAAAAGGTCTGATAAGTCTAAACAAAAATACACAGGCTGCAGATTCAGCAGGTGACACCAAGTTGTATGGTACAGTCAACACTGCATCAGGTTTGCAGCCACAAGTCTCTGTAGAGAGCATTTACTAAAAATTATCACAGTATATTTCTTTTATTTTTGTGTTTTTTCCTAACCATCTCCTAGTTGCTCCTCTAAGGGATAAAAAATAATACCTTCAGTAGATAAGAATAATTAAATCAAAGATAACTTCTTCAGTAGCACTCAAAGTTTTATAGATGCATAAAATGTTCTGCTGCATTTCTTTCTTTTTTTCTTTTGATTGGAGAGTCCTACATTACTTGGCTTATCCATGGATGGAAGCATTTAGTCATTCTTTTTCATATGTTTTAAACTTTTCAATTTTATATTCATATATATATTTATTTTATTTTATTTTTTTAGACAAGAGACCAGAAATTCAGGTATATTCAAGTTGCAGGCCAACCATAGATTTCTGTAATGTGCTGTGATTCTCGTTTGCTCTTCTCCTTTCCAGATAAATCTTAGCAATAGATTTGTTTTTGTTTCTCATGAGACAACAAAGAAATAGCTTCCATGGAGCAAACTGTCATAATCCCAAGATACTACCACAAAATCACAACAGCCATCTTTTTGTATGTGAAACTATGTGATTTTTTCACCATCCACGTTACTTTGCATTTATCAACATTAAACTGCCAGCTGCTTCACGACCAGCTACACTGCTTCATAAGGTCTTCCTTCACACACCACCCTTGAATAATTCAGTGTTCATACAAAATTTTTTTCCTCACTGCTCATCTCCTTTGGCATATAATTTATGAGAAGATTAAACATCTTTCTGTTCAGAGGTCTGCAGAACTCAGATGGCTTTCTCTCCTACACTTTATTCATTGCCTTTTTAGTGTTTACCTATCTTTTCTTGGACTTTCTTACTTACAATGAGGCTGCTTACTTTTCATAAAAGGCGTTGATCAGAGAGTTCATGTAAAGTATTTTGGAAGTCTAAATAAACTGTATCAACCAGATAATCTTGTGCCACTTCAATTACTAATTCATTTTCTATCACTTTTAAGTTGATTGAATATACTCTATTGCTGTTTGGAATTTCACTTTTCTTTTTCAGTCCAGTTTGTACCTCTGAAACTGCTACCCATGTCTAAACTAATATATTTTACTTGCTCTTATTTTCAATACCTTGTGCTACCTATTTTCTACTGAGTTATCGATTAATGCCTACAGTCCACTCTTGATAACAGGTTTCAAGGCCAAACTGAGATTGTTTTAAAATCTCCTGTTCACTTTCCTCCTAAACATCTCTCCCGTGTGCTTTAGTAAACTTCAGGCTTCCTTAAATTCTCCTTTAAAATCTTTCTATGACTGGTAAAACATAGACAAAGCTGAACCTGCTGCTATGACCATTACCTCTAATTCTCACCAATGTTTTTTCATTGACTTTTTGTGTTCTCCTCTTGCCTGTTTATAGCTATTTGCCAGCTCCCGTCCTTGAATAGACTGAAATTTTTTTGAGACAGAAGTTCTCTTAGCACATTTAACTAGCGTGCCTTTCCAGACCCTTAATGTGCTTTGAGCTTTTGATCCGTGACAAAGCAAACAACATTAGTTTTAATACTTTTTAGTTTTAATAATTTAGTTTTAATTAGTTTTAATAGGTCTCTGAAATCTGGGTAATAAAGCTCAGGAAGGACTCCTACATTCAGTGATCAGATGTGCCCACACAGCACAGGCCACTTTTTCTGGCTTGTCCTGCAAGACCATCTTAATCTGTTCATCCCCTCCAAAGCAACATGAAGATAAGATGCTCTGCACAGAGGTAATTTTTGAGGTTATATCTTTGGTTTGACTCCTGAGCTTATAAATCTGCCAACTCTTGAAATCTAGGACTTACTGTGCATACAAGTACTCTTCCATCTATGTAACCCCTAACTGACAAGTTAAATCACCTGATCATAATCATAGAGGTTTGTTTTCTTTGTGGTTTTTGTGTGTGTGTTTGCGGGGGGGGCTTTGAGGGGAGGAGGAGGGTGGATGGGGTTGTTTGGTTGTTGTTGTTGTTGCTGTTTTTTTATTTGCTGTCAATCCTGTCACTTCATAACCATACTTGAACATCAGGAGAGAGCATTTACAGCTGGGAAAAGTAAAATCTAGATTATCTGCATATCACAGTTCAGAAAATGAACTGCTTGTAAAGATTAGCTTCTTCTTGCACCAGGTAATTTAAAAAGCACTCCCAAAAGCACTGGGTAAACAGAGATGTGCAATATTCAAGCAGCTAATAAAATAAGAGCCATATGTACTATTAAGGCTTTACAGTAAAGCTTCTCAGGATTTAAAGAAAGAATGAAGCAAGGGAACTATGAAGGACAAGAGAGCAGTAATGAGAATTTTTGCTGTTTTCCACAGTGAATAGTAGCTAATGCTGTTCTTTCCATTCTCATTATTTATATGAATCCAGCTGCTGAATTTTCAGTACAGGCATATATCATGACCTATCAGATGGCACTGCCATTTCTTGCTAAGCAACTGCAGATGCCATGTAGCAGAGCCAGGCAGACATCAAAGCATCTTGTAAGTCTTCATGTGCAGAGAAGAGGAAATACAGCACTAGGATGAAAAAATGAAAACAAACTCTGTGACAAGTTTACCATTCTCAATTAAAATCGAGTTACTTCTGGAATTGAAGAGCTTTTCTCATTCTCTTCACTGATGCTGAGAGGAAGAAATGCAGTAGATGTGCTGCTCTGTCACACAACTAATCAATCTCCTCAAGCACACAGCCCTTCCTGACAGATGCACTGGCACTGGTGAAACTGCTGACCGGAAAAAAATATACATCTTGTAATAAATATAGTCTATCAAATATGCATTCATCTGTCAGATTCTACTACAGAGAATGAATTTTGAACATGAACTGCTTTTCAAGAAAACAGGTTTTGATATTCATACATACTAGCTCACCAGATCTAGGGAGGGGAGATAGAAAAGAAACATAATTCCTTCTGTAGTTTATTGAGGAAAGTTACCGTACTTTTGTGCTAGTAAGTAATACTGATATTAGTGCTGTAATTTCATATTCTGATTTACACTGTGCACATCTTGCTTGCCATTAGCCTGTCTGTGAAGCATTTCCTTCCTCTGTAACTGACTAAAGGGTTGTTCTTGGCAATATACACTTGACAGCACAATATTAGGCAAGAAAGATTTTGTTCCTCTGTGTCTTTTTACTCAGTCCTTTTTTCAGACTTAGATATCATAGGGCAATTTTTAAGATCCTGAAAGCTTTCTTCAAATATAATTAATCAAAAAGAAATTTTGCTGACTGAAAGTTTAAGGTTCTTCTTTTAAAGGTTATTGAATCATCAAACAAAATTACAAAATAATTGTTACAAGTTGTAGGCTTACAAGCAGTGAAAATCTACTCAAATGTCACTTGAGTCCTCATTGCATTTGTATTTCTGTGCATGTTCTTCACATACTCTGAGGAATCTTGTGCTGTGGTGTAACCAGGTTTTGAATACTTTCCCCACACACACTCAATTCTCAGAGACAGGAAGAGTTCAGACAGCACAGTACATGTAGAATGTCCCTTGCTAAAATATCTGTAAGTCAGATTTTACTTAGTAAAAAATCAGAAGATAATATTCATTGATGTTCTTGTTCATTCAATAATGCCACTCTATAAATCTTGCTATTAGAAGTGTGAAGGCTGGTATACAGAAATATTGCATGTAAGAATTCCACCTTAAAACAGGACATTTAAATTCTATCTTGTTTCTCTGTTTAGCAGTCACACGGTTGTACTGATTTAAGTTGGGACAGAGTTTATTTCCATCATAGTGTCTGGCATGATACTATGTTTTGGCTTTATGAGAGAAACAGTGCTGATAATACACAAATGTTTTAGCTGTGCTGAGCAGTGCTGAAAAGAGCCAAGGATATTTCAGTTCCTCAGCTTCTCGTACTATCCTGCTAGTGATGGGGCTGGGGAGCACATGGAGCTGGAAAGGGACAGAACACATTCATATGTTACTATTGTTACTCTTATTTTTCTCTTCCTTTTCTGTTTATACTTTTATCTCAACCCGTAAGTTCTACCCCTTTTTTTTTCCCAATTTTCTCTTCCATTCAGTGAGGTGAAGGAGTGTGAGCAAAAATGTGATGAGCAGATTAACTGCCTGCTGAGTTAAACCACAACAACAGCTCTTTGCAATGTTAATTAGTATATTAAAATATAATTCATATTCAGAACAGTTGGCAAAACCTATCACAAAAGCATTACCACAATGCCAAATCTGTATTACTGCAATTTAAAACTATGCCTTACTATTAACCAGTATCAGTATGAAGTAGCAAAACACTGCCAATTTATTTTACCCCTAATCTGTAAGCAAGCTTACTGAAACATTTTGGCACAATGGGGTTGCTAGCAATGTATTGGTATTGCAGTTCCCTTCTGTAAAGAAATTGTTTTAAGTCTAGATTTACCACACGCTACAGAAATGTTTGAACTCCTACCCATGAGGCAAAATACCTTACATCGTCTTCCAAAAGACATTCTCATTTCTGAGAATATATAACTAAACTTCCTAAAACTTAAACATTTTTGGAAAGACAATTTGTATGCTATCCTTATTTTTATAACAGTTGCTATCATGTTCTGACTAATTGTTTTACGTAATTCTCTTTCTTTTCTTCTTCTTTTTTTTTTTTTTTTTTCTGCCTAATATTTCATTAGCATGCATATCAGATTTGCTAAATGGTTTCACTAGGTTTTGGAAAGAGCACTGTGGCAATGTAGTAAGTGGCTTATCTCAGCATGTATTTAACTGAACCAAATCAGAATAAAACAGCTTTAAGTAATAAAGGAAAAATAGGTGTGTGATAGAAAGGTGATTTATTTTATTCCTGTAGACTTAATGCAAAATAGCAAATAGATTTAATACTCATTTTCCATGCTGGCTTTAATTCATGGACTATCAAATATTGACAAAGATTTGTTTCAGTCATTATGCTCAAACATCATTCTAACAAAAAACTGTTTTCTCCAGTTTTCTCTCAAGTCCGTCATCATTGTATGACAAGGGGAGAATCCACATGGAAATTCAAAAACCTTTTTGAAGATTGAGACCTTAAAAAAATAAAAAAACAGTCTTGAAGAAAAAAATATACATACAAAAAGAATCAAAATTCTCTCCTTGTCAAAGTAGAAATCCTATAAACATTTAAGCATCACAAAATTTTCCTTTATCCCTACAGAATAAATCTTAAGTACTACTCTGGAGGGTGAAAATGTTTAAGAAAACTGTGGTGAGAGGAATGGAGAAGTTTCTCTGACTTCTCAGTAGCTTTGAAACAGACCAGCTTTAAACAAAATTAATGTGAGGAAAATCTTTTGAAGAAGATGGAAAAAATAATCATCTTCTGCTCATAATGAATCGGTCAGGGGGCTCTTTTAAATCATTTGTTCTTATTTTCTTTTGAAACCACTGTATAATGGCATAAGTAAAAGTAGAAATGTTCTAAAAGCTTACTACTGTTTAGTGCAGAAATCAACGTAATTAAATCTAATCATCATTGTAAGCTGTTTCTTCTCTTGATAAGAATCCAGAAAATTAAATATTTAATTAAAACAATGTGCATTTCTTGAAAACTTGGGGAAGGTTAATAACTTCTACATGGATATTAAAACTGTTGAGGAACATTTTATGGGGCAACATTTTAATGACTGACTGATGGCTATATTTGATATCTCTTTTCTTTTTCATTTTGTCTTGCTGGAGGAAAGAGATATGCATTATTGCTTCCTGTAATAGCCCATTTTTAACTTGCTCACCATTTAACATAACTATAAATTTAGTCTTAAGTATAAACTAATGGCTTTATCACTCAAAAATATAATACTGACATATTTTAAAATAAGGATATTTCAAGCATTAAAGATGACTAATGTAAAATAGAGTAAACTGAAGTGTGCCACATGAGGGAAGTAATGCAATCATGGTCTGACAACCACAAGTGAACATTAAAATAGGAGTTGTTAAATTGTGGTCACGGACATTCCTAAGTGATTCTTTTAATTCACTTGCATTACTGTGAATATAAGCAAATTTAAAAATTCAGACAGAAAGTGCACCAATTTGACTTTCTGGTTTTCTGAGCAAATGACGAGATTAAGAAACCATAAAAAGACCTTATTAGGTGTATTCTTAGTGAGTATAAGGAATTATGATTATCTTCGTGGGTTGTCACACCTTCATGATCATTTGCAATTGTTTAAAGCATAATTTAGTTGCTATATATTCACAGCATTTTTCAGAGAGGACTAGAGTGATAACTGCTAACAGAGATAAGCTTTACTGCAGGCTTTTCTTCCTGGATAGAATTTGATTTTCTTTTTTTCCCCCTCAGTTATGTTGTACGCCACTTTTATGCAGGAAGATTCTTTTTTCTCACTTAACGCTAAAACCTCTGCAGCTTAGCACTCCTGCAGAACATCACTACAGTAGAGTGGTGTACATAGTAATGAGCACAGAGCTGTGTTCAACCACTTGAATTTGGAGCTGCAAGAATCTGTTGAAATAAATGCAGTTTTGAACAATCACCAAAGGTTATTGTCTATGATGAACACAAACGCACTCACTTTTGATAGCTCCTAAAAGAGAGAAGTGCCATGCAGCCCTGTAAATTGACATAAACCTGCATGGAAGTGTTTCGTTTTTGTTAATATTGACCATTTACTTAGCATTCAGTGATGTGAATTCTGCAGCCAAAGATCATGTGGAAGACTTTAAGAAAGAACAGAAAAAATCAAATTAAAAATTCTAGAGGTTACAACTACTTTCACTTTTTTTATATATAGTTTGTTTACAGTTGAACTTAGAATTTTTAGAAGTACTTTGTAATGTGCACACAGACTTCTTTGCTTTGCAGGAAAATGGAAAAGCAGTCTCAGACTTTAGATTCTAAGAAAGAGGATTTGTACTTTGTACTAATAATAAAAGAGAGAAACGTGAAACATTACTCCTGCAAAGGCACCAGAATTTGGATGCTTCTATAAATCATTTAGCAGACATATCCTTCCTAAAAGGCAAAAACCTTCACATTGAGAGAAATTAAGAATGTCTTAATGCTGTAAAGAACAAGTTGGTAAACCCATTAAAGCATTTGAATAGCTATATACAGGTAGCATATCTAATTTTCTAGTACAGGAAATTAAAACTTGAATAGCTCTCAAAAAAATGTCTCAGATGTCACTCTATGGTGAAAGTCTAAGATTAAGTTTCTGAGTTCAGGCATAAAACACAAGTATGCTGGCTATCTGTATGGTCACATTCCTCTGTATTTCATTGCTCACAGTGAACTAATATTACCAAACACAGCAAGTAAATTTTCTGTCATTTGCTATTTTTGTGTGTCAATGTACTTTATTTTCAGTCTTCATTTTTAATCTATGGTCCTTCTAGGTCAATCATGTCCAACTCATGGCTGTGGGCCACTTACAGACTGGCATAGCTCTCCCTGCAGCAGATCCTGCCCCACATCACCATGACAGTGGCTCTGCCCTACCAAGCAGCCGGGCCTGGCCATGGGTGTGCACCCATCACTCACAACAGCCACTCAGCATAGTGCTATAAGCACCGCCCAGGCTGAAATCAGGGCACAGAATGGGATTTATGATTAAATTTTATTCTAGAATCAAAAAAGATTAAAAATTTCATTTTTTATGAAGGCTGCTCTAAAAGATACATCTCCTGTTTTGCTGTGCTGGTCCATACCATTGGCAGCAGATGTTGGCGGTAAGGCAGGAGAGGCTGAACCTTCCCACCATTCCATTTAGTTGCTGTGTGGAATGATGACAGCAGAGGGGCAGTCTGACAGAATGGAGTCTGATGTGGAACTGAGTATGCAGAAAAGTCGTGTCACTAAAATCCTCCATGTGGAAAAAATGGCATCTACTGACATGCACTGATACGTGCTGAATGTTTAGGGAGACCAAACAGTAGGTGTGAGAACAGTGAGATGGTGGATGATGTATTTCAGCAGTGGCAATAGTGACAGTGCATCACCTTCACTGCTGCAAATTGTTCTCAGCACAGCATACAGGGTCTTATTCACCACTGGCAAAAAAGTAATAGCTTATGATGATGACTGTGTTGAAAAAGAGTGTTTTGCAGCTTAGTATTTGCTCTGTCAGATGGTGTTATTGTACTGTTATTGTTTCCAAGGAAGTAATTAGGAGACATTACTTTTGGAGCAGCCTTCAAAGATGCTGCTCAAGACAATTCCTCTTCACTCAGTATGGCCCAAGCAAACCAAAACATTGGACATTCAAGTTCTAGGTGCTGCTCAATAGATCAGCCATAGTTTTAGCAGTTTGAGAGGACAAGGTCTGTCAGTTGAAAACTTAAACATTGCATTCCTGGGAAATTCTGTGATTGTGTCACCTTTCCTAAGAGAAAGTAGACAAGCAGAATAGCAATATGACAGTTAATTGGATATCAGCCTCTATAAACATAAGTGCACAAGTGTTGACTAGAATAAAAATTTAAAATGTAATTATAAAATGGAAACAATCCTACAATCTGCATGTTTGTAGAAAGATTTGTCAGGACCTGATGTTCAGCTCTGCATTAGGCACTGAATACTGTCAGCAGGTCTCCTCATTAGGATGCCTTCGGTTCAAAATTTAATGCCCCTTCAGCAGCTTCCTCCACAGAAATGTATGATTTCCCAGGCTCAACACAAAGAAAACCAAGTGAGATGTAATGGACTGTGATATAAACAAAAGTTAACAATACATGAGATAATGATCTTTTCTGGCTCCAGACGTGGTGAATCAATTGCGTATTGAAATACAGCCTCACTTAGAGCAGATGACATGTTGGATTTAGAAACAAAGAAGTGTAATATATACTGGAGAGGAAAAGTTAGGTAAATATCAAACTTTGAAACATAAAATTAATTTCTGTTGTGTTTGTTCACTTTGAATAAACAATCTAACAAATACACCCCCTGCTATGCTGATCAGAGATAAAAATGACAAATAGTTCGTCTGAAAATGATGATATTCATACGAAATAATTTCAAATCCTGACAAGACTGCTGCTTCAAAAAGAATTTGTCTCTGTTATATTTGTCTTGTAAGCTAATGGAAGCAAATGATCTCTGCTGTGAGAGTGATTCTCACATGGGTTGTGTGTTGATCTAACTTTGAAATTACAAACTGAAATTAACTTCAGCAGTGAGCATACTCTCACTTGAATCTTTAATCAAAAACAGCCAACACAACTTCAGTTTTTATTAACAAAAGCTGATAATTAACTGCAGATACTGAACACATCAGAGACACACTCTATTTTGCAGTACCTAATTTGAAATAATCAGATAGGAGAAACAATAAGTGCTCATAGACTAGCAAGAGGCAGGAAAAAAAAAAACTACATTTAATCATTTTAAAATTATCTTCTTAAAGTAGAAATAAGTAAGGAAATAAATGGATATAATTCCAAGTAGTAGCTCCAAATACACATTAAAAAAATTTATGTGCAGCACATACCATTAGTTTCTCCTTACTTTTCTCCTTACTATCTAATAGGGGTGTTTTAGGTAGTACAGAGGCAAAATTCATATCAAATATTATATATATATTATATATATATATATATATATATATATAATATAATTCAAAATATTAAAAATAAATATGAATATTATATTCAATATTATTCAAAAATTATTCAAAATAATTTTTGAATTTTCATTTTTATCTTCAGTTTACCAAAATAACTTTAAGAAAAGACACACTGATCTCCTTGAACTACATTATGCTTATTCATTTTTCACCTAACAATTTATAGTATAAGTTACAGTTTCTTTTTCTGATGAAAGGACATTACCACATAAATGTATATATAAACATAGAATGTAATGTAGTATAAGATAACATAGAATTACAGAATGACTTACGTTGTATCTCAAAGATAACCTAGATCCAAACCCCTTACCACAGGCAGGGTTGCTATCTGCAAGATCAAGCACTGAGTCAGGCTGCCTAGGGCCCCATTTAATCTGGCTTTGAACAGCTCCAGGGATGGGACACCCACAGCTTCTCTAGACAGCCTGTGCCAGGGCCTAACTACCCTCTGAATAAAGAATTTCTTCCTAACATCTAGTGTAAATCTCCCCTCTTTTAATTTAAAACAGTTTCCAAATTGTCCTATCACTATCGACCCATTTAAGAAGTTGATTTCCCTTCCATTTGTCAGCTCCCTTCAAATAATGGAAGGCTGCAATGCGGTTACCTTATAACCTTCTCTCTTCCATGCTGAATAAGGTAAACTCCCTCACTCCTTCATATACGTATATATTTATGTATGAGTGTTTTTATATGCTTCATATATATGTATATATAATGTGTATGCAGATACATATACATATGCATACAAATTAAGTATACATTCATATAAATATAGAGAGAGAAACATAAGTAAAAATCCCTTAAAGTTTGTCAGTGCAGTAAAAAATGTTTCTATGCATTCACTGTACCAGGATCTAAAACAATTACCTTACAAGTTGTCCATAATACAGAACTATAGTAGTTTTGTTAGTTAGAAAACTAATGTAATTTGGATTATTCACTTTTTATATCTGTCTTCTTTGCAGCATCAGAATGCTAAAACACTGAACATACTTCATTCAGTAAATTAAAAGCTCAGAGTATTGTGTGATAAATATCAGTCTGAGACACAGAGGACACGAGTTTATGAAGAAAACAATTTGTTGACTTGGTTTTTGTTTAGTCATTAATTTATAAAAGACACGCGTTTAATTTTACTATCAGATAGATAAGTGTTAAAATGAACTTCAAAGAAGATAAGAAAATGAAGAACTTATACTATTTTCCCCTTTTTTTAATTATACATATCAGAATAATTAGTTCTTGTTTCTATCCTTGTATAAAACATATCACTAAAATAACAGATTTGAGTTTAAAGAAATTTTTCTGGAAATAAGTCAGTACCTCTCTGTAAGTCAGGTTAGAGCTATGAAAGAAGAATTTTGATTTCGCCCTTCATTTCAGTATTTCTGAGCATGTAAATTCAGAAGCTGGAGGTTAAAACTGGTGAGATGCTTAATTTGGAGTTTTCAGTTGTTCAGAGGCATGGTCTACTGTTTCAGCGCTCACACAATTATAGCAGAAGCAATTTTAGAGATTGGATCATTACTAAATTAGATCGGTTTGATTTGGCAATCCTAATAATCACATTGTGGGCCATATGACAATGACATGCACTACTTATGGTATCGCCTAACTCCATCTTATTAGAAAAAAATATATGGAATATTCTAGTAAATCTACACTCTTCCAGTTCAAAGCCATTTCCCCTTGCCCTGTTGCAATATGCCCTGATAAAATGTCTCTCCACAGATTTTCTGTAGGCCCCCAGCAGGTACTGGAAGGCAGCTGTTTTGCTCCAGTTTATAGGAGGGAGAGAAGGACCATGTTGTGGGTCCCAGAACTGGATGCAGTACTTCAGGTGAGGACCAAAATCACACTGTTTACTTCCACCATCCATAATTTAGATGAGTCCTAATTACAGAAAACAGCCCTTCAACTAAAGCATAAGTTCATTTATGAAGAGTTTTAAAGACAGTTTTTCAGAGAATTGTGGAACAGATAAAGTTGAAAGAGACTCTAGAGGTTTTTTTTTTGAAGGTTTCCTGTTTAAAGTCACTGCAACTTAAGCAGTTTTCTCATGACCTTGTCTATGCAGATTCTGAATGTATACAAGGATGGGGACTTTGTGCAGAGAGGTTGTATAGTGTTGAACAGTCCACACAGGAACAAGTTCCAGTTCCAAATTAGAAAGTCATTTAAGTCTACTTTTCATTTTGAAAAAGTCTTTTCATCACGTCACTGAATACTAATGTTCATATCACACTCTCTTCTTAAAGTTGTATGATGGACCTAAAAAACTTTATGGCTTCCCATTACTTCATAAGTCATTCTGCTTTTTATTGTTCTTAGACCAAATACTGAAAGAAATTTTCATACTAAGGTAAAATGATAGAAAGAATATACTTCATACTTAATGAATATGAATTCAGATATGAAAAACTGCAAAGCATTCTGTTTCAGATGTTAAATTTGCTTTTTGTGCTGTTTGTCAACATTTTGCTTTTGACTTTGCAAAAGAGAAGAGAAATGAATGACAACTACTACACTTAATTAATTTAGCACTACCATGTTTCACATTTAAGTAAAACAGTAAGTAGTACTTCTACTCAGGAGCACAGAAAGGAATCAGGAAAGTAGAATTTTTATGCTGATTCTTAGTATTTCTCTCTATTTGCTTTTGGAAACTTGTACATTAGATAAAAAATGTGATGCACAAAAAGAGAAAACATACTCCTAAAACTCCGTAGCATTTGTGCACAGAAATAAAATGCAACTTTTGAACCTATTGCAGATACAGCTCCTTACTTTCAGAGTAGAGAATCCAACAACCAGCAGCAAATGATTTCCGAACAATAACAAGTTTGACAAGATATATAGCAGTGTAACTGCATCAATACTTCAGAAAATGTTTCCCCTCCCCCTCTGAATTGTTTAAGAAAGGAATGTCAATACCATTCTTCCATATCAGCAGTGCAAAACATAGTAGAAAATTACTTGTTTCAGACTGTTTCTTATAGTTTTATTAAAGATCAAATCAAGCTTGTCTATTCTCAGTACATTTACTTTTTCATTTTCCAAGAAACACAGAATTGTTTTTTAAGACACAGAAGAGTACTCACTGGCTGCATGGTGATTGACAGAAAACCCATTCCTGAAAGCTGAAATGGCAGATAGCCTTTCATGATCTTTATCAGTTGGATTGGTCATAACATGAAACTTGTCCTTTCATTTGATGCATTCATTGATTTCCAGATGACAAATAACTAAGAAAAGCACTAAAAACAAGTGATGGTGTTGGACTTTGATCCATAAGGACTGAAGATTTAGTTGAATTTTAATCTAATTTTCAATGAAATGAAGATATACTGCAAGAAAGTCAGCTTTATGCTGTTTGTGACGTCTCCCTTGAATTGTCCTGGATAAGATATGTTTCTTACAGCTAAAACTTCACAAAATGCCAGCATAATGTTGAGGCTGCAGGCCGAATTTCCAGAGGACATTTTCTAGACACATACAGTATGCATTCTAAGAGGGAAAAAAAAAAAAAATAATAATACAACAAAAAAGAACAGATTTTTATCTGAATCTTCATCATCTTTATTCATATAACAAAATGGTTTAAGCAGTTTTTTGCATAAACCAAGACTTAGCACCATGGTTTCATCCTTCTGTGACAATGATAAGCTCTAGAAATAAGTATTTTTAAAAACCTCCCAGATGACATTACAATACATATATCTGTTTACTCACATAGGTATCCTTTATTAATGTTTGGTTAAGTCATATATAGAATAAATAATAGGAAAAATATGGTGGAAAAAACAGTCATAGTCATAAACATACATACACAGAGTTTCTAACAAACGATTCTTTTGCTTTCTCTGACCTCCTCAGATTCTGTCTGTATCTGATAATTTCTACAGTTTAGAACAATGAGGACCTGCAGCCATTAGATACCTTCTTATCTGCCACAGCATACACCTCTATGGGCCATATACTGATGTGCTTCTACAGGAGTCCCTGGCACCACTGATTTTCTGCTAAGTTCAGAAGATTTCAGCCTTTTGAATTAATCAGTCTTTTCTTTGTTCAGGAGGCAAAATATTATTTTAAAGGCATTTTACAATAACATAAGCTACTTACTTTTACTACAACTTAATAATTTATGCTAGACCTATCTTGGGCTCATACATGAACTACACAAACTCTAGCTGCTGTGCAAGTAGTTAAAAATATCAAAAATCAGAAACTACTGAAAAACAGAGACTAACTTCTTGAAAGGTGGTTGTTCTCAGAAACAATTCAGCAAATTGCCATGTTCCACGAACTGTTAATTAGTTAATTCACAGAATGACAAATCACAGAATAGTAGGGGCTGGAAGGGATCTCTGGACATCATCTAGTCCAAGCACTTACTTAATCATGTTTGCTACAGTAGGTTGCACAAGAAAGCATCCAGATGGGTGTTTTCTCTCCAGAGAAGAAGACTCCACAACTTCTCTGAGCAGCCTGTTCCAGTGCTCTGTTAACTGCAAAGTAAAGACGTTCATTCTCATGTTCAAATGGAATTTCCTGTGTTCCAGTTTGTTCCTGTTGCCCCATGTGCTGTCACTGGGTGGCAGTGAAAAGAGGCTGGCCCCATGCACTTGACACCTGCTCTTTAGATATTTATAAGAATTTATAAGATCCCACTCAATATTCTTCTGGCTGAATAGTCTGAGATCTCAGCTTTTCCTCATAAGAGAGATATTCCAGACCTCTAATCATACTTGTGATCCACCATGGGACCCTCTCCAGTAGCTCCTCATCTTTCTTGAACTGAGGAGTCCAGATCAGGGCACAGTACTCCAGATGTGTCTCCCAAAGGGCAGAGCAGAGAGGGAGGATCTCCTCCCTCCACCTGCTGGCCACACTCTTTATAATGCACCTCAGGATACTCTTGGCCTTCTTGGCCACAAGAGAACTCTGATGGCTCATGGCCAACTTGCTGTCCACCAGCACACTCTGGTCCTTCTCCAATGAGCTCCTCTTCCAGCAAGTCTTCCCCTAATCTGTGCTGATGTGTGTGGTTATTCCTCCCATGGTACAGGACTCTATACCTGCCCTTTTTGAAGCTCGTCAGGTTCCTCACTGCCCAACTCTCCTGTCCACCAGGTCTTGCTGAATGAGAGCAGAGACTTCTGGTGTGTCAGCCACTACTTCCAGCTCTGTATCATCAGCAAACTTGCTGGGGGTGCATTCTATTTCATTATCCATGTCACTGATGAAGATTCTGAACAAGATTAGACCCTATACTGGCCCCTGGGGAATTCTTCCAACCAGACTCTGCAATGCTGATCACAACTAAGTACCTGAAACTGCATGCTTTCCAGAATCACTGATCTTTAACACAGTGTTCAGTGTACCTAAGTTTGCCTTTTCCTGCATTTTATTGAAGGGGCACTGACTCAAAGGGGTTCTTCTTTACTCAGGCAATTTTCTGTATTCTTCTTATGAAAGATGCATGTCAATTGAACAGATAAATAATTCAACCATTCTTCAGAACAATTTTATATGGATTCATCAGAATATCTGCCACTCAGTATCAGAAATAGAAAGTGTTAGTGGACACAAAATCACCTTCATCTTGTGACAAAGCAACTACTTCTGTACTACTTCTTTTCTAAAAATTGTAGATATATTCTGAGACAAAGAGCCAAAGAGCAGCATCACCTCTATTATGTTACTGATACCTTCCTGGTCAACCAGAATAGCTTTATCTGCTTTCAATCTGTGAGTATGATTTAATCTGATACCTCTCACCTTGTCATGAGGATTTATTTTGTAGGGCTTTAGAATACTCACAGAAATTGGGAAGAAAAAAAAAAATCTCCTTTTTTTCCAACAATCACTGAGCCATCTCAGTATGGTCCAAAAGCAGTCTGGTTTTGACTGATAACAGGAAGCCTCATTGCAAGATGGGTGAAGGCATATCAAATATATAAACCTGAAGCCAAGACAGTGGAATGTTAGTGTTTGATAAAAAAAGTTAAGTTTTATCTGAACTGGAATTCAGCTGGCAAGCTGGAAAATGATAGTACTGCAAGAATTTGTTCCTCATTCTACTCAAAATACTTTTTATCTGGAGTCCTTGTATTCATAAAATCATTGTACCTGTACTTTTGAACTCTGACTGTTAAGTGGAACTGATATTTCTGTTCCTTCTAGAGGATGTTTTAAGGTCCCTGTATTAAGCAAACTGTTTTGTTGAGCCTTTTGTTACTCCACAGTACATTGAAGTCAAAGGCAGATTGTTCCTGAAGAAAACTGAATGCTTAATCAATCAATTGAATAGCAGCAGATCTTGATTCTGGAGACAGGCTCCATCACAGACTTCAGTAATTCCCACACAAAATTCTTGCACAAAGGAGTAATCACAGATGTAAAACAAGACCTTAAATGTCACTCAGAAGTTCATCAGTTCAACATTTCCTGAGAACATTTGCTTTTGAATATAACACGTGGAAGAATCAGTGAAATAATAGTTAAACTTACTGTTAAATTACACTAGAAAAGACAACAGAAGTTTATCCTAGGAAAATAAATGCATCTCTTTCCTGATTTGACTTTTGACATAAATATTCCAAGATTTTCTAATGGCTGGTTAGTAATTTATAGTTCTTGGAAACGTTTTATAATACAACTACTTAATGTTCATCAAAATAAATTATTAAAACCAGTTTTAGGCTAATATTAATGATCAATCTTAAATTTCTCAGATCTTTACAACCACTTCATACCTCCTGTCTTGTGAACATTTTATACAAACTCATGAGATCTGTGTGTTTTAAAATATTTTGCTCAAGATGATAATTTAACCAATAGTATTTATTTATTTATTTATTTTTATTTTATTTTATTTTTTAAAAATAAAAATAGAACAATGAAGATATTAAGTGGAGGGTTTTTGATAACTGTTTTTCTTAGTTAACCAAGAATAACTTACTTCATGGAAAGTAATACTGAAAAACTTACCCATCATCATCACATATTTCGGCTAACAAGAAGAGATGACCAGAACATCTCTGATGGAAAGGATGCAGAATCTAAGTTATAGCAGCTTTAAGTTTCTTGAATCCAGGACTACAGTTATAAAGGTACAGAATTTCTAAGACCTGAAAGCAAACTTGGAAAAATACCTCATGATTTATTTCTGGGAAGATATCTCAGAAAATCCCTCCAGAAGTATTTAAACATGCTGGGCTTTTAAAACACAGTTTCACAGCTAGATAGCCTCTATTTCCTCCTACAGCCTATGACAGGACAGGCAAAGCAGCGTGCTGTTAATGGGAAATCTCACTCTGGTTACTATTTGTAAAATGGATGATTTGGATGATTTAGGATTAAAAAAGAAAAAAAAAAAAAAAAAAAGACATAAAAGGGATATGAATCAGCAAGAGAAAAGACTAACCTAACCTAGACAAGTAGAAAATTATCTTTTGACAGGATTTGTATTTTGTTTCCTAAATGGAAGGAGTTTAACACAACAGCATTTTAGTGACTGCCAGTGATCACACCCTTTTTAAGGAGAGAGCAACATAATTCTCTTGCAATGGAAGAACAGCTGTACAGATGCTAAGTGTTCAGTGGCACTTGCTGTGCCACTGAAAAGTTTTTGTTTGTTTGTTTGTAAAAAAAAAAGTACTAAGCAGTAGCAATATATCAGGGAAAGCTGAAAAAAAAAAGGTCCTGTAGTCCTATGAAAGAGGATTGTGCTGTTATCCTTTTTGCTAAGAACCACCTGTTATCACCTTCCACAGGATTAATTTAGGTTTATGCTAACAAGTCTAAGTGCCTCTTGGAAGTGCTAACTTGTTCCAGCTCTTGTCAGGGCATGGAACAGGGTAAATCCAGCATGCAGCTCTCTGCATCCAATCCATCAAGCATGTGTTACCTTGCTTCAGAATACTGCCAGTCAGAATTATCTCCAAAACATACTATTTGACTACTGTAGAGGAATAAAAGTTCACTGCAACAGGTTTAGCTTTCCATTTAATAGTACTTACTTCTTGAACCAGTTCCAAAAAAATGGTACAAAGCAAAGCTTAAGTGAATAAGAAGAAAGCCTGACATCATTAAGCAATGCCAAATGCAATGATCTCACCTGCTTAAATGATTGGTCCTATTGAAAAAATTATACCAGAGGAGTCCACACAGCTTCTTACAGCAACCTTCAAAAGCAGCATTATTGGAACCGCCTCCCATGGGAAAATGACAAAGGCAGCAACATCTGATGTGAAGGAAGAACAGGTAGCTTACACGACTGTGTGTACCACAAGCTTGTACGGTGAGGGAACGTTTGTTCATATTGCCCATCACAGAATGAAAAATACAAACCTTATGAGGAAAAGTGTGAGTTCTGTAAGTCTGGTCTCAGAACAGGTGCTGTTTACAGCTGGATTATATATGTGCATGTGTTCATTATGTATGTTTGTATATACCTATGGATCTCTGAAAACATGTATGAAGCCAAGACACATCCATTGTAGACACAATGGAAATCTTAAGAGTCTAGTAATTGTTGCCCAAACTCTGGTACATAAAAATAAATATTAATGAAATGGTTATATACAGTTCTTATTTTCTTCCATTTTTCTGATGTTAGGAAACTACTGCGTGGGTTCCTAGTACTGGTAGTTTCATTTTGTTTTGAGGTGCTACAGCAAGCTGTCAGTTTCTGTCCTTTGACAGAAGGTATGTAATGTTTCTGTTGATTCCTCCTCTTTCCAGGATCCACCTGGGGACTTTCTTTTATTTTCCAGCTTGTTTTTATTCCTGTTTGTTTCCTCATGGGTCTGCAGCCTCATGCTACCCCAGTTTGCTACACTTGGTGACATTAAACTACGTTAGCTTCCAACATACTTTCTTTGCTTTATAAAACCAGCTTTGCTCAGCTCCAGATCTGCATTTCTTTAAATAATAATGGATGAGTTTTTGTATCTGTGGGGTTTCACAAGACAAGCCTATGACCGATTCATTATTTCCATATATAATCCCATCCCTGCACCACTCTATGCTCCATGTATTTACATCTCAAAGCTTTATGTTTGTAGCTACCTCATTCTACATAGAATAGATACTTGCTGCTGTTATCTTTGTAAAACTGTGAATGAATAAGACTAAGTAAATAAACAAATAAATATCCAGCCTAAATAAATTAATAAATAAATAAGTATCTGACTTAGATATCTGATCAGTTAGAGAAACTGATCTCTCAGTTAGCCAAGTTAAGCTCCTAACCTGGTGCCAAAGGAGCTCCCTCTGCCTGCCTACCCCACTTCCCCATTTCCCACCACATAATAGGTCTGAGACTCTGGAAACTGAAGAGGGGGTGAGTGGGGAGGCAAGGGAGGATCAACATAGGAGGGAGCCTAAAGTGAAGCGGACACCCCCACTCCTTGAGACTGCTTCTGTCAGGAAAGAAAGAAGCGTGGTCATGGTGGGCGACTCTCTTCTGACTGGATTGGAGGGCCCCATTTGCAGACACGACCTGAGCGATCAGGAAGTGTGCTGCTTTCCTGAGGGTCAGGGCCATAACTGGAAAAGCATTCAATATCAAAACATTTTTAATGACTGAAGTCAGATTTAGAAATATACCTACAAGAAAACAGAATGCATTTATTTTAAAGAGTTTGTTGTAGGAATTTTTACACATTTTGTCCTGGTTTCAGCTGGGACAAAGCTGATTTCCTTCATAGTGTCTGGCATGATTCTATGATTTTCCTTTAGGAGTAAAACAGTGCTGATAATACATCAATATTTTAGTTGTGCTGAGCAGTGCTGCACAGAGCCAAGGACATTTCACTTTCTCAGTTTCTTGTGTTGTCCTCCTAGTTATGGGGCCAAGGAGCATAAGGAGCTGGGAAGGGACAGAACCAGAACAACTGACCTCAACTGGTCAAAGGGATTTTCCACACCATATGACAACATGAAAACAAAAAACAAACAAACAAACAAAAAAACTATAAACTGAGGGGAGTTGGCTGGGATACAGACACTGCAGACTGGCAGGGCATCAGTCAGAGGATGGTGAGCAACTACTTTTCATATCACTTGCTTTTTAACTATATATATGTATATGTATTATATTACTGTTATTTCTCTCTCAGTTTCTATTCTGGTAAATAGCTTTTATCTCAACCTGCAAGTGTTACAGTTTTCTTGTTTCTTTCCCCCATCCCACTGGAAGCAGGAATGAGCAAATGGCTGTGTGGTGTTTTTCTGCTTGATAAAACACAGATCTGCAACTTTTTATTTTTTATTTTATTATTATTGTTATTATTATTATCACTGAAAGTTTCTTGCATTTACTCTCAGGCTTGAACAAACCAATATCAGAAAATGCCCTTTAGTAACAGCTTACTGGATTATATGTCAGTGTCTGGCAACCCATGCAGCACCTCCCTATAAAAGCTTCGCAGTCTTTTTCCTACCAGCAGCTTTTTACTTCCTCCCACACATCTTCCCTCTCTCTTTCCCCGTTAGGAACTAGTGAAAGTAATTTTAGACATCCCTTTTGAATTCTGCCTGCTTTTATTTGTGCCTTACTCCTTCCTTCTGGTTCTGGCTATGAAATCCATTATTAATTCATTTCTCTATCTTTGGATCTCTCAGTCATACTCACCAACCATTCTTTAATCCACAGGCTGCTGTAGTGTATATTTTTCCAGACAAGAAGAGATGAACATGTGCAACAGAATGATTCAATTAAAAATGCATCAGATTTATTGCTCGTGCATAAGCTGTCTTCACAGTATGTATGCCATGGTGCTGCACAGTGTACTGAACTGCAGAACTAGTCTGCAAAATGTCAGAGATGAGGAATTCAGAATGTGGGTTATGCCAGATAGGTCGCTGGATTTGTAGAAATCCCAAATTGTATCAAATCAATTCAGATCTGAGAAAAATTCTCACATGCAGGGGGAAGTCAATAAATATGGCATGTCCATGGAAACAAAAGTAAATGGCAATCTTATGTCTTGTGTCTCTTCTCACACTACAGTTCCTCTGTACTTTTTGCTCCTTTCACAAAGTGAAACTTCTTCACCTGCAGATGGATGTTACTGGCTAACACGCACAGCAAACTATTGCAGTTCTCTACCATTCCCTATAGCTTCCTCCACACTGGTCATTATTTTCTGCTTCACACTAAAGTTTGTTCTGTTTTTTCACCATTCCATACTCTTTCTATCAGCCCTCCCTGTGAAGCTGACCTCCTGCTGTGTTTCACATTACAGTGAAGCTGCTGCATCTCCGAAGTGTAAGCACCACAAGAAAGCAGAGATTCTCTAAGCTAAACTCCAGGAGGTTTGCCTTCTTCCAGATGATTTTCCTACAGAACATATTTTTCTAGTACTCTTGATGCAATAATATATATATTTAAAAATAAAAATAAAAATAAAAATAAAAATAAAAATAAAAATAAAAATAAAAATAAAAATTAAAATTAAAATTAAAATTAAAATTAAAATTAAAATTAAAATTAAAATTAAAATTAAAAAAAAAAAATCAATTAGGTTGTTTTCTCCAGCTCCTAGGATTTTCACTAAAGTTACAAAACTGATCAGTTTTGAAGTCATTGTCTACACATAAATAGAAATGCTTTGAGGCAAGGTAGACTCCTTCATCTCCGCTCTTATCTTAGACAATTCTTTGCTTCATTTACTCAGTGATTATTATGCAACACAGTAATAGCTAAGCAGCTCAGATGGTCTGAACAGCCCTTTTTAATTATGCACTTAGAAACAACAGTCTCACTCTCTATGAACTCCAAAGTCTATGTTTTAAATACAATGGAGTTGGTGACTAAGCAGATCACAGATAAAAGGAAAAGCAAGCAAGTGAGAAATTGCTAGGTTTGAATTAACAGTCACTACTGCTTACTTATATACCTAACTAACCAATACAAATATGCAAATAAAGTCTTAAGCATTCACACAGTCAGCAGTTTTTACTTACTGGAGGGTTTCACCCAGAACTGCATAACCTAATTGCACACCAGTCTATCAGCTTGGACACTTACATTTCGATTGGTAGCCCATTAGTTCTATTAAGTTCATTTGCCGCAATTCTGCATACTGACAGTATCCTTCCTGTATTATTAACAGCACAGAACATCAGATCATCTACAGTACAAGGAGATGGTTAAAGCATTAGCTTTTTCATAATGTATACATATAATCAGTGCCACAGAAATATCATTTTGTAGTTTACTTTTCAGATTCCTTTTTAGACAATCGAATCTCTTCTTTATTTTCTGTCCCCACATGATTATCAACGCGAAACACTAAACAGTCAGTCAAGTATAAGAAAGCAATAGAACGAAAGAGGTTTCTGCATGGCAAAAACAAAATGAGATGAAAACCAAAACGTTTTTCTGACATCATTTCAAACATACATGTTAACTATGAAGCATTATCTTTTAGGAGGTAATCTCAGCTGCCTTTTATTAACTGTGATTAAATCTTATTAATAGAGTAGAATTTTCAAAATAAATATTATTTTAAACCATGCAGGACCTGAAAAAGGATAGAGGTTTTACACCTTTTAATGCAACCACAGTCATACAGTAACAAAAATACTGCTGTGAGCTGGCGACACCAGGTTTAACTCTCTGTGACATTAAACAACTAGCTGGCATCCTGCAGTCCCCATTTGGCCATGAATCTTGACAAAAACACAACTGTAATACCCAAATGAATGAGGGAAGTCTTTGAGAACAGCTTCGCCAAAAGGGAAAATTATGTTAACCTGTTACAGTAGATAACTTGTGTTGCATTCATTTAGCTTGTGACAAGCATGCAGCATGGAAGGCATCTCAAACTGCAGGAACAGTCAACAGACTTCCTTTGAAGCTACTGACAGAAAGGAATGACCCGGTACACCAGTCTAATACCAAAATATCTGAGTTTACTTTCACCAACATCAGCTATTAAATGAGAGAAAATTTCTGCAGAAAATTAGTATGTTGTTTGGTGAGTGGTCCCGGAAGAGAACCTTTCATGAAAAGTCAAATTTCCTCTTCTGAAACAACTTTCATAAAGAAATAATTCTTTTCCAAAATTTCATCTTATGCATATAGATACTAATTCAGGTCTCAAAAACAATATTGCCGTCTTTACACACAATTTTATGTAACTAGTAGTCCGTAACCTTCTCCTTTTTCTTTAGTCGCAATAACAACGTTTTCTTCCTCCTAGTACATTAAATTAGATCAAAAACATCCTTCATCATGTGCTGAAGAGATTATTTACTTTCTAGGAACCACTGGGATACTAGAAAATGTACAGCACACAATTAAGCCCCATTACTAAATTGTGTTTAAATTGGAAGCTAAATTAAGAGAACTGGACAAAATTGTCTTCTTATAATGATTTCACTGGTAAATATAATTTACTTCTGTGGTGAACAATACAATGATTTGATTTAGTTCATTATATGAACTATTAATTAAGCATGATTAACTACTCCCTGTTAGAAACTGCTTACAATTTATGAACTATCTGCATAGTTCTAAGTACAGCTGGTATTTTTTTCATACTCAGGTTTTCTCTTTTGCTCTATTTATTAGCTGCAATTTACGAGATGCGTAGCACAACTTATCATGGTAAATATTTTAAATGTTATCTTATTTAATATTCTGCAAAATACAGAAGCAGGAGAGAACGAGCATCAATCCCTGTAGATTTCCTCCTTCCCTTTAGTGACATTGTGGAGTACTCCAAAATAAGTATCAGAAAGAATCATTAGAAGTTTGAAAACACACAAACCCCACAAATACACATTTTTAAAAGGAAAATATATTTTCCTTTTCTTCTTTTCTTTTCTTTTCTTTTCTTTTCTTTTCTTTTCTTTTCTTTTCTTTTCTTTTCTTTTCTTTTCTTTTCTTTTCTTTTCTTTTCTTTTCTTTTCTTTTCTTTTCTTTTCTTTCCTTTTCTTTTCTTTTCTTTTTCTGTATATCTATTCTGAACAATGAAAGATTCTACATTTGTAAAGTTAAAGTTCTTCAAGCTTTATAAATCTGGAAATGTTACTAGCTCCATGAAATGTCATGAGAGTGTAATTTTGGAAGGATTTGAAATATGAAGTGGCATTTCCAAAAGCACTTAACTGATTTAACAATAAATCCATAAATGGACAATGAAGTTAATTATTACAGTGTCTAAATGGTCTGCCACTGTCTTGAATTTGCATTATGCATCCTGACAAAGCAGAAATGAAAAGTTATGCTCCATGTAAACTGCAAATGTTCTGTAAGAGTGAGATCCACAGTCACAGCCTTCAAAGACCCAAACACTAAACAGTTTGAGTTCATGATGATATGTGCACTCTCTCTCTCCAGACAGGTACCCAGTCTTTCTTCCATTAGAAGAGTTGAAGATCAATGGCAAATATTAAATGTTAAAACTTGTATTCAAGACATGGAGAGTTTGCATAAATAGACCTGGGAGATGAGAAATTATCCCTGATCTGTAGATGTACAAAAGTAATGTAGAAGTCCGTCTGAACTGTCAAATTAGGAAAGAAAAGGACAAGTCTACACATCATCATCCTCCCCATTTAAGAATTTTCATCTAGATGTAAATCCCAGCTCAAAACAATAAAATGAAGTTCTCTCAGTTAACAGAAAGCAGACTATTCTCTGTCAGTAATCAGCCAGGTAGAACAGCTGTCACCACTTATGCTGATTTAGAAAAAAGAAAAAAGTACATGCCCTTAGCCATGGATTCTCTCCTCTGAGCTTTTCAGAGAGTGCATCTTCAATCTGCCATGTTGAAGTGGTCCTTGCCTTCATGCAGAGAGCTAAACTGAATTAAATCTCAAAATTATTGTTAGCATTAACATCAAAACAGTTAAGATTACCATTGTAGAAACACTGACTGTTCAAAAACTTTCATGCTCAAAACAGCATCACCAAGAGACAAAACAAGCATTCATGTCATTCCTGAAGCTCTTATGCTTTGAGACACTATTATTCAGTTCCTTCAGAGAATCAGAGCACTGCAATGCACTCAAGATTTCCTACATATCAGCAGACGGACACAATCTCTCAGCTATGGGCAGCACACACTTCTGACATGTCTCTCAGTTTTCTTTCTTTCTTGTCATCAAGTACTGCCACAGGAAGGTATGCTGAAACAATTTACATTCCCAATAAGCATTTGGCTTCACAACTCACTGTTTACTGCCAGTAGCTAATATCTAAAAATTTCCCATCTAAGCCTAAATTCTCTACATAAGCAACACATAAGAAGAAAAATACTTTTTGCTGAAAGGTATAAATGCATTCATTTCACTATGTACATGATCATATGAACACTACCGTATATACATACAGAAAAGTTACTTTAAGATTCCTTAAAACTATAGGCCCAGCTCTGATAGCTATTCCAAGTGAAAAAAAGAATCATGAGACCTGAAAATGGCTCAAATTTCTGTTTAAATCTTGCTGTCTCCTTTAAACATACTACTTCTAATAATGAAAGAAATAATCAACAGTATTTGTAAAGACTGATATTTTCAGAGAAATCCAAGGAATTCTTCTCCTTGCATAAATCTCAGCCAAAAGCATTTACATTTAATTGCAGTTGGATGGTAAACAATGTTCTCTGGAGTTTTGCCATTTACCTCAGAGGGTTCAGCAATACACTGAAAATCCACAGAAAACTAATAGCCACTGCCAATCACTGCATTTATAATCTGTTTATTCAGTGTGAAAAGCTAAATACATAAGACTGGAAAACCTCCATTTCAAATATTAAGACAAACAAACTTTTAAAGAATAAGGAGAAAGAGGAAGAAAATCACAACCAAATAGCTTGTGATGGAAAATATGAGCTGATTTGAACAGATGATTAAGAAGGAGTTCAGCATCATAAGATGGAGTTCATCTTGAACACAGCAGTGACACAGCCCTCACTGCACAATTCCTTAGAGATGGTAGTTTTCTTGGGTACTATGCAATATTGAGCCCCAGACATCATTAGACAATTCCATCTGAAGTTTTTAGCTTTGGTAACCTCAGACATCTAAAAGTTTTGCAAACTAGATCTTCAGTTAGTGAACAAAAGTTAAAGTCAATGAATGATCAGATTTCTGGAAGTTGAAGTGGATGAACAGCATCCACTTGGATAAGCAATTGGTTGAAAGGTCGCAGACAGAGGGTGGTGGTCAATGGCTCTATGTCCAGGTGCAGGCCGGTAACGAGCAGTGTCCCCCAAGGGTCTGTCTTGGGACCGGTGCTCTTTAACATCTTTATTAATGACATCGATGAGGGAATGGAGTGCACCCTCAGCAAGTTTGCTGATGACACCAAGCTGAGTGGTGCGGTCAATACGGTGGAAGGACGGGATGCCATTCAGAAGGACCTCGACAGGCTGGAAAGCTGGGCTCGGGTGAACCTAATGAGCTTCAACACGGCAAAGTGCAAGGTTTTGCACTTGGGCCGGAAGGACCCCAGGCACCTGTACAGGCTGGGAGGAGTTGTCCTTGAGAGCAGCTCGGCAGAGAAGGACCTGGGGGTCCTGATGGACAAAAGACTCAACATGAGTCAGCAGTGCACTCTGGCAGCCCAGAAAGCAAATGGGATCCTGGGCTCCATCAGGAGAGGGGTGGTCAGCAGGGATAGGGAGGTGATTATCCCTCTCTACTCTGTTCTTGTGAGGCCCCATCTGGAGTACTGTGTCCAGGTGTGGAGCCCTCAGTACAAAAAAGACATTGAGATTTTGGAAAGGGTTCAGAGGAGGGCCACGAAGATGATCAGGGGGCTGGAGCACCTCCCCTATGAGGACAGGCTGAGGGAGTTGGGTTTGTTCAGCCTAGAGAAGAGAAGGTTGCGGAGTGACCTCATTGCAGCCTTTCAATACCTGAAGGGAACTTAGTCCCAGGAGGGGAGTAAACTCTTCGAAAGGGCTGATAATAGCAGGACTAGGGGAAATGGTTTTAAGTTAAAAGAGGGAAGATTTAGGTTGGATGTTAGGGGGAAGTTCTTCACTAGGAGAGTGGTTAGGCCCTGGAACAGGCTGCCCAAGAAGGTTGTTGATGCCCCATCCTTGGAGGTGTTCAAGGCCAGGTTGGACGAGGCCCTGGGCAACCTGATCTAGTAAATGTGTATGTTTGGTGGCCCTGCCAGGCAGGGGGGTTGGATCTGCATGATCCTTGAGGTCCCTTCCAGCCCGAGTCATTCTGTGATTCTGTGAAACAGTTCCATTGGACTTAGAGAGAGCTTGCATACATATATATATTAAGTAAAAAGGGAAGCAGTCTTAACACTCAACTTTTGTGTGCTATTTGTGTCTATGGTAATAATTTATCTATTAATATGATGCAATATATTGTAGAAGATGGTTTATGTAGAGGTCAAATAAATGATTCTGGCAACTACTGACAGTGCTCACTGAAGTGTTAGCAAAGATCTCCTGCAGTGAGATCACACCCCAAGCAAAAAATTGAAAACTAAGTAAGTTTTGCTGTATGTTTTCCACCCCATTTTTTTTTTATTTTTTATTCCCCCAGAGAAAGCAACCAAGGGCATACCGAGACAGGTAAGCTGAAAATGATGGTGTGTCTGCCAGTAAATGTCTAGTTGCCAGTCTAGCTAGAAACGATACTTTGAACATACAGAAAAGGAACAGTTTCCTTAGCAACCAAGGCAAAAGCTCTCAAAACATCTCTTTTCCTATGTGCTGCTGCACCCTTCTCCAACTCAGTCTGCCACCTGTCACTCATGGATTTAATGTAGTTTAACATTTTATAAGGCTTAGATAAGAGAATTCCTGTTCGTGAAAGAACCACTAATGCTAAAGAAATTCAGAATGAAAAATCCGTTCTCCAAGTAAGGGTTGTTATATTGTTTGCACACCCAGTGGAGTGTAGATGAGGCCCCATACACAGAGAGCTACAGTCCTCTGTAGTTTGTAAAACTGATACTGGCCTTTTCAAATACAAGATCACCTCTCCACCAAGCCTTTCCTCTGCCCTGTTTTTTTAAACTGTTCTACTCACATGGCTCTATACCAGCCTCTGAGAAACAGCATAGAGGCTTAGCTCTGTTCCTTCCCCTTTTATCCAAGTGTTGATAGAAAGTAGAGGAGATAATGGCTAAATTTTACACTTTCAATAGTCTGGACTGATGTTAATCCACGCGTGCAATCTCCAGATACTAATAAATCAGACGTCTCCTATTTTCTCCACTACAAACATCTGAAATCCCTCTGTATTGTAAGTTATTTCACCTTAACAGATACAGGTTCTCTCACTATAACAGATACATACGGCATTTTAATTTAGCACTCTATTTTGTAAACCTTGTAGGCCATTATTAGCACTAATAGATTCTAGGGATGGATTGCTATGCCATTTGATCCTTTTTTCAAAGAGCACAAATAAAATTAAATTGCCTGCACACAACCAGCAAAAAATTCCTTTTCTATTCCTTCCTGCTACTGGGTATGCAGAATTTGGCACTTCCTTCCTAAAGCATCTTACAAAGGATGCACACTGTGTAAAAAAGGTTACATTTAGAGAAACAAAGTCTTACAGCACAGTAAATTAAGTCTGCTTTCCAGGCCTCACAGAAATGAGTAGCAGCTGTAAGAGCTGAAATAAAATAAACTATGAACATGATCTAGCTTACTCTGATTTCATACCTAGCATTTCAAAGTTATACTGAAAGAAGCAAAGTCCCACTCTGAAACCTAAGTTCAGCTTCCAATTGGAATCTGAGTTTAAAAAGTGCAGCAGTGACTTTCATGATGTGGTACCATGTTGCAAGCCTATCAAGCACTTCATTGTATTTCCCATTTAAAAAACAAGCAATCAACAAAGCATAAAGACATTCAAACTTATTATTTTTTTAATCACACAATATCTCAATGATTCTTGCAAATATACACTGGCACTTCTGAGAGATGTCTGAATGAGAAATGCATTGATTCTGCAAAAAGAGACAAGATAAGAATCCCTCTTGACTTTAAACCATCTGTGATAATTTCTGAATGCTGAGTATATGATGATATCTGAGGATACTTTAATCACAGTTAGATTCTATCACACACATTTTTGAAACATCTATTTAGAAAGACTGATCTCATCTGTTCCTAGCTGATTAATTTATGTGGCCCCTTAGAATTAGTGATAGTGTGACAGTTTAATTTTCAGAAGTTATATGACTTGAATGTTTCCAAATTTATGCTCCAAACTGAATTGCTGCATTTATTAAAGCGTACTGCAGGGTCTTGGTTCTCAGGCTGAGAACTCATCCTTCCACTCTCATGAGCTATTGAGATATAACATCAGGAAATAATAATTTACAATGGTAAGTTACATATAAAATTAATCTCTTGATGAATTTGATATTGACAAAACAATTGCTTGAATATTGCATTAGCTGTTTACCTACACAAACACTTCGTCCTAGTGAAAGAAACTCCACTGATTTTCCAAACTAATCATGCCAGCAGCCAGTTGACAGATATTCAAGTAGAAGAGAAAGATCACACACTTTCATCTTCCTTCCACAGCCTTTCTTTTACTCTATCTTCTCCTTTCTCATACGAAGAATAGTGATAATGTTAAGAAAGGGAAAAGTAAATATAAGGCACAAAGCTGAGTTTGTGAACCTAACAAAACTGACAATGATTGATGTAAACTGAACAACAGAGGAAAGGAAAGTATACAAATTGTCTAAAAATGAGTGAAAACAGAATAAAACATGTTAAAGTCGGAAAGGAAGTGCATAGGAAGAGAAATGGTGTACTTATAGTGCAACCACTCTATATCAGACATGAGATCTGCTCCAAAAGTAATGCCTTCTCATAGTCTCATAGTCTCGTGCGGGTTGGAAGGGACCTTAGAGATCATTGAGTCCAACCCCCGGGATTCAAGCCCCCTGTGTAGCAGAGCGGCACTTCTACCACTTGCACCACAGGGGGGATTCGAACCCGGGCCTCCAGTGTTGCAAGAAGCATTCCTACCACTGCGCCACTGGGACACACACATAGTCTGTTTTAACATAATTTCCCACAACATCAGAGACAGATGGTGTTGTGGCTGTAAACATTTCAATCAATATTCCATTACATTTTGTCATGAGAGAGATGTCAGCAGAGGGGTAGCTTGGCAAAATGGTGTTTGACATAAAAGTGTGCATGGAGCACAGGTATGTCATTTATCTCCTCCATGTGAAAGAAATGCCACCACTGACATTCACTGACACTTGCTGAGTGTTGATAGAGACCAAAATGTGGATGTGAGCACTTTAAGGTGGTGAGTGGTTTGTTTCAACAGTGGCAACAACAAGTGTGGGTTACCTCCTCTGGTGCTGGTTTTCACAAGTGCACCATGCAGTCTCTTGCTCATTGCTGGTGAAAACACATAGCTAATGGTGATGACCATGTTGAAAAGAGTGTTTTGTAGCTCAGAATTTCCTCAGTCTAACAGTGTAACTGTGCTTTCAGTATCTGTTGTAGTTTCCATGGGAATAAATAAGAGACTTCACTTTCAAAGTGACCACAGATTATGGGAATTTTGATTATGCGAGTCAAGAACTTACCCTTGCCATCTAGATAGCAACTAGCAGACAATTAATACGCAAACTGAAAGAAAATGAAAAGAAAAAAAGAAAAGGAAAAAAAAAATAAAAAAGATCTCCGCATAGCTGTTTAAGATGAAAAAGCTGTTCTTCATTTCAATGTTTAGATTACGTTCAGACTGTTCAAAAGGCAGCAACCTGATTATTAACAACAGACTTGAAAAGGGAATGAGCTGACTCATTTGAAGTGTCCAACTAGCCCAACAGTTCTCATTGCCATACCTTTCATATTAGTCCCATTCAAGCTTGCAACCTA
Organism: Coturnix japonica; assembly: GCF_054131305.1. Taxonomy (NCBI): domain Eukaryota; kingdom Metazoa; phylum Chordata; class Aves; order Galliformes; family Phasianidae; genus Coturnix; species Coturnix japonica. Next base: position 19,101,126 of record NC_140702.1, on the reverse strand, counting down.
TAGCACTGTGCATTGTCTTTATTACTTTCCTTGTGTTGCTCAGTATGAGAGCAGGAATCCAAAATTAGACTGTGAGTTCATAAGTTCATTATGAGCTCAGTGAAAAATGCTGGAAAAACAAGTAAAATGGGGTGGAAGGGGAAGGAAAGAGGTGAATGAAGCAGCCCAGATTATAGAAGAGAAACAGCACACAAAGAAATTAGCATGTAATTTATGCTATTTATATTCTGCAGGTTAGGAAAGAGTTTTGTCTGTAGCTTCAGTACCTATAGGTTCTTCTCCACTGAAGCTTTGCTTTGTCATATTTTACACCAGTCCCAGCTTCCATGAATGGCACACCACAAATACTGTGATTAGCACACATTTATCTGATGTTATCTTTCCCATTTTGGATGGATGGTTAAGACTTTCCACTGGAAAAAAAATAAATAAAATAAAATAAAATAAAATAAAATAAAATAAAATAAAATAAAATAAAATAAAATAAAATAAAATAAAATAAAATAAAATAAAATAAAATAAAATAAAATACAAAAGGAATTAAAGGAACTAAAGATCACAGATTGACCTGAGCTCTGCATCAGCAGATACATTTCTGTTCATAGTTATAAACTCATCATCTCTTTATCTCCCACACCATTGCAAGTTTCCTGGTTTTCCACAAACAAAGTTAAAACAGCTAATTGTAAAAAAGTCAGGGTGACATGTCAGGAACTCATCCCAAACACCTATGCCTACCTTGATCAAGTATTTTCTTATTTTGGTGCTTTGCTAAATAAACAGACAGCTGCCCAAGGCACAAATCTATGGGGAACACTCTTTCTTAAAAATATCAGCAACTTTCATTGCTTTGACAAATGCAGCTCAGAAGTAAAATGGAGTATAAAAGGGTCATAACAAAGTAAATCTTGCTCAACAGAATTGAGGCATTTACAACCCAGTTACAGCAGAGGGGGAAAATGTGCAAATAGCATATTCCTGCTCAGAATTTTATTGCAGCATGTCTCAGCAAAAAGCAATTGCTCTTTTATGCAAAAAAAAAAAAAGGGGGGGGGAGGGGGAGCCTCAGCAAAAGGGGGAAAATAAATAAATAAATAAATAAATAAATAAATAAATAAGTTCATCAGCTGAAGTCATTACCTGAAAGTGCATCTAGAGCAGAAGTATTTCAAAATATAGGTTTTCCATACCTGGGAACTACAAGGACAAGGGCAAAAGCAAGCATTCCCTGGTATTCTGTTTAATAACAAGAGCATACTTCAGATTAAGCTTTAATAAGCCCTCTTGAACACTTGCACTGCTCTTGTCCGCAGGTGCAACAAAAAAGTCAAAAAGGGACTGGAGAAAGAATGCAGCCCAAAAGTTACAGAGCCTCTATTTAGTTGAGATAAGTGACAACCAGAAGGAAAAACACTTCACTTTTTGGGCACCACTTGAATCTCTACAACCATACTTGACACTTCCTTAAGAGGCCTGTAGAGCTTCCTGCTCCAGGATGAACGAAGTACAACAAAAATAGCCTTCTTTGTAGTTAAACAGTATCACTGTTCCTGGCCTGTGCAAGAACACTACACTGCAAGTTAAACGAAAATAAGAAAAATGAGGAAAATATATTGAACTTCTGAAGTTTGAAAAATATCATTAGATTCTTACTTTGGGGTGACTTCCTTTCTACAAGGGCTCCTCCAAAAGTAATACTTTCAGTACTATTATTCAGGCCCACACTGTCAGAGGCAGATATTGTTGGTATGGCAGTAGAGAGTGAAAAATCCCGCCAATATTCCATTTCCTTCTATTGCCATGTTACAGGTGGCAAAAGAAAGGTGGCCTGATAAAATGGAGTCTGATATGGAAGTGTGGATGGAGCAATGGTGTGTCAGTGAATTCCTCCAAGAAGAAAAAATGGCACTTGTCAACATTCACTGATGTTCATTTAGCATATGGAGACCAAATAGTAGATGTGATTGCAGGGAGGTGCTGGGTGGGGCATTTCAGAAGTGGTATCAATGGCTGTGGGTCACCTCCGCTGGTACAGACTGTTACAAGCTCAGTATGCAGGCCCTTGTTGATCACTGATGAAAATGCACAACTAATGGTAGGGACTATGTTGAAAAAGAAGGCTTTGTAGCTGAGAATTCATTCAACCTAATGGTGTTATTTTTCTTTTGTAGTTTCCATGGAAATACATAGGAGGTGTTACTTTCAGATCGACCCCCATACTTTATAACTGAAATAAAGAGAACACGTCTGCAGAACCAAGCAGTCAAATATAATGGAATATCAGTGATTAAAGGCATGGAGACATTTTTAAAATAAAACTATCTGGAAAAATTGTTCTTTCCCCTAAACCTATCACATACAAATTAAGAGGGTGTATTGAATTCAATCCTCATCACTACTAATAGCATTCAGAGTTTTGCTACACCCATTATTTCAGTCAGTTACATTATAAACTGGTATTCTCAAGCCTCATTAATTATTTACATAAGCCATATTTAAACCTTCTAATTAGACATGTAATTATAATATCAAGTAAAGCATCATTACCAATTATCCTTCTGATCAGAGTTCTCCAATCACTTTTATAAGGTACTAAGCACAGAAGAAATATAGAAGAAATTGGAAGGGGGGTGGGGGTGGGGGGGGCTTTAGCTTTTTTTTTTTTTTTTACACAATTTTAATATTTGAAACCTCATATTCATCACACTGTTACTGCTACATCCTGCAATCACCTAAGTTCTCCCAGATTCTTTTAGGAGGTGTTTCCACATCTACTTTCAAGAGTAACAAGATTTTAATTCATATAGGATCTGACTCAGAACTCATGCCTACCTTCTTCTGGCACTTACAGCTCAGACTGCTTCATTCACCCGAATCTACAGATGCAACCTATTAGAAACCCAGGCTACACATGAAAGATACAGTTCCCTGGGGAAGGAATACATTGCATCCAGTCATGTATTCAGCAATCATAGAAGTTTTCCAGGTAACCTGGAAGGACTTTTACAAGAGAGGCTGTGAAAGGCAGCAGACTTCTGATGATGTGAATAACAGGAGTCACTGAGGTAAGCAGAAAACAAAAGTAGTGACCCATGATCTCAAAACTCAGGAAACAGATCTAAATTATGAATTTCTGAGGAGAGAGAAACAACCTTTTCTCCAAGCAAACTTCACAGCTTTGAAGAAAGAGAAACAGCTTCTTATTTTCTTGTGGGGGAACAAAAATAAATAAATAAATAAATAACACTTTATAACCAACTTTATAACTTTATAACCAACTGTGATACCGTCTTAGCTGAAGAGATTCTATGTTCAACCTGGTACTAAGTCTTCACCATTATTTATCATGAGAAGAAACATTTAGTCAACCTGCTCAGCTAAAACAAGAACAGCAGGAAAGACAAACAAGGAGCCCACCTTGTCATCTTATGACCTTTTCAGAAGGGAGGCAAGCACATAATCAAAAGCACATATACAGGTATATCAAAGTATGTAAATATTAATGTTCAAATATTCAAGTGCTATCAGAATTTTAAAACATTGTCTGTTCTCTCCAACTGGTAAATCTCTAAATCAATATTGTACATCTTTAGTATTCACTTTTGGTTGTTCAGGACAGAAAAATTATCCTCTTCAATTTCCAGCCACTGTTTAATTCCTAGTTCTCATCCTTTGTGCTTTCAGCAGGCGTCACTGAGGTGCACAGTCCAAACTGGAAAAGATTTACCAGATGAAACAGTCAGGGATTGCAAGACATACACTTTCAGCATATAAGCCCAGCTCCACTCTCGTTGTTGATTTCATACAAAGATCACAATTTTCTGAAATTACTTAATACTCACTGAATTATGCAAAGTAAGAGATTGCCTCAATGAACAATCATGAATTCTCATAAACTGGTAGAAATAACAGGGTTGCCAGATTATCTTTTCCAAACTGCATCTGCCACTCTTATGCTGCTCAGAGACATCAAGGTGAAACTGGGTGCTAGTTCTACTTGTTTTAATAAAATACAGGCACACAGAACACTGAACTAAGATAATCTTGATGCACATATTCTATCTACCTCATACAATCTTTTTCTTAACAATGTGTCAATATCTTACCTACTTTGATTGGATTTTTTTCCTACTTACAGAGTATTAAATCTAGAATGGGTGTCTATGAAGTACAACCTGAAATATATGCAGGCTTCTCCTCATTCTTTCAGCATTAGGATGCAGCTGACTACCTAAAATTCATCACAATCAGAGTCGACCTTTAAATGAACTCCATCCCCAGAATACAATGGTTACTTCAATAAAAAAAACTTTGATTTAATCTATGGTCCTGAGGTACTTCTTCTCTATATTTTGTCATATATTGAGATAGAACTATAGAATCATAGAATGGCTTGGGCTGGAAGAGGCCCCAAAGATCAACAAGTCTGAGCCCCTCTACCATCAACCTGCAGGGCCACCAACCTCCAGATATGGCACTAGACCAGGTTGCCCAGGGACTCATCCAACCTGGTCTTGAACATCCAGGGACAGAACATCCAGTTTATCTGGGCAGCCTGTTCCAGTACCTCACTCTGTAAAGAACTTGCCTCTGGTTTCCAATCTAAACCCTCCCTCCTTGAGCTTAAAACCATTCTTCTTTGTCCTATCACTGTCTATCCTTGTTAAAAGCTGATTCCCCTCCTGTTTATAATCCCCCTTTAAATACTGGAAGGCTGCAATGAGGTCTCCTCACAGCCTTATCTTCTCCAGGCTGAACAACCCAGCTCCCTCAGCTGATCTTTGTAGGGATGCCCCAGCCCTCTGATAATCTTAGTGGTCCTCCTCTGCATCCCCTCCAACAGCTCCACATCTTTCCCGTACTGAGGGACCCATGCCTGGACACAGTACTCCAGATGGGGCCTCACGAGGGCAGAGTAAAGAGGGACAATCATCACCTTTTTGTCCCTGCTGGCCACCCTTTCTCTAATGGAGCCCAGATAGCAGAGTGCAAAGTGATTGGTTTATTAAAAGAGCAAAATAAGAACAATTTTATTCTACTGACTGTCAGATGGCGGAAAATAATAATAATAATAAAAAAATTAAAAATAAATTTTTCTCTTCTTAAGCTGCAGGAAGAAAACTCAGAAAATAGGCTGCAGTTTAGAAAGGCATTCAGAGAATTCAAATTGTACAAGTGGTTTCATCTGCTGATTTTGTCACCCATCTGGAAGTTGTGAACTTTTACAATAAGGAGAGACTCTTCTGTATTAGAAAACTGCCCATAATATTCAGAATTTAAAATTTTCTCAGAGCAGTTCAGAATGTTTATAAACCTTCTGTCACTCAAATTTGTAGATACAATGATAACATTTTTACTTCTGAACAAGCATTCAAAATACATAAAAACAAAAGTCCAAATAACATTGTTGAATATTTAAGAACTAACAATATATAACTAATATATCTAATATTTTCAAAGAACTTTGCTGCTAACATCCTTAGACACTACCCAGACTTGAAAACTTTACTTAAAACCAGAGGTTCTTAGTTTAGGAATTTGGTATTCACAAGCAGCCACACAAAAAGATCACAGACCACAGATACTGCTTTGGATTAAAGTATCAATTAAAGTTACTTAGGCAATAAGAAAACCTTGAAGTTTGAGATTAGTTGAAATTACAAACCATTTAAGCAAGACCTAAGGGGCATTTTTCTTTTTATCAGGTATAAGTACTGAAGTATTGAAGAAGACCTTGAAAAACTACCTGGCTTCCATAGTTTGAGGCCCTCAGAACTGCTGACATCAAACATTAGCTCATTCAGAATGGCACTGTACACAGAATATATACAGTGCCTTCCTTGAGAGTCAGAAGTAATATAAAGCAAATGAGACATGACAATTATGTATATATTTAGGGTGAAGATCACTCTTTAACAGCAAGAAAGAACTAGATTCCTTGGTGAAGCTGCAAGTCCTTTCTGAAATTGCTTAATTGGGATTTCTTTTTTCTGTTCTTGTTTCTAATAAAAACATTCAAGGTTTCAGCCCAAACTGATTAAATGGAAAGCCATCACAGGCTACCTGTAAATCTCTGTTCATTTCTTGTGAAAAAGGAGGGTATGTTTTGCTTTTTTGGCAATTCAATGACTGTTTGTAAAAACTGACCCAAATAATCAGCCATAGAATCATAGAATAGTTTGGCTTAGAAGGGACCTTTAAGACTGTGCAGTTCCAACCCCATGCTATAGGCATATACACACCTTCCACTACGTTGCTCAAAGCCACATCCGGCCTGGCTTTGAACACTTCCAGGGAAGGGGCAACCACAGCCTCTCTGGGCAACCTGTTCCAGTGTCTCACCACCCTCACAGTAAAGAATATCTTCGTGATATCTAGTCTAAATTTACCCTTTTCCAGGTTAAAGCCATTTCCCCTTGTCCTCTCAATACATATCCTTATAAAACATTCCTCTCCAACTTTCCTATATAGAGTTTATAGCTGATATTTCATAGGATACTAGACACAGGGTCCTCTCCAATCTCACTGACAGCAGACAGAACTAGGTATCTGACAGTCTCACAGAAATAAGCACTTATAACTGACCATTTTTTACCTACTTGCCCCTCCAGGTAACTTCTCTACCTACTCAGCCCACCCTCCGTCTTATTCTAGAATTAGCTTTAAAATCCACGTCCTCTAAAGCTGCTGTTCTGAACTATGTCCTTCCATTTATCAGATACACAGGTCAAATAAAACATCTTCTCCATCCAGTGGAGTTCAGACAGTGAACTAACTAAAAATATTTTTAAATGAAAATATTACTCATCCTTGCAACAGCTACCAACACACCAGAGGTTAAAAAGCAAACAAAGAATAAGAAATACCATTATAATACAATTAAATCTATAACTATCTCATATACATATATACACATACATGTATTTAAATCTCCTCAAACCAGACAGGGTACCAGGTTACATATCAGTAAAAATAAGTTTTGCTTTTCACAGTCTGATTTCTGCGCTGGATTTCTTGCCAGCCTCTCTTCTTCTTCAGTACCTGTGATACTAGGATATTTAGGGACTCATGTGCCTACAGTGTGTGAGTATTGCCTTTGGGTCCTGTCCACTCAACACTTCATACTAGAATTATATCACTAGGATTGAGACCCAGTGAAATCACCACATAATGGCCTTACATGACGCTGGGACTGGAGTGTTGAGATACTCTTATTTTAGCTTTCCTTACCTGTGTGTTCTCTGTAATTATTGGATTGGTCCATTAATATACATCATCAGTCAAAAGATATCACAGAATTGCAGGATTTGGATGGGACTTCAGGAGATAACTGAGTCTAACCCCCATAGCCATGAAAGTATGTTTCTCACCATGTCACATAAAAACTATTGAATATATATATATATATATTCAGAAAAAGAATGCTGATTCTAAGGATAGCAAGAATAGAATACACCACATGCATGTAAAATAAAAAATAATTAAGATTTTTTCATTCTTGTCACTGGTCTTTGGGTATGCCAATTTTGCTCTACTGGAAAAGAATTCTGGCTACTTACAATAATCACAATAACTTATCTCTCAAGTAATGAGATAACAAATATATGTTATATGAAAAAATATGCACTTTATGAGTCTTGGCAGAGTCTTCTTCTTATAACCATTATCAGCAAATAATAATTAAATAGTTCTCAAGTCCAAATAACTAAATATGTCTCCAACAACAAGTATATCATAATAAAATAAATAAAATATTCTGTGGATCAATGTCCACATAAGTTATATCATAGCGGAAGTGTGGTTTGACCAGTATGATCGCTTCAGCAGAAAACCAGTCCTATTAGCATTCATAGCTGTGGCTCCAGCTTCACACTTGGAAATTTACAGATTTTCTTTTTTTTTTTTTTCCCTTTTCTCTGAAGTAGTTTTTTTCTTGATCTTGTATAAATAAAATTTGGGCTGGGCTCCTTCTTATCTTAGATTTAATTTTACTTTAACTCAGTAGAAGGAGATGCAAATTAATTTTTGATTTAGCAGTTCTGAGGCACTATAAATCTAACCTCTAGGAAACAAAACAAAAGGCAGATGGCTCGATTAGCATAAATAATTGAAGACATTTTTAAAGGTCCACTGGCTTTTGGGGAAATCCTGCAGTTCTGTGTTCCTCATAAGACTCATAAGTATTTTAGGTATTAAACAGCCAAAAGATGAGGAAAAACTAAAGCTGCAGCAATGCACTTTATATCTTGTTAAATGTGATCCTTTAAGTTAGAATAAACTACAAGTAATATAGTCAAATCCTCTATATGGTAGGTAAGGTCACTGGTCCAGCAAAGAAAGTGCAAAAAGCACTACCTAATTTAATGAAGTAACAGTGTGTTCTCCTTTCAAACCCCAACCTGAGCCAGAAATTCAGTTAATGAACTTTATCAAGAGACTACATCTAACAGATTGGGGCACAGGGTCAAACTGACTGAACTCATCAGTCTTAAACAAGAAGATTAGCAACTACTCAACTCTGGACCCTTTCACGTTTTTAACCTTATGCAACATATGTAACTTAACTGCACACTATGCAGGATTCACTTGACATCTTTAGCTCTCTGAGTGGGGTCAGTAAGGAGAAACAATATTAGATTCTAATATATTCTTGTTGACAGAAAAGCATAGAAATCATTGATGAAACAGACACACGAGTGCATCTGTGGTCTTCATCAAATTACCGCAGTGAAACATTTGGGCTTTGGAAAAGGATTTGTATAGCTACACCATAATTTTTAAATAGGCTCACTCCAGGGGTATATGCCAATGGAAAAGTCACAGAGATTCTTGAATCTTAGTGTTCACACACCTGCTTTTGCACCTGAATGTTTTGCCATACATAAACTGAAGTTCTCTACAATTTCTTTTCAGGGAATCATAATAACAGAATGGCCTGGGTTAGAAAGAACCTCAGAGCTCATTAAGTTCCAACTCCCATGCCACAGCCAGGATTGGCAGCTGCTACATTCAGTACTAAATCAGATTGCCCAGGGCAACCCCATCCAACCTGGCCTTAAATGCATCCAGGGATGGTGCATCCCCAGCTTCTCTGGGCAACCTGTTCCAGCACCTCACCATTCTCAGTAAAAAAAAAACAACTTCTGTCATAGAATTTCACTTTAACATGTCTCAACTTCTGTAAAATGAAACAATTATAGGAATATAAAATAAAAACTCTAGTAGATTCCCACATTTTTATTTCTCATCGCTTGTAATTTCATGCACACAAGATTATTATCAGGAGGGAGTTGATGAGAAGAAACTTACCTCTGAAGAACATTAGCAGACACACATTTGAGACTGTGTTCAATTCAGAAAGAATGCTGATAAGCATAAGTAACTCTGCTATTAATAGAATGGCAACATAAACTATCTACAAGGTAAATCCATCACTGTTTCCGTGAACATCTTTGAAATTATTAGTTCCCAGAAGGAAAAAAAATAATAAAAATTGGCACAAAGTTGTGTTACTCCAATTCAGAGTGAATTGACAATCCTTCATCCTTTCTTTTCCATACTAAGTTCCCAGCAGATAATACACAATGATTTTAGCAGATTGAATATAACAATATGAAAAATATCTGACTTTCTCGTGCACCCTTATCTATGAAAAACATTATATTTGGCACAGGTTACCAGAAAATTAATTGTCAAAAAGTTATGTAACTAATTTGTTAACATTTCTTACTCTGATCAGGCTAACACTGTAATTCTTAAAATAAAATAAAATAAAATAAAATAAAATAAAATAAAATAAAATAAAATAAAATAAAATAAAATAAATAAATGCAAATAAATAAAATAAATAGCTGGGATGTTAAAGTGAATCACAAGTAAAATATCTTTTTTACTTTTTTTTTACAGTTTTTTACAGAAGAAAAAGCCACGCATTATAACTTTGATGATAGACATTATACTAGAAGAATAAATGCAGTCTAGAGATTGTGAATTTATTTTCTTATCTCTGCATTATCTTGTAGCTTATGATCCCAAATCTAATGAGGTAATAGTAATATTTCAGTAGGTTTCAAATTCACTCCAGAATGGCCTATTTATAATGTAAGTGGAGACACTAACAGTTATGAGTACACAGCCAGAAAACTAAGCAGTCATAGAAGCAGAAATAGCACTGCAACACCACTTCCTATGCTCACTCACTGATAGATGCTACACTGCATAAGGCTTTGTCTTTTGGTGTTTATGCTAGCTTCTTCAGCTTTTCATACATAGGGGTCCTAATCCATACAAGTAATCCAACTGTAGTGGAACTGGACAACTTTCTGATAAATTTGGTATGTGTTTCTTAAATGACTGTTCTGTCATTAGATTACAGTGTTAACAACAACAGCAAGCATTAAAATACCAACCATTGTCTGATTAATTTGATAGCACTGAGAAATACTGGGAAAAAAAGGGAAAAAAAGCACTATGTAGTTCGAGAACTGAATTTGAGATGTACAGAAAGGAAGGAAGAGACAGCCAATACCATTCTCACATTAAAATTAAGAACATAAAGAACTGTCATATACAAAATTCAAAGAGAAAAAATACTCATGCATATATTCCTTTCTTAATATCTATGTGGAGTTTCCAAATACAGTCATTTACAGAACATAGCTAAATTCAAATTACTGATTCTGGGAAAATCTTACTGAAGGCAAAAACGTCACATACACTCCTTGTTGTTCGGAAACAAAATAGGACAATGTTACACCTGATTAACTTACTCTCTTCTGCAGGCACCTTTCCATTACTGTACACAGTTCGCTCACTGTGCCAAGTGAAATCAACAGTACCTTTGATTCTATTCATTGTTATTCAGTCTTTTACATTCCAGGTTCCTGATTATTTTTTGTAAAATGAAGTAAAAATTATGTTACAGAAAAATGCACAAGCATACAAGTGCATGGAAAAGTTTAAAAAGTGTCAGGTTAATAAAAACCTGAACCAGTGAAATGAAGGTTATTTGCTTCTACAGGCTCTAACCTTCTTCCTATCTCCTTAGTGTGACACTGCTCCCATTTCCTGTCAAAGCAAAGCACAGCTCTTACATTATGCAGCTAATGCAGTTTGTGATGGTGAAGGAAATAGCTTGCTGTACATTGCTCGTGTTAACATCTATCTCATCAGCAGCAACAGCCTTACCCATTAAATACCTCTTTAGCTTTCTTTTGTCCAAGACAACAAACACAAAAATCTCTGACAGCAAGGTAATTTGGCCTTAAAAAAGCAGCATGTCTCTGACCTTAAGCAGCCTGACCCTGCAAAATCTGGTGAAGGAAATAGGGAAGTTTGCTAGGGAGATGCAGTGTGCATTAGGGAAAGCTTCAGAGCTATTGGTTTTCTCTGAGTGTTAACTACCATTTCTGAATACAGATATCTGAAATAAAGCATCTAGTTTAAAAAAAATTAAAATAAAGTAAAAGTAAAAATAAAAATAAAAAAATAAAAATAAAAATAAAAATAAAAATAAAAATAAAAATAAAAATAAAAATAAAAAATGTGATCATTTGCACTTAGAAAACTGAAAAAAAAAATTAAAAAAATGGGATGTAAGTAACTGTAAAATAGATAAGAGAAAAGGTAAAGTCCATATAACACAAAAGATTGGACTAAGTAGTTAACACAAAGAAAAGAAATTACTGGACCACAACAATTCAGACCGAGGTGGAGTAAGTCTCCCTGAGGCCCCCCGAATAAAGAAACTTGACAGTACCACTTACTGTCACTGCACAGTTAGCGGGGAGAATGCGACTCATCAACTTCTTTACATGAATGCTTTTATAACAAGACTTGCACTTTAGAAGTGTTGTTTCTCTCCACTGAAGAAATTTACAGCAACCAGCTCATACAGAGAGATGTACACAGTGAATATACAGATCTGCAGGGAAGTATAACAGTGCTATTGTTATTTCAGACTGTACGGAAACTTTGCTCCATTTAGCGAAAGTGCTGATGGCACTGCAGTTGATAAATGTTGAACAAGAGAACGGATCATCTGAAGACTTTCCTTACCCACTGAAGCACTCCAAAAGATGCACAAAACCAATTTGATGCATTCTTCTATTAACAGCAACACCAGGAGTCCCTTGTCCTCAAATTACACTCACAATTAGACTCGAGAAACAAACCATCCAGTAAAACTTTATACTGCCTTGAGCAGTCTTTTTCTCTGTATTTATCACACTGAAGAAGGCTAAAATTCTTGTAGATAACAGAATCTTAAGGGTTGGAAGGGATTTCTGGGAATCACCAAGTCTAACTCCCTACTAAAGTAGGCTCCCTGCAATAGGTTGTACAGGAAAGCATCCAGGTGGGTCTTAAATATCTCCAGAGGAGACACCACAGCTTCTTTCTGTATGCCACTTGCAGTTTGCAAAATGCTACTGATGCCATGAGACAGAGAAAGTAGGGACTTTGGGAATAACTACTTGATTTAAAAGGCCTCAGTTTTAGAAAGACCAATAAAAGCAAGAGCCACCTGCTACAGCTGATTAGTCATACCGTTTCCAGAAGACCTTCAGTTTGGTCACTTGAGATAACACAATGGTAGGAAGAGTCAAAAATAACATACATTTAATTTACCTGGCTCCTCTAATACAATTGTTTAAGCAAAAGTATTTTCCTCATGTTTCAGGACTGCAATACTTTCTCGGAGCTTGTAAGGGTGGGCATCTGGAACACAGTCCAGAATCTTCCCCTTCACTGAATACCAGCAGGAAACATGAAAGTAATTCTCTCTACTGGCTTGAAAAACAAGGAAATCTCCTTTATGCTGAAGAATGTCTCTGCAGCCATATATATTTTCAACAGCAATTCCTGAGTCTCTCATCTAAGCTAAGCAACTATGACCTTCCAACCGGATGCAGATTTCCAACCGTTCCTATCATAACTGTTCTTGATTCACTGCCCTGCTTTCCCTCTCAGTTATCTTCGCTTATGTACTGTGTAGATTTTTCATCTGAATTCAGTGTGCACATGGAGACTAATTGCAAGCTTCACTGAGAGGCTTATGGTAGAGAACATGCATGGATTTTTTATGTTTTTTTTTTTTTTTTTTTTTTTTTTTTATCTTTTGGAAATATTTCTGAAATGTTTCTTATAAGAGGGTGAATGACAAACATCCTTCTGTAAGAAGAAAGTAGCTCCCTTATTCATCAGTAAAAGGTGTAGTTAAATAACCTTGTAATTTTCCTGTTGGAATCCGGCATGTAACTTCTCATAATATTTTTAATCTGCTAAAAAAATAGCTCTGAGCAAAATGCTATACTAAAGCATTTTCTCCACTGATCGTACTACTCATCCCTGTGAAATAGAACATAACAGAAAACATCAAAATAAAACAGAATTCTAACATTTTCCTCAAAATTGCTCTTTATAAGATGAATAAGCTTAAAAAAGAAAGTTAATTCCATGCAAATATGTCTATATATGTCTGCTTCACTGTTCAGTGCATTGATTCCTGCAAACCGACCCATAAAATTACCAGGTTCTACCATCACGCAGCAGTACCCACAAGCGTCGTGGTTTTATGATGTTTGTTATCAGTGTTTCGCATCATAATATCATGCAAGGCACTGGGAGTTAAAGAGTCAATGCACTGCTTCTGTGGAGTGCTGATTTTCGAGGTACTTGGTTCTCAGAAACGAAGAACAACATACCCCAGAGTACTTTGCATCCAGAGGGAAAGATAAAACTCTGCGAAGTCACAAGACTGCCTCTTTCTCACTGCCTGGCAGTGCGTGGGTGTGCTCCCCAGCTGTTTTGTCTTCAGTTCAGAGTAAGGTCTTTGATTTCAGACACACTCTCTCTTATTTTATTAGCCTCAGTTCCAATTATATTGTATCATATTTTGCTATCTTGCATTCTGATACCATACTTAGTAAAATAACTTTTCTTCTTAGATCGTTGCTGCTGTTTTGTTTTTAGGTCCATCTCCCTACCCTTTCCCCCTTTTTCCCTTTTCCCCTTTCTCAGGGTGTGGGTCTGTGGGTCACTTGACCCATTAGTCACAGAACAGGTCCAAACAAGCCCTTTTTTGGGAGGTGAGGGGCAGTAGGCCTGTGGGCCTGCTTTCTCCCTGTCATAGACACAGACAGATCTAGAAATAATTCCATGACAAGATGTTAGGAAGAAACTCTTTACTCAGAGGGTGGTGAGGCCATGGCACAGACTGCCCAGTGGAGCAGTGGATGTCCCTTCCCTGAAGTGTTCAAAGCCAGGCTGAGTGGGGCCCTGGGCAGCCTGATCTGGTGGGAGACATTCCTGCCCACAGCGGAGGAATTGTGGCATTGCAACTACGTGATCTTTAAGATCCCTTACAACCAAAGCCATACAATAATTCTATGATAAATCCATCATTAAACCATGACCATAAGTGCCAAACACCTCCAGAGACTGCAATTCTGCCAGCTCCCTGGGCAGCTCATTCTAAAGCCTAGCCACCCTTTCCATGAAGAAGTTCTCTCTGGCATCAAACCTACAGCTTCCCTGGTGCAACCTGAGGCTGTTACCATACAAAGATAAATACAATAGTTACAAACGTCCTCCCTTTCTGCTTCTCTCCCTCAACTCCCTCTCATTGCTGGGAGCAACATTACACAAGGCAGAACATTCCTTTCACAGAATCATAGACTCTTTGGCCACATCAGGACAGCTGTCCTGGCTCTGTCCTTTCCCTGCTTCTTGCACACCTCCAAGTTAATCGTTGTGTGGGCAGTGATAAACAGCCACAACACTGGAGTGTTATCCACACTCTCATAGCCAAGAATCCAGAACTAGCATGACGAAGCATAAAGTTATGTCCATCCCAACCAAAAAAGGAGCACAACTAACGCATCACAGCAATAAAGGCTGACTTTACCTCTAGAAGTTTCCAAAAGCAAAGATTGATCCATCTCATCTTATTTTGAAGTGAATTTTTTTGCTTCTATAGGATTTCTACAACAGACAATTTTGTAAAACATCTCTAAGTGAGGGTTTCAATACTGTTGAAGTTCACTTGATTATAGCCCTTCAATATTATATGCTTGTGATATAACAAAAGCACTATATTACAAATGAAGAAATAAACACGATGAAAAAAAAAAAGAAACAGGGGGAACCAGAACAACCCTGATGACAACAGACCACAGCATGACAGTTATTCTACAAAATAACTGGAAATTACATCACAGCAGCTACAGATCCTATTTCAAAATAAGTCTTTCAAATATAAATTACACCCTTGGTTTTTTTTCAGAGACTCTAAGGCTGCCCACAACAATCTGAACATAAGGAACTACGAGTCAACAGTGGGGAAAAAAATTGCTGTATAACAAAAATATTATTATTATTATTATTATATAACTATATAATAATTATATAATAATTAAATAATTAATAATAATAATAATAATAATAAAGCATCCCCTTTAAATTATTTACTATGCACTGTGGAATTTTCCCAGAGTTTGTTAAGTGCTATAATTATCCACAAATTATCTGTAAAAAGAAAAGCACAAGTTCAGACAGAAATTATTACTAATGAACAATTCAGTCAGCTTTGTAAATGATTCAGATCATTTATCAGAATGCCAGTTCCTTGTATTACACCTGAAATATTTTGTGAACAACCAACACACGTCTGTTATTTTGCAAAGGTACTCAAGCCACCTATTCCTGTGACCACACTCAGTCAGCACATGTGCTGTAAACAGATGACAAGTGTTCAAAATTTGTGTAGGCATTTACAAATGACTCGCTTCCTTTCCTTTGCCAATCAAAGAGCACAACAATGATAACTGTAGATGTAAGCCAAATCCATCAGAGAACTACCTGTAACCAGTCATTATTTATACAAAGCCAATTACAATAGTCATCATTTTCGTTGTGTTATTTAGGTTATCCATTACCACATTTACATGAGTGTTAATGTGTTATAACACACCCAAAGCTCCTCAATAGATTTGAATATGTAGTATTCGTCCTCAGACAAATCTCCCAAAGAAGAGATAGAAAATACAGGGTTCATTGAGTCAAATACAGATTTTCAGAACACTTACATCTAATCTTCCAAACTCCTGCATGCAGGAGGAAAGTATTTATAGCATCTGAAGCAGACAAACTAGAAACAGGCAACGTGCCTTCTTCTCTCCTCTGACACAGTCAGCCTCAGGTACACATCTACATAGCAAACTTATAATACTAAAGGAGATGAGCGCCCTTCAACATGTTCAGATTGTTTTTTAACTTTCCTTGGGCATTCTGCAGTTACTCCAGTAGAATGTTCTAAATGGAAGCCAAAGATGCGTTTATAAATTGTTGTCACAGAACAAAAAAGTTAAATAACTACCCTGTGCAAATCATATAACTAGACTAATGCTTTGGGAATGCCAAACCCAATTTCTAGAAAAAACATTAGAGAAAAATCTACAGTTTAACCATTAAAAAAACAGAGGAAATACATAAACAGTTGAGTTGGTTTAATCAGAGAAAAAAAAAAAAAGTGTGTTTTAATGTCAAATGTAGAGCATCAAAGGAGGAAAGGAATAAAGGGGAATGTACAAGGTAATCAGGAAGAGGAAAAGGACGTAATATCTGGATCATGGATGGGTGCTGTGTGGGCGGACAGCCCATGGTGATGTCCCCGAGCAACAGGCTGTGACATCACCGGGTGACGGATTGTGACTGCTCAGCCCTCACTGCTCATAGTGGGGTGCGGGCAGAGCCTGGCTCAGTCTGGCTCGTTCCTGGACCCTGCTGAGCAGCTCTGCGAGGCTTGGAGGTTCTTCGAGCAAGGTTTTGGCTGTGCTGTGCTGGGTCGTGCCTGGGGCTGCTCGCAGCATCTCAGTGCCTGACCCACAGCATCGCTTCTGTTTCCCCGGCCCTGCCCAGTGCAGGCAGCTGGGACTCTACTGAGTGCACCCGCAGCAGCGGAGGTGAGTGGTGCGGGGACATGTGGGTCCCTCAGGGCAGTCCTGGGCTTGGCAGGGCTTCCTGCTGAGGACTTTCACACCCTGGGACAGCGAGTGACTGTGGCCTCTCTTCCTCTTGCAGTGAGACACCACCGCTGCAGCTCTGGTGAAGAACAGCTCGTTATCCTCAGTTCTCCCGGACAGCTGCAGCGAGAGGAACATGTCTGCAGGAGAGGAGTGGACATGTTCCATCTGTCGCGATGTGCGACAGGACATGGCCCGTGTGATCCCATGTAATCACACGTTCTGCCTGGGCTGCATCCATCGGTGGGCGACTGTGAGGGACAGCTGCCCGCTGTGCAGGACGGCCATGCGGACCATCCGGGTCTGCGTGCGGGGAGACAATCAGTTCGTGGACTGCATCGTGTCCCCGCCCGCAGTGCCGGTGCCCGTCGGCTTCATCACCAGCACCGGCCGCAGAGGTGCTGCGGCATCTGCTCCATTGCCAGCTGTGCAGAGGGATGTGGGAGCAGCAAGAGTGGGTGGCCTCCTGCCCGAGGAGTGGGCAGCACTCTTCAGGGAGAGACGTGACCTCCTCTTCCCAGTGCAGCCCTGGATACAGGACATCTTCTCCCAGATCCAGGAGCTGCCCTGGTGGCAGATCTGTGGGCTGGAGAGTGTGATCCTGGCTCTTCTGTGCCGAGTGGGGCTGAACAGGGATGCCCTGGTGTACCACGCACAGCCCACCCTGGGACCTATCACGGCAGCATTCATGGACGCGCTCATCGAAGTCATCGTGAGCCGGTGCGGCCAGGAGGCCCGGAGGCTGCTGGGCCTCGAAGATGCCAGCGCTGCCCAGGAGCAGGAGCACGAGGACGGGCCCGAAGAGCCCAGTGCTGCCCAGGAGCACGAGGATGGCCCCCCAGCCCCGTCTGGTCCCTCCACATCTCCTCAGGGGACCGTTGCCCCCAGCACCTCTCCCTCCGGCAGCTCCGCGGGTCCCGACGCGGAGGAGCTCCCCGGCACGTCCAGCGGGGCCCTCGGCAGAGGTCCCGGCGAGCCGGGTTCCGAGGCAGCCGGTCCCTCTGAGCAGGGCCGCAGCCGCGGCTCCTCCTCTCGCGGCCGGGGCAGGAATCGCTCGGCTGGGGGATCCCGGCGCCCCACCAAGAGGAGGGCCGGCAGCGCCCAGCGCGCTCCTCTGCCCTGCAAGAGGCGGCGCCACCGGCGCCTCTAAATGGGGCTTACACGGCTTAACAATAAAAGATAAAAACACACAAGCACGCGTTGTTCCAGTGTCTTGCACATAGGACTGCATCGCTGGACGGCCTGTCAGCCTGGCCGCTCAAAGCAGCGAGTGATCTGTGTCTCTGGAATTGCCAGAGGGAGGGTGTAGAAAAGGGGAGTGTGAAAGAAAGGGAAAAGGATAGGGAAAGTGAGGGAAAGGATTCAGGGAAGGGGAAGATGATGGAGAAAGGAAAAGGAAAGTGAAAGGAATCGGAAGTGGAAAGGAAAGGAGGGGGAGGGAAGGGACTGTGGGACTGCAAAGGGAAAGTGGAAGGAAGTGGAGGGGAAGGGGAAGGGGAAGGGGAAGAGGAAGGGGAAGGGGAAGGGGAAGGGGAAGGGGAAGGGGAAGTGGAAGGGAAAGGGGAAGGGGAAGGGGAAGGGGAAGGGGAAGGGGAAGGGGAAGGGGAAGGGGAAGGGGAAGGGGAAGGGGAAGGGGAAGGGGAAGGGGAAGGGGAAGGGGAAGGGGAAGGGGAAGGGGAAGGGGAAGGGGAAGGGGAAGGGGAAGAGAAAGAAGTTGCTTTCTACAGATTGTCTCCTGAAATAAAATGGCAGTGCATAGTACAAAGAACAGATTAGGCTCCGAACCATTGTAATTTAAGCAGGTGTTTTGCATTTAACATAAAAACTCAGAAAACCAAAATCAGCCTTCAACCAGTCATAGGAATTGATAAATAGCTAGAGAGTTACTACATTAAAGTGACCTTGTGTTCAAATAAATAAACTTCGGGAGCAAATAAATGAGCATAATGACTGGCAACTACTGAGTGAGTACAGTATTGGCATAAGTTATAATCCGATTTAACATGCTCTGGTCATATCTACTGTTACGTGAACTCTTTAGGCCCAATGTCTGGGCACCAAAAGGACTGCTGTGGTTTAACACAGCAGGCAGCTGAGAATTACACAGCCCTGTGAGCCTGCCCAGTGGGATGAGAGATAGAATTAGGGAAAAAGAAGAAAAAGAGATAAAACACCACAATAGGAAAGAAAAGGAAAAGGGAAAAAATAAAAATTTTAAAAAAAAAAAAAAAAGAAAGAAAAAAATAGGGAAAAAAAAGTGTGTCACAATGCAATCAGTCACCACCCACTGACTGATACCCATAGGATATGGAATATCCCGTTGGCTTTTTTGGGTCAGCTGTCCTGGTTCTGTCTCTTCCCAGGACCCCCAGCTCCTTGCTTACTGGGCAGCCTGAGAAGCTGAAACATGCTTGACTCTGTAAAGCACTGCTCTGCAACAGTTGAAACATTGCTGTGTTATGAACATTGTTTTCCTAATATGTCCAAAACACAGCACCATGCCAGCTACAGTGATGTGGTTTAACTCTGTCCCTGTCAAAACCAGTGTCCACCCCTTATTCCCTGTCATCTACGTCATACTCATGTCTCACTCTTCGACAACTGGGTGACCAGAAGATGAGGGGAAGGCTGTTGATGTAGTCTACCTAGATTTCAGCAAAGCCTTTGACACAGTGTCTCATGGTGTTCTCCTGGGAAACTGGCTGCCTGTGGCCTGGACAGGTCTACCCTTCTTTGGACAAGAAACTGGCTACAGGGCTGTGCCCAGTGGGTAGTGGTTAATGGAGTTAAGACCAGCTGGTGACCCATTACAAGTGGTGTCCCCCGGGGATCAGTACTGGGGCCCATCTTGTTTAATATCTTCACTGATGACCTAGATGAGGGGACTGAGTGTACCCTCAGTAAGTTTGCAGATGACACCAAGCTGGGAGGTAGTTCTGATCTGCCTGAGGGTAGGGAGGCCCTTCAGAGGGATCTGGATAAGCCGGATCACTGGGTTGATCTTGTAGGTCCTTTCCACAACCTTGTGATTGTATGGTTCTATGATTCTATGCTAAACACACTGCCAGGGGTCGGGACTAGGTCACTGTCCTTCTTAATTAACTTTTTAAAAATGGGTGCAGTGTTCCATTTTCTTGTCAGTGGGGACTTCTTGGTGGCTTTTTAAGTCTGGTAGAGAGTGGCTTATCAACTCCATCTTTTGATTCCTTATGGACTCTGGGATGGAACTTCTCAGGTCTTGGGGATATGTCCAAAGCTCTGAAAGTGGCCTTATGCTTGATCTTCATAGGATGGGAGGCACTTTGTTTCCCCAGGTGAACGCCAGTGAAAACTGGTCACCTCAGAGTGAGGGACTAGACCAAGTGTACTGAGTCTATTTAACACCCTGAGAAACTCTTAAGCCACAGGAGAGTACCTGGTGTCACTTCTCTTGATTTGACATGTGTTCCAGTCCTGGAACTGGGGCAAGAGAAGGCTCCAGAAGTCCAGGCACTGGGACATATAAATAGGGGTTCACACAAGTCCAGGGGAGGCCCCTTCTCAACACACCTGACACCCCCACTGGCAGGTCAGATGCTGGATCCAGAACTGGTGAATTCTCTCCCCCACCCTTCAACCAACTGTTTTTCTTTCTTTCATCCTGAAGTTGCTAAGGCAAGGCTTCCCAAAAGCTGGTAAGTAACTCAGGGTTTACTTTGATTTCCCATAAAGCTGCACAGCTTAGATAGATATGCTTCTGAGAGGCCCAACACATACTGGATCGTGGTTCTATAAAGATTTCTCTTTAAAGTGGATTTTTGGGCATGGTCCGTGTTATTCCATCTCAATCCAGTCTGGGGGGATTCATGAATTCAGCTAATTCCCCCATCCCAGAGGTGGGGTGTGACACTCAGGAAGAAATATATATCCAGACTGAGAATGGAAGATATTTCTGAAAAGCATCAGGGTCATGCTTACAGAAGAGGAATGGGAAAGACTGACCAGACATTTCTGAAGCAAGGAGAATGCCAAACCCAATTTCTGTGTAACACACTAGTGAAAAACCTACAGTTTATTACTGAAGAAACAGAGGATGTATATAATAGCTGTTGATTTAATCAAAGAAAATAAAAGTTCTATGTATTAGTGTCAATTGTAATGCATAAAAGGTGGACTGGAATGAAAAGGAAGGTACAGCCAATTAGGAACAGGAAAAGAAAATAGCATCTTGAAACTGGGGTGCTGTGTGGGCGGACAGCCCATGGTGATGACCCCAAGCAACAGGCTGTGACATCACCGGGTGACGGATTGTGACTGCTCAGCCCTCACTGCTCATAGTGGGGTGCGGGCAGAGCCTGGCTCAGTCTGGCTCGTTCCTGGACCCTGCTGAGCAGCTCTGCGAGGCTTGGAGGTTCTTCGAGCAAGGTTTTGGCTGTGCTGTGCTGGGTCGTGCCTGGGGCTGCTCGCAGCATCTCAGTGCCTGACCCACAGCATCGCTTCTGTTTCCCCGGCCCTGCCCAGTGCAGGCAGCTGGGACTCTACTGAGTGCACCCGCAGCAGCGGAGGTGAGTGGTGCGGGGACATGTGGGTCCCTCAGGGCAGTCCTGGGCTTGGCAGGGCTTCCTGCTGAGGACTTTCACACCCTGGGACAGCGAGTGACTGTGGCCTCTCTTCCTCTTGCAGTGAGACACCACCGCTGCAGCTCTGGTGAAGAACAGCTCGTTATCCTCAGTTCTCCCGGACAGCTGCAGCGAGAGGAACATGTCTGCAGGAGAGGAGTGGACATGTTCCATCTGTCGCGATGTGCGACAGGACATGGCCCGTGTGATCCCATGTAATCACACGTTCTGCCTGGGCTGCATCCATCGGTGGGCGACTGTGAGGGACAGCTGCCCGCTGTGCAGGACGGCCATGCGGACCATCCGGGTCTGCGTGCGGGGAGACAATCAGTTCGTGGACTGCATCGTGTCCCCGCCCGCAGTGCCGGTGCCCGTCGGCTTCATCACCAGCACCGGCCGCAGAGGTGCTGCGGCATCTGCTCCATTGCCAGCTGTGCAGAGGGATGTGGGAGCAGCAAGAGTGGGTGGCCTCCTGCCCGAGGAGTGGGCAGCACTCTTCAGGGAGAGACGTGACCTCCTCTTCCCAGTGCAGCCCTGGATACAGGACATCTTCTCCCAGATCCAGGAGCTGCCCTGGTGGCAGATCTGTGGGCTGGAGAGTGTGATCCTGGCTCTTCTGTGCCGAGTGGGGCTGAACAGGGATGCCCTGGTGTACCACGCACAGCCCACCCTGGGACCTATCACGGCAGCATTCATGGACGCGCTCATCGAAGTCATCGTGAGCCGGTGCGGCCAGGAGGCCCGGAGGCTGCTGGGCCTCGAAGATGCCAGCGCTGCCCAGGAGCAGGAGCACGAGGACGGGCCCGAAGAGCCCAGTGCTGCCCAGGAGCACGAGGATGGCCCCCCAGCCCCGTCTGGTCCCTCCACATCTCCTCAGGGGACCGTTGCCCCCAGCACCTCTCCCTCCGGCAGCTCCGCGGGTCCCGACGCGGAGGAGCTCCCCGGCACGTCCAGCGGGGCCCTCGGCAGAGGTCCCGGCGAGCCGGGTTCCGAGGCAGCCGGTCCCTCTGAGCAGGGCCGCAGCCGCGGCTCCTCCTCTCGCGGCCGGGGCAGGAATCGCTCGGCTGGGGGATCCCGGCGCCCCACCAAGAGGAGGGCCGGCAGCGCCCAGCGCGCTCCTCTGCCCTGCAAGAGGCGGCGCCACCGGCGCCTCTAAATGGGGCTTACACGGCTTAACAATAAAAGATAAAAACACACAAGCACGCGTTGTTCCAGTGTCTTGCACATAGGACTGCATCGCTGGACGGCCTGTCAGCCTGGCCGCTCAAAGCAGCGAGTGATCTGTGTCTCTGGAATTGCCAGAGGGAGGGTGTAGAAAAGGGGAGTGTGAAAGAAAGGGAAAAGGATAGGGAAAGTGAGGGAAAGGATTCAGGGAAGGGGAAGATAATGGAGAAAGGAAAAGGAAAGTGAAAGGAATCGGAAGTGGAAAGGAAAGGAGGGGGAGGGAAGGGACTGTGGGACTGCAAAGGGAAAGTGGAAGGAAGTGGAGGGGAAGGGGAAGGGGAAGGGGAAGAGGAAGGGGAAGGGGAAGGGGAAGTGGAAGGGGAAGTGGAAGGGAAAGGGGAAGGGGAAGGGGACGGGGAAGGGGAAGGGGAAGGGGAAGGGGAAGGGGAAGGGGAAGGGAAAGGGGAAGGGGAAGGGGAAAGGGAAGGGGAAGGGGAAGGGGAAGGGGAAGGGGAAGGGGAAGGGGAAGGGGAAGGGGAAGGGGAAGGGGAAGGGGAAGGGGAAGGGGAAGGGGAAGGGGAAGGGGAAGGGGAAGGGGAAGGGGAAGGGGAAGGGGAAGGGGAAGAGAAAGAAGTTGCTTTCTACAGATTGTCTCCTGAAATAAAATGGCAGTGCATAGTACAAAGAACAGATTAGGCTCCGAACCATTGTAATTTAAGCAGGTGTTTTGCATTTAACATAAAAACTCAGAAAACCAAAATCAGCCTTCAACCAGTCATAGGAATTGATAAATAGCTAGAGAGTTACTACATTAAAGTGACCTTGTGTTCAAATAAATAAACTTCGGGAGCAAATAAATGAGCATAATGACTGGCAACTACTGAGTGAGTACAGTATTGGCATAAGTTATAATCCGATTTAACATGCTCTGGTCATATCTACTGTTACGTGAACTCTTTAGGCCCAATGTCTGGGCACCAAAAGGACTGCTGTGGTTTAACACAGCAGGCAGCTGAGAATTACACAGCCCTGTGAGCCTGCCCAGTGGGATGAGAGATAGAATTAGGGAAAAAGAAGAAAAAGAGATAAAACACCACAATAGGAAAGAAAAGGAAAAGGGAAAAAATAAAAATTTTAAAAAAAAAAAAAAAAGAAAGAAAAAAATAGGGAAAAAAAAGTGTGTCACAATGCAATCAGTCACCACCCACTGACTGATACCCATAGGATATGGAATATCCCGTTGGCTTTTTTGGGTCAGCTGTCCTGGTTCTGTCTCTTCCCAGGACCCCCAGCTCCTTGCTTACTGGGCAGCCTGAGAAGCTGAAACATGCTTGACTCTGTAAAGCACTGCTCTGCAACAGTTGAAACATTGCTGTGTTATGAACATTGTTTTCCTAATATGTCCAAAACACAGCACCATGCCAGCTACAGTGATGTGGTTTAACTCTGTCCCTGTCAAAACCAGTGTCCACCCCTTATTCCCTGTCATCTACGTCATACTCATGTCTCACTCTTCGACAACTGGGTGACCAGACTGGAAGATGAGGGGAAGGCTGTTGATGTAGTCTACCTAGATTTCAGCAAAGCCTTTGACACAGTGTCTCATGGTGTTCTCCTGGGAAACTGGCTGCCTGTGGCCTGGACAGGTCTACCCTTCTTTGGACAAGAAACTGGCTACAGGGCTGTGCCCAGTGGGTAGTGGTTAATGGAGTTAAGACCAGCTGGTGACCCATTACAAGTGGTGTCCCCCGGGGATCAGTACTGGGGCCCATCTTGTTTAATATCTTCACTGATGACCTAGATGAGGGGACTGAGTGTACCCTCAGTAAGTTTGCAGATGACACCAAGCTGGGAGGTAGTTCTGATCTGCCTGAGGGTAGGGAGGCCCTTCAGAGGGATCTGGATAAGCCGGATCACTGGGTTGATCTTGTAGGTCCTTTCCACAACCTTGTGATTGTATGGTTCTATGATTCTATGCTAAACACACTGCCAGGGGTCGGGACTAGGTCACTGTCCTTCTTAATTAACTTTTTAAAAATGGGTGCAGTGTTCCATTTTCTTGTCAGTGGGGACTTCTTGGTGGCTTTTTAAGTCTGGTAGAGAGTGGCTTATCAACTCCATCTTTTGATTCCTTATGGACTCTGGGATGGAACTTCTCAGGTCTTGGGGATATGTCCAAAGCTCTGAAAGTGGCCTTATGCTTGATCTTCATAGGATGGGAGGCACTTTGTTTCCCCAGGTGAACGCCAGTGAAAACTGGTCACCTCAGAGTGAGGGACTAGACCAAGTGTACTGAGTCTATTTAACACCCTGAGAAACTCTTAAGCCACAGGAGAGTACCTGGTGTCACTTCTCTTGATTTGACATGTGTTCCAGTCCTGGAACTGGGGCAAGAGAAGGCTCCAGAAGTCCAGGCACTGGGACATATAAATAGGGGTTCACACAAGTCCAGGGGAGGCCCCTTCTCAACACACCTGACACCCCCACTGGCAGGTCAGATGCTGGATCCAGAACTGGTGAATTCTCTCCCCCACCCTTCAACCAACTGTTTTTCTTTCTTTCATCCTGAAGTTGCTAAGGCAAGGCTTCCCAAAAGCTGGTAAGTAACTCAGGGTTTACTTTGATTTCCCATAAAGCTGCACAGCTTAGATAGATATGCTTCTGAGAGGCCCAACACATACTGGATCGTGGTTCTATAAAGATTTCTCTTTAAAGTGGATTTTTGGGCATGGTCCGTGTTATTCCATCTCAATCCAGTCTGGGGGGATTCATGAATTCAGCTAATTCCCCCATCCCAGAGGTGGGGTGTGACACTCAGGAAGAAATATATATCCAGACTGAGAATGGAAGATATTTCTGAAAAGCATCAGGGTCATGCTTACAGAAGAGGAATGGGAAAGACTGACCAGACATTTCTGAAGCAAGGAGAATGCCAAACCCAATTTCTGTGTAACACACTAGTGAAAAACCTACAGTTTATTACTGAAGAAACAGAGGATGTATATAATAGCTGTTGATTTAATCAAAGAAAATAAAAGTTCTATGTATTAGTGTCAATTGTAATGCATAAAAGGTGGACTGGAATGAAAAGGAAGGTACAGCCAATTAGGAACAGGAAAAGAAAATAGCATCTTGAAACTGGGGTGCTGTGTGGGCGGACAGCCCATGGTGATGACCCCAAGCAACAGGCTGTGACATCACCGGGTGACGGATTGTGACTGCTCAGCCCTCACTGCTCATAGTGGGGTGCGGGCAGAGCCTGGCTCAGTCTGGCTCGTTCCTGGACCCTGCTGAGCAGCTCTGCGAGGCTTGGAGGTTCTTCGAGCAAGGTTTTGGCTGTGCTGTGCTGGGTCGTGCCTGGGGCTGCTCGCAGCATCTCAGTGCCTGACCCACAGCATCGCTTCTGTTTCCCCGGCCCTGCCCAGTGCAGGCAGCTGGGACTCTACTGAGTGCACCCGCAGCAGCGGAGGTGAGTGGTGCGGGGACATGTGGGTCCCTCAGGGCAGTCCTGGGCTTGGCAGGGCTTCCTGCTGAGGACTTTCACACCCTGGGACAGCGAGTGACTGTGGCCTCTCTTCCTCTTGCAGTGAGACACCACCGCTGCAGCTCTGGTGAAGAACAGCTCGTTATCCTCAGTTCTCCCGGACAGCTGCAGCGAGAGGAACATGTCTGCAGGAGAGGAGTGGACATGTTCCATCTGTCGCGATGTGCGACAGGACATGGCCCGTGTGATCCCATGTAATCACACGTTCTGCCTGGGCTGCATCCATCGGTGGGCGACTGTGAGGGACAGCTGCCCGCTGTGCAGGACGGCCATGCGGACCATCCGGGTCTGCGTGCGGGGAGACAATCAGTTCATGGACTGCATCGTGTCCCCGCCCGCAGTGCCGGTGCCCGTCGGCTTCATCACCAGCACCGGCCGCAGAGGTGCTGCGGCATCTGCTCCATTGCCAGCTGTGCAGAGGGATGTGGGAGCAGCAAGAGTGGGTGGCCTCCTGCCCGAGGAGTGGGCAGCACTCTTCAGGGAGAGACGTGACCTCCTCTTCCCAGTGCAGCCCTGGATACAGGACATCTTCTCCCAGATCCAGGAGCTGCCCTGGTGGCAGATCTGTGGGCTGGAGAGTGTGATCCTGGCTCTTCTGTGCCGAGTGGGGCTGAACAGGGATGCCCTGGTGTACCACGCACAGCCCACCCTGGGACCTATCACGGCAGCATTCATGGACGCGCTCATCGAAGTCATCGTGAGCCGGTGCGGCCAGGAGGCCCGGAGGCTGCTGGGCCTCGAAGATGCCAGCGCTGCCCAGGAGCAGGAGCACGAGGACGGGCCCGAAGAGCCCAGTGCTGCCCAGGAGCACGAGGATGGCCCCCCAGCCCCGTCTGGTCCCTCCACATCTCCTCAGGGGACCGTTGCCCCCAGCACCTCTCCCTCCGGCAGCTCCGCGGGTCCCGACGCGGAGGAGCTCCCCGGCACGTCCAGCGGGGCCCTCGGCAGAGGTCCCGGCGAGCCGGGTTCCGAGGCAGCCGGTCCCTCTGAGCAGGGCCGCAGCCGCGGCTCCTCCTCTCGCGGCCGGGGCAGGAATCGCTCGGCTGGGGGATCCCGGCGCCCCACCAAGAGGAGGGCCGGCAGCGCCCAGCGCGCTCCTCTGCCCTGCAAGAGGCGGCGCCACCGGCGCCTCTAAATGGGGCTTACACGGCTTAACAATAAAAGATAAAAACACACAAGCACGCGTTGTTCCAGTGTCTTGCACATAGGACTGCATCGCTGGACGGCCTGTCAGCCTGGCCGCTCAAAGCAGCGAGTGATCTGTGTCTCTGGAATTGCCAGAGGGAGGGTGTAGAAAAGGGGAGTGTGAAAGAAAGGGAAAAGGATAGGGAAAGTGAGGGAAAGGATTCAGGGAAGGGGAAGATGATGGAGAAAGGAAAAGGAAAGTGAAAGGAATCGGAAGTGGAAAGGAAAGGAGGGGGAGGGAAGGGACTGTGGAACTGCAAAGGGAAAGTGGAAGGAAGTGGAGGGGAAGGGGAAGAGGAAGGGGAAGGGGAAGGGGAAGGGGAAGAAGTTGCTTTCTACAGATTGTCTCCTGAAATAAAATGGCAGTGCATAGTACAAAGAACAGATTAGGCTCCGAACCATTGTAATTTAAGCAGGTGTTTTGCATTTAACATAAAAACTCAGAAAACCAAAATCAGCCTTCAACCAGTCATAGGAAATGATAAATAGCTAGAGAGTTACTACATTAAAGTGACCTTGTGTTCAAATAAATAAACTTCGGGAGCAAATAAATGAGCATAATGACTGGCAACTACTGAGTGAGTACAGTATTGGCATAAGTTATAATCCGATTTAACATGCTCTGGTCATATCTACTGTTACGTGAACTTTTTAGGCCCAATGTCTGGGCACCAAAAGGACTGCTGTGGTTTAACACAGCAGGCAGCTGAGAATTACACAGCCCTGTGAGCCTGCCCAGTGGGATGAGAGATAGAATTAGGGAAAAAGAAGAAAAAGAGATAAAACACCACAATAGGAAAGAAAAGGAAAAGGGAAAAAATAAAAATTTTAAAAAAAAAAAAAAAGAAAGAAAAAAATAGGGAAAAAAAAGTGTGTCACAATGCAATCAGTCACCACCCACTGACTGATACCCATAGGATATGGAATATCCCGTTGGCTTTTTTGGGTCAGCTGTCCTGGTTCTGTCTCTTCCCAGGACCCCCAGCTCCTTGCTTACTGGGCAGCCTGAGAAGCTGAAACATGCTTGACTCTGTAAAGCACTGCCCTGCAACAGTTGAAACATTGCTGTGTTATGAACATTGTTTTCCTAATATGTCCAAAACACAGCACCATGCCAGCTACAGTGATGTGGTTTAACTCTGTCCCTGTCAAAACCAGTGTCCACCCCTTATTCCCTGTCATCTACGTCATACTCATGTCTCACTCTTCGACAACTGGGTGACCAGAAGATGAGGGGAAGGCTGTTGATGTAGTCTACCTAGATTTCAGCAAAGCCTTTGACACAGTGTCTCATGGTGTTCTCCTGGGAAACTGGCTGCCTGTGGCCTGGACAGGTCTACCCTTCTTTGGACAAGAAACTGGCTACAGGGCTGTGCCCAGTGGGTAGTGGTTAATGGAGTTAAAACCAGCTGGTGACCCATTACAAGTGGTGTCCCCCGGGGATCAGTACTGGGGCCCATCTTGTTTAATATCTTCACTGATGACCTAGATGAGGGGACTGAGTGTACCCTCAGTAAGTTTGCAGATGACACCAAGCTGGGAGGTAGTTCTGATCTGCCTGAGGGTAGGGAGGCCCTTCAGAGGGATCTGGATAAGCCGGATCACTGGGTTGATCTTGTAGGTCCTTTCCACAACCTTGTGATTGTATGGTTCTATGATTCTATGCTAAACACACTGCCAGGGGTCGGGACTAGGTCACTGTCCTTCTTAATTAACTTTTTAAAAATGGGTGCAGTGTTCCATTTTCTTGTCAGTGGGGACTTCTTGGTGGCTTTTTAAGTCTGGTAGAGAGTGGCTTATCAACTCCATCTTTTGATTCCTTATGGACTCTGGGATGGAACTTCTCAGGTCTTGGGGATATGTCCAAAGCTCTGAAAGTGGCCTTATGCTTGATCTTCATAGGATGGGAGGCACTTTGTTTCCCCAGGTGAACGCCAGTGAAAACTGGTCACCTCAGAGTGAGGGACTAGACCAAGTGTACTGAGTCTATTTAACACCCTGAGAAACTCTTAAGCCACAGGAGAGTACCTGGTGTCACTTCTCTTGATTTGACATGTGTTCCAGTCCTGGAACTGGGGCAAGAGAAGGCTCCAGAAGTCCAGGCACTGGGACATATAAATAGGGGTTCACACAAGTCCAGGGGAGGCCCCTTCTCAACACACCTGACACCCCCACTGGCAGGTCAGATGCTGGATCCAGAACTGGTGAATTCTCTCCCCCACCCTTCAACCAACTGTTTTTCTTTCTTTCATCCTGAAGTTGCTAAGGCAAGGCTTCCCAAAAGCTGGTAAGTAACTCAGGGTTTACTTTGATTTCCCATAAAGCTGCACAGCTTAGATAGATATGCTTCTGAGAGGCCCAACACATACTGGATCGTGGTTCTATAAAGATTTCTCTTTAAAGTGGATTTTTGGGCATGGTCCGTGTTATTCCATCTCAATCCAGTCTGGGGGGATTCATGAATTCAGCTAATTCCCCCATCCCAGAGGTGGGGTGTGACACTCAGGAAGAAATATATATCCAGACTGAGAATGGAAGATATTTCTGAAAAGCATCAGGGTCATGCTTACAGAAGAGGAATGGGAAAGACTGACCAGACATTTCTGAAGCAAGGAGAATGCCAAACCCAATTTCTGTGTAACACACTAGTGAAAAACCTACAGTTTATTACTGAAGAAACAGAGGATGTATATAATAGCTGTTGATTTAATCAAAGAAAATAAAAGTTCTATGTATTAGTGTCAATTGTAATGCATAAAAGGTGGACTGGAATGAAAAGGAAGGTACAGCCAATTAGGAACAGGAAAAGAAAATAGCATCTTGAAACTGGGGTGCTGTGTGGGCGGACAGCCCATGGTGATGACCCCAAGCAACAGGCTGTGACATCACCGGGTGACGGATTGTGACTGCTCAGCCCTCACTGCTCATAGTGGGGTGCGGGCAGAGCCTGGCTCAGTCTGGCTCGTTCCTGGACCCTGCTGAGCAGCTCTGCGAGGCTTGGAGGTTCTTCGAGCAAGGTTTTGGCTGTGCTGTGCTGGGTCGTGCCTGGGGCTGCTCGCAGCATCTCAGTGCCTGACCCACAGCATCGCTTCTGTTTCCCCGGCCCTGCCCAGTGCAGGCAGCTGGGACTCTACTGAGTGCACCCGCAGCAGCGGAGGTGAGTGGTGCGGGGACATGTGGGTCCCTCAGGGCAGTCCTGGGCTTGGCAGGGCTTCCTGCTGAGGACTTTCACACCCTGGGACAGCGAGTGACTGTGGCCTCTCTTCCTCTTGCAGTGAGACACCACCGCTGCAGCTCTGGTGAAGAATAGCTCGTTATCCTCAGTTCTCCCGGACAGCTGCAGCGAGAGGAACATGTCTGCAGGAGAGGAGTGGACATGTTCCATCTGTCGCGATGTGCGACAGGACATGGCCCGTGTGATCCCATGTAATCACACGTTCTGCCTGGGCTGCATCCATCGGTGGGCGACTGTGAGGGACAGCTGCCCGCTGTGCAGGACGGCCATGCGGACCATCCGGGTCTGCGTGCGGGGAGACAATCAGTTCGTGGACTGCATCGTGTCCCCGCCCGCAGTGCCGGTGCCCGTCGGCTTCATCACCAGCACCGGCCGCAGAGGTGCTGCGGCATCTGCTCCATTGCCAGCTGTGCAGAGGGATGTGGGAGCAGCAAGAGTGGGTGGCCTCCTGCCCGAGGAGTGGGCAGCACTCTTCAGGGAGAGACGTGACCTCCTCTTCCCAGTGCAGCCCTGGATACAGGACACCTTCTCCCAGATCCAGGAGCTGCCCTGGTGGCAGATCTGTGGGCTGGAGAGTGTGATCCTGGCTCTTCTGTGCCGAGTGGGGCTGAACAGGGATGCCCTGGTGTACCACGCACAGCCCACCCTGGGACCTATCACGGCAGCATTCATGGACGCGCTCATCGAAGTCATCGTGAGCCGGTGCGGCCAGGAGGCCCGGAGGCTGCTGGGCCTCGAAGATGCCAGCGCTGCCCAGGAGCAGGAGCACGAGGACGGGCCCGAAGAGCCCAGTGCTGCCCAGGAGCACGAGGATGGCCCCCCAGCCCCGTCTGGTCCCTCCACATCTCCTCAGGGGACCGTTGCCCCCAGCACCTCTCCCTCCGGCAGCTCCGCGGGTCCCGACGCGGAGGAGCTCCCCGGCACGTCCAGCGGGGCCCTCGGCAGAGGTCCCGGCGAGCCGGGTTCCGAGGCAGCCGGTCCCTCTGAGCAGGGCCGCAGCCGCGGCTCCTCCTCTCGCGGCCGGGGCAGGAATCGCTCGGCTGGGGGATCCCGGCGCCCCACCAAGAGGAGGGCCGGCAGCGCCCAGCGCGCTCCTCTGCCCTGCAAGAGGCGGCGCCACCGGCGCCTCTAAATGGGGCTTACACGGCTTAACAATAAAAGATAAAAACACACAAGCACGCGTTGTTCCAGTGTCTTGCACATAGGACTGCATCGCTGGACGGCATGTCAGCCTGGCCGCTCAAAGCAGCGAGTGATCTGTGTCTCTGGAATTGCCAGAGGGAGGGTGTAGAAAAGGGGAGTGTGAAAGAAAGGGAAAAGGATAGGGAAAGTGAGGGAAAGGATACAGGGAAGGGGAAGATGATGGAGAAAGGAAAAGGAAAGTGAAAGGAATCGGAAGTGGAAAGGAAAGGAGGGGGAGGGAAGGGACTGTGGAACTGCAAAGGGAAAGTGGAAGGAAGTGGAGGGGAAGGGGAAGAGGAAGGGGAAGGGGAAGGGGAAGGGGAAGGGGAAGGGGAAGGGGAAGGGGAAGGGGAAGGGGAAGGGGAAGGGGAAGGGGAAGGGGAAGGGGAAGTGGAAGGGAAAGGGGAAGGGGAAGGGGACGGGGAAGGGGAAGGGGAAGGGGAAGGGGAAGGGGAAGGGGAAGGGGAAGGGGAAGGGGAAGGGGAAGGGGAAGGGGAAGGGGAAGGGGAAGGGGAAGGGGAAGGGGAAGAGAAAGAAGTTGCTTTCTACAGATTGTCTCCTGAAATAAAATGGCAGTGCATAGTACAAAGAACAGATTAGGCTCCGAACCATTGTAATTTAAGCAGGTGTTTTGCATTTAACATAAAAACTCAGAAAACCAAAATCAGCCTTCAACCAGTCATAGGAAATGATAAATAGCTAGAGAGTTACTACATTAAAGTGACCTTGTGTTCAAATAAATAAACTTCGGGAGCAAATAAATGAGCATAATGACTGGCAACTACTGAGTGAGTACAGTATTGGCATAAGTTATAATCCGATTTAACATGCTCTGGTCATATCTACTGTTACGTGAACTTTTTAGGCCCAATGTCTGGGCACCAAAAGGACTGCTGTGGTTTAACACAGCAGGCAGCTGAGAATTACACAGCCCTGTGAGCCTGCCCAGTGGGATGAGAGATAGAATTAGGGAAAAAGAAGAAAAAGAGATAAAACACCACAATAGGAAAGAAAAGGAAAAGGGAAAAAATAAAAATTTAAAAAAAAAAAAAAAAGAAAGAAAAAAATAGGGAAAAAAAAGTGTGTCACAATGCAATCAGTCACCACCCACTGACTGATACCCATAGGATATGGAATATCCCGTTGGCTTTTTTGGGTCAGCTGTCCTGGTTCTGTCTCTTCCCAGGACCCCCAGCTCCTTGCTTACTGGGCAGCCTGAGAAGCTGAAACATGCTTGACTCTGTAAAGCACTGCTCTGCAACAGTTGAAACATTGCTGTGTTATGAACATTGTTTTCCTAATATGTCCAAAACACAGCACCACACCAGCTACAGTGATGTGGTTTAACTCTGTCCCTGTCAAAACCAGTGTCCACCCCTTATTCCCTGTCATCTACGTCATACTCATGTCTCACTCTTCGACAACTGGGTGACCAGAAGATGAGGGGAAGGCTGTTGATGTAGTCTACCTAGATTTCAGCAAAGCCTTTGACACAGTGTCTCATGGTGTTCTCCTGGGAAACTGGCTGCCTGTGGCCTGGACAGGTCTACCCTTCTTTGGACAAGAAACTGGCTACAGGGCTGTGCCCAGTGGGTAGTGGTTAATGGAGTTAAGACCAGCTGGTGACCCATTACAAGTGGTGTCCCCCGGGGATCAGTACTGGGGCCCATCTTGTTTAATATCTTCACTGATGACCTAGATGAGGGGACTGAGTGTACCCTCAGTAAGTTTGCAGATGACACCAAGCTGGGAGGTAGTTCTGATCTGCCTGAGGGTAGGGAGGCCCTTCAGAGGGATCTGGATAAGCCGGATCACTGGGTTGATCTTGTAGGTCCTTTCCACAACCTTGTGATTGTATGGTTCTATGATTCTATGCTAAACACACTGCCAGGGGTCGGGACTAGGTCACTGTCCTTCTTAATTAACTTTTTAAAAATGGGTGCAGTGTTCCATTTTCTTGTCAGTGGGGACTTCTTGGTGGCTTTTTAAGTCTGGTAGAGAGTGGCTTATCAACTCCATCTTTTGATTCCTTATGGACTCTGGGATGGAACTTCTCAGGTCTTGGGGATATGTCCAAAGCTCTGAAAGTGGCCTTATGCTTGATCTTCATAGGATGGGAGGCACTTTGTTTCCCCAGGTGAACGCCAGTGAAAACTGGTCACCTCAGAGTGAGGGACTAGACCAAGTGTACTGAGTCTATTTAACACCCTGAGAAACTCTTAAGCCACAGGAGAGTACCTGGTGTCACTTCTCTTGATTTGACATGTGTTCCAGTCCTGGAACTGGGGCAAGAGAAGGCTCCAGAAGTCCAGGCACTGGGACATATAAATAGGGGTTCACACAAGTCCAGGGGAGGCCCCTTCTCAACACACCTGACACCCCCACTGGCAGGTCAGATGCTGGATCCAGAACTGGTGAATTCTCTCCCCCACCCTTCAACCAACTGTTTTTCTTTCTTTCATCCTGAAGTTGCTAAGGCAAGGCTTCCCAAAAGCTGGTAAGTAACTCAGGGTTTACTTTGATTTCCCATAAAGCTGCACAGCTTAGATAGATATGCTTCTGAGAGGCCCAACACATACTGGATCGTGGTTCTATAAAGATTTCTCTTTAAAGTGGATTTTTGGGCATGGTCCGTGTTATTCCATCTCAATCCAGTCTGGGGGGATTCATGAATTCAGCTAATTCCCCCATCCCAGAGGTGGGGTGTGACACTCAGGAAGAAATATATATCCAGACTGAGAATGGAAGATATTTCTGAAAAGCATCAGGGTCATGCTTACAGAAGAGGAATGGGAAAGACTGACCAGACATTTCTGAAGCAAGGAGAATGCCAAACCCAATTTCTGTGTAACACACTAGTGAAAAACCTACAGTTTATTACTGAAGAAACAGAGGATGTATATAATAGCTGTTGATTTAATCAAAGAAAATAAAAGTTCTATGTATTAGTGTCAATTGTAATGCATAAAAGGTGGACTGGAATGAAAAGGAAGGTACAGCCAATTAGGAACAGGAAAAGAAAATAGCATCTTGAAACTGGGGTGCTGTGTGGGCGGACAGCCCATGGTGATGACCCCAAGCAACAGGCTGTGACATCACCGGGTGACGGATTGTGACTGCTCAGCCCTCACTGCTCATAGTGGGGTGCGGGCAGAGCCTGGCTCAGTCTGGCTCGTTCCTGGACCCTGCTGAGCAGCTCTGCGAGGCTTGGAGGTTCTTCGAGCAAGGTTTTGGCTGTGCTGTGCTGGGTCGTGCCTGGGGCTGCTCGCAGCATCTCAGTGCCTGACCCACAGCATCGCTTCTGTTTCCCCGGCCCTGCCCAGTGCAGGCAGCTGGGACTCTACTGAGTGCACCCGCAGCAGCGGAGGTGAGTGGTGCGGGGACATGTGGGTCCCTCAGGGCAGTCCTGGGCTTGGCAGGGCTTCCTGCTGAGGACTTTCACACCCTGGGACAGCGAGTGACTGTGGCCTCTCTTCCTCTTGCAGTGAGACACCACCGCTGCAGCTCTGGTGAAGAACAGCTCGTTATCCTCAGTTCTCCCGGACAGCTGCAGCGAGAGGAACATGTCTGCAGGAGAGGAGTGGACATGTTCCATCTGTCGCGATGTGCGACAGGACATGGCCCGTGTGATCCCATGTAATCACACGTTCTGCCTGGGCTGCATCCATCGGTGGGCGACTGTGAGGGACAGCTGCCCGCTGTGCAGGACGGCCATGCGGACCATCCGGGTCTGCGTGCGGGGAGACAATCAGTTCGTGGACTGCATCGTGTCCCCGCCCGCAGTGCCGGTGCCCGTCGGCTTCATCACCAGCACCGGCCGCAGAGGTGCTGCGGCATCTGCTCCATTGCCAGCTGTGCAGAGGGATGTGGGAGCAGCAAGAGTGGGTGGCCTCCTGCCCGAGGAGTGGGCAGCACTCTTCAGGGAGAGACGTGACCTCCTCTTCCCAGTGCAGCCCTGGATACAGGACATCTTCTCCCAGATCCAGGAGCTGCCCTGGTGGCAGATCTGTGGGCTGGAGAGTGTGATCCTGGCTCTTCTGTGCCGAGTGGGGCTGAACAGGGATGCCCTGGTGTACCACGCACAGCCCACCCTGGGACCTATCACGGCAGCATTCATGGACGCGCTCATCGAAGTCATCGTGAGCCGGTGCGGCCAGGAGGCCCGGAGGCTGCTGGGCCTCGAAGATGCCAGCGCTGCCCAGGAGCAGGAGCACGAGGACGGGCCCGAAGAGCCCAGTGCTGCCCAGGAGCACGAGGATGGCCCCCCAGCCCCGTCTGGTCCCTCCACATCTCCTCAGGGGACCGTTGCCCCCAGCACCTCTCCCTCCGGCAGCTCCGCGGGTCCCGACGCGGAGGAGCTCCCCGGCACGTCCAGCGGGGCCCTCGGCAGAGGTCCCGGCGAGCCGGGTTCCGAGGCAGCCGGTCCCTCTGAGCAGGGCCGCAGCCGCGGCTCCTCCTCTCGCGGCCGGGGCAGGAATCGCTCGGCTGGGGGATCCCGGCGCCCCACCAAGAGGAGGGCCGGCAGCGCCCAGCGCGCTCCTCTGCCCTGCAAGAGGCGGCGCCACCGGCGCCTCTAAATGGGGCTTACACGGCTTAACAATAAAAGATAAAAACACACAAGCACGCGTTGTTCCAGTGTCTTGCACATAGGACTGCATCGCTGGACGGCCTGTCAGCCTGGCCGCTCAAAGCAGCGAGTGATCTGTGTCTCTGGAATTGCCAGAGGGAGGGTGTAGAAAAGGGGAGTGTGAAAGAAAGGGAAAAGGATAGGGAAAGTGAGGGAAAGGATACAGGGAAGGGGAAGATGATGGAGAAAGGAAAAGGAAAGTGAAAGGAATCGGAAGTGGAAAGGAAAGGAGGGGGAGGGAAGGGACTGTGGGACTGCAAAGGGAAAGTGGAAGGAAGTGGAGGGGAAGGGGAAGGGGAAGGGGAAGGGGAAGGGGAAGGGGAAGGGGAAGGGGAAGGGGAAGGGGAAGGGGAAGGGGAAGGGGAAGTGGAAGTGGAAGGGAAAGGGGAAGGGGAAGGGGAAGGGGACGGGGAAGGGGAAGGGGAAGGGGAAGGGGAAGGGGAAGGGGAAGGGGAAGGGGAAGGGGAAGGGGAAGGGGAAGGGGAAGGGGAAGGGGAAGGGGAAGGGGAAGAGAAAGAAGTTGCTTTCTACAGATTGTCTCCTGAAATAAAATGGCAGTGCATAGTACAAAGAACAGATTAGGCTCCGAACCATTGTAATTTAAGCAGGTGTTTTGCATTTAACATAAAAACTCAGAAAACCAAAATCAGCCTTCAACCAGTCATAGGAAATGATAAATAGCTAGAGAGTTACTACATTAAAGTGGCCTTGTGTTCAAATAAATAAACTTCGGGAGCAAATAAATGAGCATAATGACTGGCAACTACTGAGTGAGTACAGTATTGGCATAAGTTATAATCCGATTTAACATGCTCTGGTCATATCTACTGTTACGTGAACTCTTTAGGCCCAATGTCTGGGCACCAAAAGGACTGCTGTGGTTTAACACAGCAGGCAGCTGAGAATTACACAGCCCTGTGAGCCTGCCCAGTGGGATGAGAGATAGAATTAGGGAAAAAGAAGAAAAAGAGATAAAACACCACAATAGGAAAGAAAAGGAAAAGGGAAAAAATAAAAATTTAAAAAAAAAAAAAAAGAAAGAAAAAAATAGGGAAAAAAAAGTGTGTCACAATGCAATCAGTCACCACCCACTGACTGATACCCATAGGATATGGAATATCCCGTTGGCTTTTTTGGGTCAGCTGTCCTGGTTCTGTCTCTTCCCAGGACCCCCAGCTCCTTGCTTACTGGGCAGCCTGAGAAGCTGAAACATGCTTGACTCTGTAAAGCACTGCTCTGCAACAGTTGAAACATTGCTGTGTTATGAACATTGTTTTCCTAATATGTCCAAAACACAGCACCATGCCAGCTACAGTGATGTGGTTTAACTCTGTCCCTGTCAAAACCAGTGTCCACCCCTTATTCCCTGTCATCTACGTCATACTCATGTCTCACTCTTCGACAACTGGGTGACCAGAAGATGAGGGGAAGGCTGTTGATGTAGTCTACCTAGATTTCAGCAAAGCCTTTGACACAGTGTCTCATGGTGTTCTCCTGGGAAACTGGCTGCCTGTGGCCTGGACAGGTCTACCCTTCTTTGGACAAGAAACTGGCTACAGGGCTGTGCCCAGTGGGTAGTGGTTAATGGAGTTAAGACCAGCTGGTGACCCATTACAAGTGGTGTCCCCCGGGGATCAGTACTGGGGCCCATCTTGTTTAATATCTTCACTGATGACCTAGATGAGGGGACTGAGTGTACCCTCAGTAAGTTTGCAGATGACACCAAGCTGGGAGGTAGTTCTGATCTGCCTGAGGGTAGGGAGGCCCTTCAGAGGGATCTGGATAAGCCGGATCACTGGGTTGATCTTGTAGGTCCTTTCCACAACCTTGTGATTGTATGGTTCTATGATTCTATGCTAAACACACTGCCAGGGGTCGGGACTAGGTCACTGTCCTTCTTAATTAACTTTTTAAAAATGGGTGCAGTGTTCCATTTTCTTGTCAGTGGGGACTTCTTGGTGGCTTTTTAAGTCTGGTAGAGAGTGGCTTATCAACTCCATCTTTTGATTCCTTATGGACTCTGGGATGGAACTTCTCAGGTCTTGGGGATATGTCCAAAGCTCTGAAAGTGGCCTTATGCTTGATCTTCATAGGATGGGAGGCACTTTGTTTCCCCAGGTGAACGCCAGTGAAAACTGGTCACCTCAGAGTGAGGGACTAGACCAAGTGTACTGAGTCTATTTAACACCCTGAGAAACTCTTAAGCCACAGGAGAGTACCTGGTGTCACTTCTCTTGATTTGACATGTGTTCCAGTCCTGGAACTGGGGCAAGAGAAGGCTCCAGAAGTCCAGGCACTGGGACATATAAATAGGGGTTCACACAAGTCCAGGGGAGGCCCCTTCTCAACACACCTGACACCCCCACTGGCAGGTCAGATGCTGGATCCAGAACTGGTGAATTCTCTCCCCCACCCTTCAACCAACTGTTTTTCTTTCTTTCATCCTGAAGTTGCTAAGGCAAGGCTTCCCAAAAGCTGGTAAGTAACTCAGGGTTTACTTTGATTTCCCATAAAGCTGCACAGCTTAGATAGATATGCTTCTGAGAGGCCCAACACATACTGGATCGTGGTTCTATAAAGATTTCTCTTTAAAGTGGATTTTTGGGCATGGTCCGTGTTATTCCATCTCAATCCAGTCTGGGGGGATTCATGAATTCAACTAATTCCCCCATCCCAGAGGTGGGGTGTGACACTCAGGAAGAAATATATATCCAGACTGAGAATGGAAGATATTTCTGAAAAGCATCAGGGTCATGCTTACAGAAGAGGAATGGGAAAGACTGACCAGACATTTCTGAAGCAAGGAGAATGCCAAACCCAATTTCTGTGTAACACACTAGTGAAAAACCTACAGTTTATTACTGAAGAAACAGAGGATGTATATAATAGCTGTTGATTTAATCAAAGAAAATAAAAGTTCTATGTATTAGTGTCAATTGTAATGCATAAAAGGTGGACTGGAATGAAAAGGAAGGTACAGCCAATTAGGAACAGGAAAAGAAAATAGCATCTTGAAACTGGGGTGCTGTGTGGGCGGACAGCCCATGGTGATGACCCCAAGCAACAGGCTGTGACATCACCGGGTGACGGATTGTGACTGCTCAGCCCTCACTGCTCATAGTGGGGTGCGGGCAGAGCCTGGCTCAGTCTGGCTCGTTCCTGGACCCTGCTGAGCAGCTCTGCGAGGCTTGGAGGTTCTTCGAGCAAGGTTTTGGCTGTGCTGTGCTGGGTCGTGCCTGGGGCTGCTCGCAGCATCTCAGTGCCTGACCCACAGCATCGCTTCTGTTTCCCCGGCCCTGCCCAGTGCAGGCAGCTGGGACTCTACTGAGTGCACCCGCAGCAGCGGAGGTGAGTGGTGCGGGGACATGTGGGTCCCTCAGGGCAGTCCTGGGCTTGGCAGGGCTTCCTGCTGAGGACTTTCACACCCTGGGACAGCGAGTGACTGTGGCCTCTCTTCCTCTTGCAGTGAGACACCACCGCTGCAGCTCTGGTGAAGAACAGCTCGTTATCCTCAGTTCTCCCGGACAGCTGCAGCGAGAGGAACATGTCTGCAGGAGAAGAGTGGACATGTTCCATCTGTCGCGATGTGCGACAGGACATGGCCCGTGTGATCCCATGTAATCACACGTTCTGCCTGGGCTGCATCCATCGGTGGGCGACTGTGAGGGACAGCTGCCCGCTGTGCAGGACGGCCATGCGGACCATCCGGGTCTGCGTGCGGGGAGACAATCAGTTCGTGGACTGCATCGTGTCCCCGCCCGCAGTGCCGGTGCCCGTCGGCTTCATCACCAGCACCGGCCGCAGAGGTGCTGCGGCATCTGCTCCATTGCCAGCTGTGCAGAGGGATGTGGGAGCAGCAAGAGTGGGTGGCCTCCTGCCCGAGGAGTGGGCAGCACTCTTCAGGGAGAGACGTGACCTCCTCTTCCCAGTGCAGCCCTGGATACAGGACATCTTCTCCCAGATCCAGGAGCTGCCCTGGTGGCAGATCTGTGGGCTGGAGAGTGTGATCCTGGCTCTTCTGTGCCGAGTGGGGCTGAACAGGGATGCCCTGGTGTACCACGCACAGCCCACCCTGGGACCTATCACGGCAGCATTCATGGACGCGCTCATCGAAGTCATCGTGAGCCGGTGCGGCCAGGAGGCCCGGAGGCTGCTGGGCCTCGAAGATGCCAGCGCTGCCCAGGAGCAGGAGCACGAGGACGGGCCCGAAGAGCCCAGTGCTGCCCAGGAGCACGAGGATGGCCCCCCAGCCCCGTCTGGTCCCTCCACATCTCCTCA
Organism: Coturnix japonica; assembly: GCF_054131305.1. NCBI lineage: Eukaryota > Metazoa > Chordata > Aves > Galliformes > Phasianidae > Coturnix > Coturnix japonica. The sequence continues at coordinate 19,060,292 of NC_140702.1, read as the reverse complement.
GGGGACCGTTGCCCCCAGCACCTCTCCCTCCGGCAGCTCTGCGGGTCCCGACGCGGAGGAGCTCCCCGGCACGTCCAGCGGGGCCCTCGGCAGAGGACCCGGCGAGCCGGGTTCCGAGGCAGCCGGTCCCTCTGAGCAGGGCCGCAGCCGCGGCTCCTCCTCTCGCGGCTGGGGCAGGAATCGCTCGGCTGGGGGATCCCGGCGCCCCACCAAGAGGAGGGCCGGCAGCGCCCAGCGCGCTCCTCTGCCCTGCAAGAGGCGGCGCCACCGGCGCCTCTAAATGGGGCTTACACGGCTTAACAATAAAAGATAAAAACACACAAGCACGCGTTGTTCCAGTGTCTTGCACATAGGACTGCATCGCTGGACGGCCTGTCAGCCTGGCCGCTCAAAGCAGCGAGTGATCTGTGTCTCTGGAATTGCCAGAGTGAGGGTGTAGAAAAGGGGAGTGTGAAAGAAAGGGAAAAGGATAGGGAAAGTGAGGGAAAGGATTCAGGGAAGGGGAAGATAATGGAGAAAGGAAAAGGAAAGTGAAAGGAATCGGAAGTGGAAAGGAAAGGAGGGGGAGGGAAGGGACTGTGGAACTGCAAAGGGAAAGTGGAAGGAAGTGGAGGGGAAGGGGAAGAGGAAGGGGAAGGGGAAGGGGAAGAAGTTGCTTTCTACAGATTGTCTCCTGAAATAAAATGGCAGTGCATAGTACAAAGAACAGATTAGGCTCCGAACCATTGTAATTTAAGCAGGTGTTTTGCATTTAACATAAAAACTCAGAAAACCAAAATCAGCCTTCAACCAGTCATAGGAAATGATAAATAGCTAGAGAGTTACTACATTAAAGTGACCTTGTGTTCAAATAAATAAACTTCGGGAGCAAATAAATGAGCATAATGACTGGCAACTACTGAGTGAGTACAGTATTGGCATAAGTTATAATCCGATTTAACATGCTCTGGTCATATCTACTGTTACGTGAACTTTTTAGGCCCAATGTCTGGGCACCAAAAGGACTGCTGTGGTTTAACACAGCAGGCAGCTGAGAATTACACAGCCCTGTGAGCCTGCCCAGTGGGATGAGAGATAGAATTAGGGAAAAAGAAGAAAAAGAGATAAAACACCACAATAGGAAAGAAAAGGAAAAGGGAAAAAATAAAAATTTAAAAAAAAAAAAAAAAAAAGAAAGAAAAAAATAGGGAAAAAAAAGTGTGTCACAATGCAATCAGTCACCACCCACTGACTGATACCCATAGGATATGGAATATCCCGTTGGCTTTTTTGGGTCACCTGTCCTGGTTCTGTCTCTTCCCAGGACCCCCAGCTCCTTGCTTACTGGGCAGCCTGAGAAGCTGAAACATGCTTGACTCTGTAAAGCACTGCTCTGCAACAGTTGAAACATTGCTGTGTTATGAACATTGTTTTCCTAATATGTCCAAAACACAGCACCATGCCAGCTACAGTGATGTGGTTTAACTCTGTCCCTGTCAAAACCAGTGTCCACCCCTTATTCCCTGTCATCTACGTCATACTCATGTCTCACTCTTCGACAACTGGGTGACCAGAAGATGAGGGGAAGGCTGTTGATGTAGTCTACCTAGATTTCAGCAAAGCCTTTGACACAGTGTCTCATGGTGTTCTCCTGGGAAACTGGCTGCCTGTGGCCTGGACAGGTCTACCCTTCTTTGGACAAGAAACTGGCTACAGGGCTGTGCCCAGTGGGTAGTGGTTAATGGAGTTAAGACCAGCTGGTGACCCATTACAAGTGGTGTCCCCCGGGGATCAGTACTGGGGCCCATCTTGTTTAATATCTTCACTGATGACCTAGATGAGGGGACTGAGTGTACCCTCAGTAAGTTTGCAGATGACTCCAAGCTGGGAGGTAGTTCTGATCTGCCTGAGGGTAGGGAGGCCCTTCAGAGGGATCTGGATAAGCCGGATCACTGGGTTGATCTTGTAGGTCCTTTCCACAACCTTGTGATTGTATGGTTCTATGATTCTATGCTAAACACACTGCCAGGGGTCGGGACTAGGTCACTGTCCTTCTTAATTAACTTTTTAAAAATGGGTGCAGTGTTCCATTTTCTTGTCAGTGGGGACTTCTTGGTGGCTTTTTAAGTCTGGTAGAGAGTGGCTTATCAACTCCATCTTTTGATTCCTTATGGACTCTGGGATGGAACTTCTCAGGTCTTGGGGATATGTCCAAAGCTCTGAAAGTGGCCTTATGCTTGATCTTCATAGGATGGGAGGCACTTTGTTTCCCCAGGTGAACGCCAGTGAAAACTGGTCACCTCAGAGTGAGGGACTAGACCAAGTGTACTGAGTCTATTTAACACCCTGAGAAACTCTTAAGCCACAGGAGAGTACCTGGTGTCACTTCTCTTGATTTGACATGTGTTCCAGTCCTGGAACTGGGGCAAGAGAAGGCTCCAGAAGTCCAGGCACTGGGACATATAAATAGGGGTTCACACAAGTCCAGGGGAGGCCCCTTCTCAACACACCTGACACCCCCACTGGCAGGTCAGATGCTGGATCCAGAACTGGTGAATTCTCTCCCCCACCCTTCAACCAACTGTTTTTCTTTCTTTCATCCTGAAGTTGCTAAGGCAAGGCTTCCCAAAAGCTGGTAAGTAACTCAGGGTTTACTTTGATTTCCCATAAAGCTGCACAGCTTAGATAGATATGCTTCTGAGAGGCCCAACACATACTGGATCGTGGTTCTATAAAGATTTCTCTTTAAAGTGGATTTTTGGGCATGGTCCGTGTTATTCCATCTCAATCCAGTCTGGGGGGATTCATGAATTCAGCTAATTCCCCCATCCCAGAGGTGGGGTGTGACACTCAGGAAGAAATATATATCCAGACTGAGAATGGAAGATATTTCTGAAAAGCATCAGGGTCATGCTTACAGAAGAGGAATGGGAAAGACTGACCAGACATTTCTGAAGCAAGGAGAATGCCAAACCCAATTTCTGTGTAACACACTAGTGAAAAACCTACAGTTTATTACTGAAGAAACAGAGGATGTATATAATAGCTGTTGATTTAATCAAAGAAAATAAAAGTTCTATGTATTAGTGTCAATTGTAATGCATAAAAGGTGGACTGGAATGAAAAGGAAGGTACAGCCAATTAGGAACAGGAAAAGAAAATAGCATCTTGAAACTGGGGTGCTGTGTGGGCGGACAGCCCATGGTGATGACCCCAAGCAACAGGCTGTGACATCACCGGGTGACGGATTGTGACTGCTCAGCCCTCACTGCTCATAGTGGGGTGCGGGCAGAGCCTGGCTCAGTCTGGCTCGTTCCTGGACCCTGCTGAGCAGCTCTGCGAGGCTTGGAGGTTCTTCGAGCAAGGTTTTGGCTGTGCTGTGCTGGGTCGTGCCTGGGGCTGCTCGCAGCATCTCAGTGCCTGACCCACAGCATCGCTTCTGTTTCCCCGGCCCTGCCCAGTGCAGGCAGCTGGGACTCTACTGAGTGCACCCGCAGCAGCGGAGGTGAGTGGTGCGGGGACATGTGGGTCCCTCAGGGCAGTCCTGGGCTTGGCAGGGCTTCCTGCTGAGGACTTTCACACCCTGGGACAGCGAGTGACTGTGGCCTCTCTTCCTCTTGCAGTGAGACACCACCGCTGCAGCTCTGGTGAAGAACAGCTCGTTATCCTCAGTTCTCCCGGACAGCTGCAGCGAGAGGAACATGTCTGCAGGAGAGGAGTGGACATGTTCCATCTGTCGCGATGTGCGACAGGACATGGCCCGTGTGATCCCATGTAATCACACGTTCTGCCTGGGCTGCATCCATCGGTGGGCGACTGTGAGGGACAGCTGCCCGCTGTGCAGGACGGCCATGCGGACCATCCGGGTCTGCGTGCGGGGAGACAATCAGTTCGTGGACTGCATCGTGTCCCCGCCCGCAGTGCCGGTGCCCGTCGGCTTCATCACCAGCACCGGCCGCAGAGGTGCTGCGGCATCTGCTCCATTGCCAGCTGTGCAGAGGGATGTGGGAGCAGCAAGAGTGGGTGGCCTCCTGCCCGAGGAGTGGGCAGCACTCTTCAGGGAGAGACGTGACCTCCTCTTCCCAGTGCAGCCCTGGATACAGGACATCTTCTCCCAGATCCAGGAGCTGCCCTGGTGGCAGATCTGTGGGCTGGAGAGTGTGATCCTGGCTCTTCTGTGCCGAGTGGGGCTGAACAGGGATGCCCTGGTGTACCACGCACAGCCCACCCTGGGACCTATCACGGCAGCATTCATGGACGCGCTCATCGAAGTCATCGTGAGCCGGTGCGGCCAGGAGGCCCGGAGGCTGCTGGGCCTCGAAGATGCCAGCGCTGCCCAGGAGCAGGAGCACGAGGACGGGCCCGAAGAGCCCAGTGCTGCCCAGGAGCACGAGGATGGCCCCCCAGCCCCGTCTGGTCCCTCCACATCTCCTCAGGGGACCGTTGCCCCCAGCACCTCTCCCTCCGGCAGCTCCGCGGGTCCCGACGCGGAGGAGCTCCCCGGCACGTCCAGCGGGGCCCTCGGCAGAGGTCCCGGCGAGCCGGGTTCCGAGGCAGCCGGTCCCTCTGAGCAGGGCCGCAGCCGCGGCTCCTCCTCTCGCGGCCGGGGCAGGAATCGCTCGGCTGGGGGATCCCGGCGCCCCACCAAGAGGAGGGCCGGCAGCGCCCAGCGCGCTCCTCTGCCCTGCAAGAGGCGGCGCCACCGGCGCCTCTAAATGGGGCTTACACGGCTTAACAATAAAAGATAAAAACACACAAGCACGCGTTGTTCCAGTGTCTTGCACATAGGACTGCATCGCTGGACGGCCTGTCAGCCTGGCCGCTCAAAGCAGCGAGTGATCTGTGTCTCTGGAATTGCCAGAGGGAGGGTGTAGAAAAGGGGAGTGTGAAAGAAAGGGAAAAGGATAGGGAAAGTGAGGGAAAGGATTCAGGGAAGGGGAAGATGATGGAGAAAGGAAAAGGAAAGTGAAAGGAATCGGAAGTGGAAAGGAAAGGAGGGGGAGGGAAGGGACTGTGGGACTGCAAAGGGAAAGTGGAAGGAAGTGGAGGGGAAGGGGAAGGGGAAGGGGAAGAGGAAGGGGAAGGGGAAGGGGAAGGGGAAGGGGAAGAAGTTGCTTTCTACAGATTGTCTCCTGAAATAAAATGGCAGTGCATAGTACAAAGAACAGATTAGGCTCCGAACCATTGTAATTTAAGCAGGTGTTTTGCATTTAACATAAAAACTCAGAAAACCAAAATCAGCCTTCAACCAGTCATAGGAAATGATAAATAGCTAGAGAGTTACTACATTAAAGTGACCTTGTGTTCAAATAAATAAACTTCGGGAGCAAATAAATGAGCATAATGACTGGCAACTACTGAGTGAGTACAGTATTGGCATAAGTTATAATCCGATTTAACATGCTCTGGTCATATCTACTGTTACGTGAACTTTTTAGGCCCAATGTCTGGGCACCAAAAGGACTGCTGTGGTTTAACACAGCAGGCAGCTGAGAATTACACAGCCCTGTGAGCCTGCCCAGTGGGATGAGAGATAGAATTAGGGAAAAAGAAGAAAAAGAGATAAAACACCACAATAGGAAAGAAAAGGAAAAGGGAAAAAATAAAAATTTAAAAAAAAAAAAAAAAAAAGAAAGAAAAAAATAGGGAAAAAAAAGTGTGTCACAATGCAATCAGTCACCACCCACTGACTGATACCCATAGGATATGGAATATCCCGTTGGCTTTTTTGGGTCAGCTGTCCTGGTTCTGTCTCTTCCCAGGACCCCCAGCTCCTTGCTTACTGGGCAGCCTGAGAAGCTGAAACATGCTTGACTCTGTAAAGCACTGCTCTGCAACAGTTGAAACATTGCTGTGTTATGAACATTGTTTTCCTAATATGTCCAAAACACAGCACCATGCCAGCTACAGTGATGTGGTTTAACTCTGTCCCAGTCAAAACCAGTGTCCACCCCTTATTCCCTGTCATCTACGTCATACTCATGTCTCACTCTTCGACAACTGGGTGACCAGACTGGAAGATGAGGGGAAGGCTGTTGATGTAGTCTACCTAGATTTCAGCAAAGCCTTTGACACAGTGTCTCATGGTGTTCTCCTGGGAAACTGGCTGCCCGTGGCCTGGACAGGTCTACCCTTCTTTGGACAAGAAACTGGCTACAGGGCTGTGCCCAGTGGGTAGTGGTTAATGGAGTTAAGACCAGCTGGTGACCCATTACAAGTGGTGTCCCCCGGGGATCAGTACTGGGGCCCATCTTGTTTAATATCTTCACTGATGACCTAGATGAGGGGACTGAGTGTACCCTCAGTAAGTTTGCAGATGACACCAAGCTGGGAGGTAGTTCTGATCTGCCTGAGGGTAGGGAGGCCCTTCAGAGGGATCTGGATAAGCCGGATCACTGGGTTGATCTTGTAGGTCCTTTCCACAACCTTGTGATTGTATGGTTCTATGATTCTATGCTAAACACACTGCCAGGGGTCGGGACTAGGTCACTGTCCTTCTTAATTAACTTTTTAAAAATGGGTGCAGTGTTCCATTTTCTTGTCAGTGGGGACTTCTTGGTGGCTTTTTAAGTCTGGTAGAGAGTGGCTTATCAACTCCATCTTTTGATTCCTTATGGACTCTGGGATGGAACTTCTCAGGTCTTGGGGATATGTCCAAAGCTCTGAAAGTGGCCTTATGCTTGATCTTCATAGGATGGGAGGCACTTTGTTTCCCCAGGTGAACGCCAGTGAAAACTGGTCACCTCAGAGTGAGGGACTAGACCAAGTGTACTGAGTCTATATAACACCCTGAGAAACTCTTAAGCCACAGGAGAGTACCTGGTGTCACTTCTCTTGATTTGACATGTGTTCCAGTCCTGGAACTGGGGCAAGAGAAGGCTCCAGAAGTCCAGGCACTGGGACATATAAATAGGGGTTCACACAAGTCCAGGGGAGGCCCCTTCTCAACACACCTGACACCCCCACTGGCAGGTCAGATGCTGGATCCAGAACTGGTGAATTCTCTCCCCCACCCTTCAACCAACTGTTTTTCTTTCTTTCATCCTGAAGTTGCTAAGGCAAGGCTTCCCAAAAGCTGGTAAGTAACTCAGGGTTTACTTTGATTTCCCATAAAGCTGCACAGCTTAGATAGATATGCTTCTGAGAGGCCCAACACATACTGGATCGTGGTTCTATAAAGATTTCTCTTTAAAGTGGATTTTTGGGCATGGTCCGTGTTATTCCATCTCAATCCAGTCTGGGGGGATTCATGAATTCAGCTAATTCCCCCATCCCAGAGGTGGGGTGTGACACTCAGGAAGAAATATATATCCAGACTGAGAATGGAAGATATTTCTGAAAAGCATCAGGGTCATGCTTACAGAAGAGGAATGGGAAAGACTGACCAGACATTTCTGAAGCAAGGAGAATGCCAAACCCAATTTCTGTGTAACACACTAGTGAAAAACCTACAGTTTATTACTGAAGAAACAGAGGATGTATATAATAGCTGTTGATTTAATCAAAGAAAATAAAAGTTCTATGTATTAGTGTCAATTGTAATGCATAAAAGGTGGACTGGAATGAAAAGGAAGGTACAGCCAATTAGGAACAGGAAAAGAAAATAGCATCTTGAAACTGGGGTGCTGTGTGGGCGGACAGCCCATGGTGATGACCCCAAGCAACAGGCTGTGACATCACCGGGTGACGGATTGTGACTGCTCAGCCCTCACTGCTCATAGTGGGGTGCGGGCAGAGCCTGGCTCAGTCTGGCTCGTTCCTGGACCCTGCTGAGCAGCTCTGCGAGGCTTGGAGGTTCTTCGAGCAAGGTTTTGGCTGTGCTGTGCTGGGTCGTGCCTGGGGCTGCTCGCAGCATCTCAGTGCCTGACCCACAGCATCGCTTCTGTTTCCCCGGCCCTGCCCAGTGCAGGCAGCTGGGACTCTACTGAGTGCACCCGCAGCAGCGGAGGTGAGTGGTGCGGGGACATGTGGGTCCCTCAGGGCAGTCCTGGGCTTGGCAGGGCTTCCTGCTGAGGACTTTCACACCCTGGGACAGCGAGTGACTGTGGCCTCTCTTCCTCTTGCAGTGAGACACCACCGCTGCAGCTCTGGTGAAGAACAGCTCGTTATCCTCAGTTCTCCCGGACAGCTGCAGCGAGAGGAACATGTCTGCAGGAGAAGAGTGGACATGTTCCATCTGTCGCGATGTGCGACAGGACATGGCCCGTGTGATCCCATGTAATCACACGTTCTGCCTGGGCTGCATCCATCGGTGGGCGACTGTGAGGGACAGCTGCCCGCTGTGCAGGACGGCCATGCGGACCATCCGGGTCTGCGTGCGGGGAGACAATCAGTTCGTGGACTGCATCGTGTCCCCGCCCGCAGTGCCGGTGCCCGTCGGCTTCATCACCAGCACCGGCCGCAGAGGTGCTGCGGCATCTGCTCCATTGCCAGCTGTGCAGAGGGATGTGGGAGCAGCGAGAGTGGGTGGCCTCCTGCCCGAGGAGTGGGCAGCACTCTTCAGGGAGAGACGTGACCTCCTCTTCCCAGTGCAGCCCTGGATACAGGACATCTTCTCCCAGATCCAGGAGCTGCCCTGGTGGCAGATCTGTGGGCTGGAGAGTGTGATCCTGGCTCTTCTGTGCCGAGTGGGGCTGAACAGGGATGCCCTGGTGTACCACGCACAGCCCACCCTGGGACCTATCACGGCAGCATTCATGGACGCGCTCATCGAAGTCATCGTGAGCCGGTGCGGCCAGGAGGCCCGGAGGCTGCTGGGCCTCGAAGATGCCAGCGCTGCCCAGGAGCAGGAGCACGAGGACGGGCCCGAAGAGCCCAGTGCTGCCCAGGAGCACGAGGATGGCCCCCCAGCCCCGTCTGGTCCCTCCACATCTCCTCAGGGGACCGTTGCCCCCAGCACCTCTCCCTCCGGCAGCTCCGCGGGTCCCGACGCGGAGGAGCTCCCCGGCACGTCCAGCGGGGCCCTCGGCAGAGGTCCCGGCGAGCCGGGTTCCGAGGCAGCCGGTCCCTCTGAGCAGGGCCGCAGCCGCGGCTCCTCCTCTCGCGGCCGGGGCAGGAATCGCTCGGCTGGGGGATCCCGGCGCCCCACCAAGAGGAGGGCCGGCAGCGCCCAGCGCGCTCCTCTGCCCTGCAAGAGGCGGCGCCACCGGCGCCTCTAAATGGGGCTTACACGGCTTAACAATAAAAGATAAAAACACACAAGCACGCGTTGTTCCAGTGTCTTGCACATAGGACTGCATCGCTGGACGGCCTGTCAGCCTGGCCGCTCAAAGCAGCGAGTGATCTGTGTCTCTGGAATTGCCAGAGGGAGGGTGTAGAAAAGGGGAGTGTGAAAGAAAGGGAAAAGGATAGGGAAAGTGAGGGAAAGGATTCAGGGAAGGGGAAGATAATGGAGAAAGGAAAAGGAAAGTGAAAGGAATCGGAAGTGGAAAGGAAAGGAGGGGGAGGGAAGGGACTGTGGAACTGCAAAGGGAAAGTGGAAGGAAGTGGAGGGGAAGGGGAAGAGGAAGGGGAAGGGGAAGGGGAAGGGGAAGAAGTTGCTTTCTACAGATTGTCTCCTGAAATAAAATGGCAGTGCATAGTACAAAGAACAGATTAGGCTCCGAACCATTGTAATTTAAGCAGGTGTTTTGCATTTAACATAAAAACTCAGAAAACCAAAATCAGCCTTCAACCAGTCATAGGAAATGATAAATAGCTAGAGAGTTACTACATTAAAGTGACCTTGTGTTCAAATAAATAAACTTCGGGAGCAAATAAATGAGCATAATGACTGGCAACTACTGAGTGAGTACAGTATTGGCATAAGTTATAATCCGATTTAACATGCTCTGGTCATATCTACTGTTACGTGAACTTTTTAGGCCCAATGTCTGGGCACCAAAAGGACTGCTGTGGTTTAACACAGCAGGCAGCTGAGAATTACACAGCCCTGTGAGCCTGCCCAGTGGGATGAGAGATAGAATTAGGGAAAAAGAAGAAAAAGAGATAAAACACCACAATAGGAAAGAAAAGGAAAAGGGAAAAAATAAAAATTTAAAAAAAAAAAAAAAAAAAGAAAGAAAAAAATAGGGAAAAAAAAGTGTGTCACAATGCAATCAGTCACCACCCACTGACTGATACCCATAGGATATGGAATATCCCGTTGGCTTTTTTGGGTCACCTGTCCTGGTTCTGTCTCTTCCCAGGACCCCCAGCTCCTTGCTTACTGGGCAGCCTGAGAAGCTGAAACATGCTTGACTCTGTAAAGCACTGCTCTGCAACAGTTGAAACATTGCTGTGTTATGAACATTGTTTTCCTAATATGTCCAAAACATAGCACCATGCCAGCTACAGTGATGTGGTTTAACTCTGTCCCTGTCAAAACCAGTGTCCACCCCTTATTCCCTGTCATCTACGTCATACTCATGTCTCACTCTTCGACAACTGGGTGACCAGAAGATGAGGGGAAGGCTGTTGATGTAGTCTACCTAGATTTCAGCAAAGCCTTTGACACAGTGTCTCATGGTGTTCTCCTGGGAAACTGGCTGCCCGTGGCCTGGACAGGTCTACCCTTCTTTGGACAAGAAACTGGCTACAGGGCTGTGCCCAGTGGGTAGTGGTTAATGGAGTTAAGACCAGCTGGTGACCCATTACAAGTGGTGTCCCCCGGGGATCAGTACTGGGGCCCATCTTGTTTAATATCTTCACTGATGACCTAGATGAGGGGACTGAGTGTACCCTCAGTAAGTTTGCAGATGACTCCAAGCTGGGAGGTAGTTCTGATCTGCCTGAGGGTAGGGAGGCCCTTCAGAGGGATCTGGATAAGCCGGATCACTGGGTTGATCTTGTAGGTCCTTTCCACAACCTTGTGATTGTATGGTTCTATGATTCTATGCTAAACACACTGCCAGGGGTCGGGACTAGGTCACTGTCCTTCTTAATTAACTTTTTAAAAATGGGTGCAGTGTTCCATTTTCTTGTCAGTGGGGACTTCTTGGTGGCTTTTTAAGTCTGGTAGAGAGTGGCTTATCAACTCCATCTTTTGATTCCTTATGGACTCTGGGATGGAACTTCTCAGGTCTTGGGGATATGTCCAAAGCTCTGAAAGTGGCCTTATGCTTGATCTTCATAGGATGGGAGGCACTTTGTTTCCCCAGGTGAACGCCAGTGAAAACTGGTCACCTCAGAGTGAGGGACTAGACCAAGTGTACTGAGTCTATTTAACACCCTGAGAAACTCTTAAGCCACAGGAGAGTACCTGGTGTCACTTCTCTTGATTTGACATGTGTTCCAGTCCTGGAACTGGGGCAAGAGAAGGCTCCAGAAGTCCAGGCACTGGGACATATAAATAGGGGTTCACACAAGTCCAGGGGAGGCCCCTTCTCAACACACCTGACACCCCCACTGGCAGGTCAGATGCTGGATCCAGAACTGGTGAATTCTCTCCCCCACCCTTCAACCAACTGTTTTTCTTTCTTTCATCCTGAAGTTGCTAAGGCAAGGCTTCCCAAAAGCTGGTAAGTAACTCAGGGTTTACTTTGATTTCCCATAAAGCTGCACAGCTTAGATAGATATGCTTCTGAGAGGCCCAACACATACTGGATCGTGGTTCTATAAAGATTTCTCTTTAAAGTGGATTTTTGGGCATGGTCCGTGTTATTCCATCTCAATCCAGTCTGGGGGGATTCATGAATTCAGCTAATTCCCCCATCCCAGAGGTGGGGTGTGACACTCAGGAAGAAATATATATCCAGACTGAGAATGGAAGATATTTCTGAAAAGCATCAGGGTCATGCTTACAGAAGAGGAATGGGAAAGACTGACCAGACATTTCTGAAGCAAGGAGAATGCCAAACCCAATTTCTGTGTAACACACTAGTGAAAAACCTACAGTTTATTACTGAAGAAACAGAGGATGTATATAATAGCTGTTGATTTAATCAAAGAAAATAAAAGTTCTATGTATTAGTGTCAATTGTAATGCATAAAAGGTGGACTGGAATGAAAAGGAAGGTACAGCCAATTAGGAACAGGAAAAGAAAATAGCATCTTGAAACTGGGGTGCTGTGTGGGCGGACAGCCCATGGTGATGACCCCAAGCAACAGGCTGTGACATCACCGGGTGACGGATTGTGACTGCTCAGCCCTCACTGCTCATAGTGGGGTGCGGGCAGAGCCTGGCTCAGTCTGGCTCGTTCCTGGACCCTGCTGAGCAGCTCTGCGAGGCTTGGAGGTTCTTCGAGCAAGGTTTTGGCTGTGCTGTGCTGGGTCGTGCCTGGGGCTGCTCGCAGCATCTCAGTGCCTGACCCACAGCATCGCTTCTGTTTCCCCGGCCCTGCCCAGTGCAGGCAGCTGGGACTCTACTGAGTGCACCCGCAGCAGCGGAGGTGAGTGGTGCGGGGACATGTGGGTCCCTCAGGGCAGTCCTGGGCTTGGCAGGGCTTCCTGCTGAGGACTTTCACACCCTGGGACAGCGAGTGACTGTGGCCTCTCTTCCTCTTGCAGTGAGACACCACCGCTGCAGCTCTGGTGAAGAACAGCTCGTTATCCTCAGTTCTCCCGGACAGCTGCAGCGAGAGGAACATGTCTGCAGGAGAGGAGTGGACATGTTCCATCTGTCGCGATGTGCGACAGGACATGGCCCGTGTGATCCCATGTAATCACACGTTCTGCCTGGGCTGCATCCATCGGTGGGCGACTGTGAGGGACAGCTGCCCGCTGTGCAGGACGGCCATGCGGACCATCCGGGTCTGCGTGCGGGGAGACAATCAGTTCGTGGACTGCATCGTGTCCCCGCCCGCAGTGCCGGTGCCCGTCGGCTTCATCACCAGCACCGGCCGCAGAGGTGCTGCGGCATCTGCTCCATTGCCAGCTGTGCAGAGGGATGTGGGAGCAGCAAGAGTGGGTGGCCTCCTGCCCGAGGAGTGGGCAGCACTCTTCAGGGAGAGACGTGACCTCCTCTTCCCAGTGCAGCCCTGGATACAGGACATCTTCTCCCAGATCCAGGAGCTGCCCTGGTGGCAGATCTGTGGGCTGGAGAGTGTGATCCTGGCTCTTCTGTGCCGAGTGGGGCTGAACAGGGATGCCCTGGTGTACCACGCACAGCCCACCCTGGGACCTATCACGGCAGCATTCATGGACGCGCTCATCGAAGTCATCGTGAGCCGGTGCGGCCAGGAGGCCCGGAGGCTGCTGGGCCTCGAAGATGCCAGCGCTGCCCAGGAGCAGGAGCACGAGGACGGGCCCGAAGAGCCCAGTGCTGCCCAGGAGCACGAGGATGGCCCCCCAGCCCCGTCTGGTCCCTCCACATCTCCTCAGGGGACCGTTGCCCCCAGCACCTCTCCCTCCGGCAGCTCCGCGGGTCCCGACGCGGAGGAGCTCCCCGGCACGTCCAGCGGGGCCCTCGGCAGAGGTCCCGGCGAGCCGGGTTCCGAGGCAGCCGGTCCCTCTGAGCAGGGCCGCAGCCGCGGCTCCTCCTCTCGCGGCCGGGGCAGGAATCGCTCGGCTGGGGGATCCCGGCGCCCCACCAAGAGGAGGGCCGGCAGCGCCCAGCGCGCTCCTCTGCCCTGCAAGAGGCGGCGCCACCGGCGCCTCTAAATGGGGCTTACACGGCTTAACAATAAAAGATAAAAACACACAAGCACGCGTTGTTCCAGTGTCTTGCACATAGGACTGCATCGCTGGACGGCCTGTCAGCCTGGCCGCTCAAAGCAGCGAGTGATCTGTGTCTCTGGAATTGCCAGAGTGAGGGTGTAGAAAAGGGGAGTGTGAAAGAAAGGGAAAAGGATAGGGAAAGTGAGGGAAAGGATTCAGGGAAGGGGAAGATAATGGAGAAAGGAAAAGGAAAGTGAAAGGAATCGGAAGTGGAAAGGAAAGGAGGGGGAGGGAAGGGACTGTGGAACTGCAAAGGGAAAGTGGAAGGAAGTGGAGGGGAAGGGGAAGAGGAAGGGGAAGGGGAAGGGGAAGGGGAAGGGGAAGGGGAAGAAGTTGCTTTCTACAGATTGTCTCCTGAAATAAAATGGCAGTGCATAGTACAAAGAACAGATTAGGCTCCGAACCATTGTAATTTAAGCAGGTGTTTTGCATTTAACATAAAAACTCAGAAAACCAAAATCAGCCTTCAACCAGTCATAGGAAATGATAAATAGCTAGAGAGTTACTACATTAAAGTGACCTTGTGTTCAAATAAATAAACTTCGGGAGCAAATAAATGAGCATAATGACTGGCAACTACTGAGTGAGTACAGTATTGGCATAAGTTATAATCCGATTTAACATGCTCTGGTCATATCTACTGTTACGTGAACTCTTTAGGCCCAATGTCTGGGCACCAAAAGGACTGCTGTGGTTTAACACAGCAGGCAGCTGAGAATTACACAGGCATCTGCTCCACCCTCTGCACCAGCGTCCCCTGAGCCCATGGCCGCGGAGCCGGAGAGAGTGGGCGGCCTCCCTCCAGAGGTCTGGGCTGCGCTGTTCAGGGTCAGACGAGACATCCTCGACCCGGTGCTGCCCTGGATTGAGCAGGAGCTCCGTCGCAACGGGGAGCTGCGCTGGTGGAAGATCAACTGGCTGAGGAGCGTGATCCTGGCGTTCCTGTGCCAGGTGGGGCCGGACAGGGACACCCTGGTGCAGTGCGTAGAGCACGCCCTGGGACCCATCACCGCACCGCTCATCGACGGCCTCGTCAGAACCATCGAGAGCCGGTGCGGCCAGGAGGCCTGGAGGATGCTGGGCCTCGAAGACCCCGGCGCTGCCCAGGAGCAGGAGAACGGCTCTGAAGACCCCGGCGCTGCCCCGGAGTACGAGGACGGCCCCGCTGCCCCGTCCGGTCCCGTCTCCTCCCCGCAGGATCCCGCCGCCCCCAGCGCCGCGCCCTCCGGCAGCTCCGGGGGTCCCGACGCGGAGGAGCTCCCCGGCACGTCCAGCGGGGCCCTCGGCACAGGATCCCGGCGCCCCACCAAGAGGAGGGCCGGCAGCGCCCAGCGCGCTCCTCCGCCCCGCAAGAGGCGGCGCCCCCGGTGCCACTAGCCGGGCTGTCACTGCTTTTAGTAGAATAAAAGATAGACAAAAACACACAAGCACGTGTCGTTCTCAGTGTTTGTCCTTTCAGACCTTCACGAACACATGCACACACCTCACACATAAGAGTCAGTGTTGGCTCAGCACGAGTTGTGGAAGTGCCACCATTAAAGACTTCTCCTGGGCCATGTGCAGGGTGTGAGCTGCATAGCCACTGTGATTGGGATCCTCAGAGCAGTGGATGAAGGCAGCGAAAACACTGGCCGGTGGAGATATTTTCAATAGCAGCCTATCTATGCACTCAGGCAGAACGCTCATTAGTTCCCAGTTCACACGGCTTGTTTAACTGCAGAACATGTTTCACACTGCCAAGCTGTTATCTCTACATCTACACCTGTGATAGAGACAGCAGGCCCACTATCCCAACCACCCAAAAAGCAGGGAAAGGTTGTGAGGGAACAAAAGGAAACAAGAGGGAAAGAAACAGTGGCAACCATCTGAGGTGGAAAACAAACATTATTCATTAATTATAGTAGTAAAAATATGAGTTAATTGGGATTGAAGCTAAAACCTCAAATATAAGAGAGAGTTTCTGAAAACTGAGGTTCTTACTCTGATCTGCCAGGGAGCAAAGAGAAACGTGCTCATGACTTCCAGTCAATTCTATCCTTCACACCGACCGGAAAACTGGATAAGTGGTCCAAGGCAAAATATATGAGTTCCAATGGAGCCAAGTGTCAGGTCCTGCATTTTGGTCACAGAAACCTCAGGCAACACTACAGGCTTGTAGATGAGTGGCCGGAAAGCTGCCTGATGGAAAGAGACCTGAGTGTACTGTTGGACAGTCAGTTGAATATGAGCCAGCAGTGTGCCCAGGTGGCCAAGAAGGCCAATGGCATCCTGGCTTGTATCAGGATTGGTGTGGTGAGCAGGACTAGAAAAGTCATCCTGCCCCTGTACTCGGCATTGGTGAGGCCTCACCTCCAGTACTGTGTTCAGTTTTGGGCACCTCAGTACAGAAAGGACATGGAGGTGCTGGAGCAGGTCCAAAGAAGAGCAACATGAAGGATTTGTGAAGGGGCTGGAAAATATGCCCCCTGAGGAGTGAGGAAAGGATCTGGGGCTATTTAGCCTGGGGAAGAGGAGACTGAGAGGAGACCTTAATGCTCTCTTCAAATACCTTAATGGTGCTTACAGCAAGAGTGGGGTTGTCTCTTCTTACTGGTGACAGGACAAAGGGAAATGGCCTCAAGTTGCAGCAGGGGAGGTTTAGGTTGGATATCAGGAAAAATGTCTTTACAGAAAGGGCTGTTAAGCACTGGAATAAGCTCCCCAGGGAGGTGGTTGAGTCACCATCCCTGGATGTGTTTAAAAACCATTTGGATGTGGTGCTCAGGGACATGATTTAGTGGAGGATTCTCAGAGTTAGGGTAGTGTGGTTAGGTTGTGGTTGGACTTGGTGATCTTTAGGGTCTTTTCCAACCCAAACTATTTTATGTTTACATGATTCTATGATCCTTTGCTTTTATTTGCTTTGCTTAAATTCACCTTCAGCATTATACCAAAAAAAAAAAAAAAAAAAAAAAGTAAGAATGCTCGCAATGAGATATTCCACTTATGCAAGAAATATATCATTTAGGAGAAAATTTTCTTCAGAGGGCAGTGAGGCCCTGTCACAGCTGCCGAGAAAAGCTGTGGATGTGCATCTCTGGAGACAATCAGGGCCAGGTTGGATGGGAGCCCTCAGCATCATCTGGGGGTGGCAACATACCTATGGCAGGGGGTTGGAGCTGGATGGACTCTCAGTCGTCTTCCAACTGAAACCATTCTGTCATTGTGTGATTCTATGATCAAACACAGATCACTAATCTGATACAGATTTGCTATGCAACTCTATGTATATAAAGAGGACAAAACCTATTGAAACAATTCACTTTTAAAAATAAATTTCACTTATTTTCATTTAAACTTACAAAGTTTTCTCGGTTTTCTCAAGATCAGTATGTACTACTTATTTTCTGCAATGTTTTGTAGTTTTTCTTTCCTTTTTCTCCTTAAATCTTCTAGCACTCAAGGGAATCCATAAAATTTAGCAGTTCAAGTTGACTCTTTCCATTCTGAATTATCCATTTCTGCCTCCTCCAGATTCCAATTTACATTTCAAGAGTCTTGGTGTCTGGCATGGAATTAAGTAGGTTTTCCTCTTTAATTTAAATGTTGTGTATTCTGTTCCAAACACTACTATTTTCAGGACAGATCCATGCATCAAAACCTCACAACAACAAGAATATAAAATTGCCTGAGGATGACTATTTCTAGGACACATTGAAGCGTTAAATTTCTTCATTACGTTGAGAAAATGAAATTGCCTTGGAACCTAGCATTTAACTATTTTTAAATCCATTCTGTTGAGGTGATATACAGTAATCCCCTTTTCTCTACTACAAGTGAACTGCATTAATTAATTTTCGGTCCCCTAATTAGATATATTTCATTCTTGGCAACATCAAAATGGTTGTTGATTTTTAGTTCTTCTTTTCTCTTAAATGAACACATTTAAAGCATAGGTCTCCACTTGCACTGATTCTTAGAACTCCCCAAACCATACATTTCTTACATATATTCTGAATAAGTATGCCACAATTGAAATTCTTTAAAATCAATTGGAATCTCTCCACTCATTGTAGTTGAGCTTCATGTTGTTTCAAACATAGCAGGCTTGCCTTGGGAGATTCATAAGACTTCCATGGAGAAGTACAGAAGAATGACTACAGGAATCTTTATTTCTTTAATTTGCAAGTAAAAGATCATAGAATCATAGAATATCTTGATTTTAAGGGCTTTATAAGGATCATGGAGTTTAACTCCTAGCTCCATAGAAGGCTACCTAAAAAACAGAACGTAACATGTCTCTCTTCACAGTCACAAATGAATTCCAATAACCACAAAGGACCTTTAGCACTGACAACTTTCAGAAGCCCAGAGAAGTGCAAACACTCATGACACAAGTACATTGTATCAAAAGGACTGAAAAATGATGTAGAAAAAAAAAAAAAAAAAAAAAGAGTGCACAGAAGGAATAAATAATACAATAAAATTAGTTTTTGTAGCAAAACTGCTTTAAGTAGCTTAAGAAAAATCTAAAAAAAAAAAATCAAAAATCAAAATACTGAAACTGTTTTGGAAATTTTTATATCTATTAATAGAAGGAGAACAGGTGTTACCACTCAAGACTGAGATTTTAAATCAAACATTTTAAAGGATTTTTGCTATAACAGTAACCATAGCACAAGATGCAGGCATGGCAATGTAAACATGATCTTGAAAACAGTGACCAGAGCCAGGTAGCAAGACCTGCTGCAAAAGTAATGTTTCCTCTTTTATGATTTCAGGCCACGACACTAGAGGCAGATGTTGGTGGTATGGCAGTAGAGGCTGAACCTTCCCACCAATACATTCCACTTTGTTGCTGTGGGACAGATGGCAGCAGAGGGACAGTCTGACAAAGCGGGTCTGACATGAAAGTGAATATGAAGCAAGGGTGTTCCATTGAATTCCTCCATGTAAACAAAATTGCAACCACTTTCTAAAAGGTGTAGGAAGTGCAAGGTGAAGTTTCAAGAATAATTTGAGAATTCTAGTTTAAATAACTGCAGAAGTGACTTTTCACTAGACCTGGAAATCCAGAATCTTCAAAAGATGTAGTTGCTTTGGGTGTTCTTTGTACTTTTAGTACTTACAGTTCTCTGCTTCTATCTGAACTTCAAAACACTTTTCTTACTTTATCACTCATAGTCTCTCCAAGATCCTCACTGGTGCTTTCAAATCAGCTCTGAAAAAAAACAACGGATTCCAACAGTAAAAAATGCCATTTAGCCAGTTCTCCTCCAAACAGAGGTGTGGGAAAACACATTTCTTCAAGCTTTCTCAAAACTGCAAGTGTGCAGAAGTGTGTGCCTCCATACGTCCCATCACTGCTTCACACATCAACATTTTTTGAGAGTAGTGTGCAGCTCAGCTCAGTGTAAGTATCTTTTCCCAGAAACAGCCATATCCTACAAACATTAGCTGGACAGGTGGTACCTGGCAGGCCACGCTCTTAGCTGTGTGGTTTATGCAAGGTAAGTTTCTAGTGGCAATAAACTTGAAGAGAAAGACTTTTCCTTATTAGAAGATGTCACCTCAAGCTTTTCAGTCAACCTTGTTACCCTCTAAGCTTTTATTGCTTTCCCTGTGTAGTAGATGTAATTAAGACACATGTTCATACTCCCATATCTTAATGTTTTGGCTTCAACAACTGGAATGATCTGAATTGCCCAGTATGAATAAAACAGCCCTGGTGAACTGCAACTTGCTGCTTAGGCAGCACAGCTGTCGTGTCTTTTGGTCTGGTGAAGTGTTACACTAAATACAATCCACTCACCACTTAGGTCATTTGACCATTGACCACAGCTGAAGACAGTGGAGGTATTGCCAGTGAACTTACTTAGAGTAACAGCATTTTTAATCTTGTTAAAACATAATCAACATTACACAACAGCATAGAGAAGAGCCAACTCAGATGAAGTTTTATGTCCTTCCTAATAACAACTTCAAGTAGCTCCCATTTTGTTGGCAACAACCCCCCTTCTTCCCCACCGCCTCTCCCAAACCTTGTAATGGTATAACAAATGGCATAGTGATACCAGTATCTAAAAAGCAGAAAAGTGCAAGACTTGTAATATACAGTTAGCACAAGATTGTCAGCTCACTATATCAACATTTAATATAAAAATACAAGCCAACCAGCTATTGCTTCCTCTCCCCTTGCCCCAAAGACACTTAATACAGTGTGCAATGTCACTATGTCTCCTTAATATACAGTCTTAGTCAGAAAAGTCATGATAGAAAAATGTTAACATGTTTAGAAACTCAACATGGCAGGAAGAAACATTTCTGCTCATATTTCTTAATTTTCACAGCACATAGGCAGAGGCAAAGGGAATGGTTTTGGGGCTTGCCAATCTCTCATTTGTTCTACTAGAAATATTCTTCTGTGGTTAGAGCCATGGAGCAGACTAAAAGCTCAACTCTAATTATAAACAATGCACAAACTGAAGAGCCAGATTTTCTGCAGCTTCTGTGCATTCTCTTTGAAGGATGAAACAATTTTTTGCAAAATGAAATTATTTTCTTCCCAGCAGAAAGTCAGTTTCTTGTTGCCAAGACCATAGTGTAAATATAAAACCCATCATACAGAATCATAGGCAGCACTTGAACAGAATAAATTACTGTCACAAAAAAACAGCGTCTGTTTCCACCTGCGCATGGATCTTTTCAGAAGTAGAAGTTTGACTACAAAACAGGTGATAAGGTATTGACTGGAGATGGGTCTAAAGCCTACTGACGAATACATAGTGGCCTCAAGAAGAGTCTACTATGTAGCAAACTGAATTGAAGAGCTGTCTACTCCAGCAGAAAGGAAAAGATGCAAAGAACAAAAGTAAAAATGAGGCCTTTGGTGCCACATAAGGCTGGGAGACTTGGCTCACCTAAACTGTATTCTTCAACATCCCTGCTTAACTACTGGGTGACACAGGAAATGCACAAAAGTCAAGACTGTACAAACATATCCAGCAGTTGTGTTTCCGCAAATTTATACTGCTTCTTTCTTTAGAGTGCTAAGCTTCGGTTTACTATAACTACAGAAGTAGTGTTCTCCTGCATGAAACATTCAGTGTGCTCAATCCAGTGAGTGCTATGAGAGTATTTCTAACATTTGCACTAGACCTAAGGGACTCACAAAACATTATCAGACATTTCCTTCCTTTAACACTTTCCTTCCAGGACAAGGTGATTCATACTTTCATTCAGAACCCCAATTGCTAGAGCACTCACACAAGGATGATCACAGAATAAAAACTAACCCCCGAAACACAGTTATCTGTCACAAACTTTCATTCACAGCTCCTATAAACTCTAATTTCCTATTCCTATTAGCATTTTCTGAAAACTAGCACAGTTTCAGCAGGACAAAGCTGTCTTCAGAAATAATCAGAATCACAGAATCATAGAATTACCCAGGTTGGAAAAGACCTTGAAGATCATCAAGTCCAACCATAGCCTAACCATAGTACCCTAACTCTAAATACCCTCTGCTAAATCATATCCCTGAGCACCACATCCAAACGGCTCTTAAACAGATCTTTAACACACAGAATGCGTAAGTCACTCCTTCCTGCCCCTTACCATTAACCATTCAGGATCATCTTGGCTGGCAAGAAATGGAGCAGTGCTTTTTTCATAAGGGAACATAAAAAGTAGGTACTTTTCTTCAGTTAGTTCTAAGATGTGGTTCATTTGTTCTCAAAATGCTGATGATACATCTCTTCTCAGGAGTGCAGCCATAACCCTCAGGTGTATAAAGGCACCCTTGTGTGGGACAGAAGATAGATCTAACACAGAGGAAAGTACTCAGCCACTGTTAACAGTTTTAATCATGCATTCATGAAGTAGATCACCTGTTTTCATCCCATTCTGAAATACGCAGAAATGAATAAAAAGCACTGACAGCCTTGTCACCAAACACTTCTTATATGCTATTTTTCATGACTTGAAAACAGACACCGCAGTTCTGTGTTTTGTTTGAGCTGGTTCTTTTTCCAGTCTCAGAAGACAAAACAAGTTGCAATAATGAGAAAACAGAGATTTCTTATGGAATACAACTATCATTAACAAAATAATGTGGACAATAATAATTAAAATAAATAAATAAATAACTTGTATTCCTGTGATGACAAGTAGTGTAATATAAAGTCAAAAGCCATAGATCCATGCTTATGAATTTTCTCAATCCACATCAGCAGAAGTGGCTTAAAGCACAGTACTTCTGCAGTGTCATGGAAAACCATTCCCAATCTAGTTGCTTTAGAAATGGTGATAAAATCACAGATATGAGCAACCTGGTCTTTTGAGCAATCTGGTCTAGTGGGAGTTGTTCCTGTCTATACCAGGGGGTTGGAACTACACGATATTAAGGGTCCCTTCCAACCCAAACCATTCTATGATGCTGTGATTCTATATATATAATACAAATGATTAATAACAACACAGTAATTGAATGAGCATATATGTCAGATCTTTACAGACTTTCACGTTTACTGTTGAATGCACTGAGAAATACCCATTACAAATCACTGCATTTTTGTTCTTTTTGCTTTTATGCAGGGAAGGAAGTTAATTTAACATGCACTGCATCAGAACTGTGCATATAAACTCAGTTGCAGTAGAGTATCAATATTAAATTCGCATCCATAAAATCAACAAAGTGACGGTTTTGAGTATTTCTCATTTTAACTATGATTATCATCAGTGTAACAACTTGTATAGATTTTCTGATTATCTCTTTATTAAATCACAGTTTATACTAATTTGATGAATGCAGAAATGCTGACTAGTTTTCAGCAAGCTAATCTTATTTACAAAGAAAGAAATATTAAAAGCACGCCACCACTTTGTGATGGCTTTTGTGTACATCTTTCTGCTTTTCACCTTTACTATTTTCAAATGAAATAAGCATGAACGCAAGTGTTAAAAACTAGAATCTGAAAAGGTTAAAGTTCTGACCTGACAAATTGTTTTATTTCACATGCAGACAATTGATTGATTGATTGATTGACTGATTGATTGATTTCCCCAGTATCTGTGAAATGGTCATATGCAGAAGCACAAATCCTTCTGGAAAACATCTGTTTGTATCTACTGTTTTCCCTATAATCGATGATACATTTTGTAACACTGAACACAGGAAAAGATTGCATGAATATCATGACAGCATACATCAGGCTGTTTGGCTTCACGGAGAGTGACAGGTGAGAGGGGAAGAGCTCTCTTGCCTTTCCTGGGACAAGAGCTGTGGATAGCCTGATCCATTACTCTTAATTCAAAGAATCATAGAATTATAGAATGGCTTGGGTTGAAAAGGACCACAATGATCATCTAGTTTCAACCCCCCTACTACTTGCAGGGTTGCCAACCACCATACCAAGCTGCTCTGAGCCACATCCAGCCTGGCCTTAAATGTCTCCAGGGATGAGGCATCCACAGCCTCCTTGGGCAACCTATGCTGTGCTTCACAACCCTATGAGCGAAAAACTTCCTCCTAATATCTAATCTAAACCTAGCCGGTCTCAGTTTAAACCCCCTTGTCCTAGCACTATACACCCTCATAAACATTATTTTGTGCTCCTGTTTATACGCTCCATTAAATATTGGAAGGCCACAATGAGGTTTTCCTCTAAACCTTCTCTTCTCCAAGCTAAACAAGCCCAGTTCCTGCAATTGTATTATCTCATGTTCCTTTTAACAAATCAGTTTCTCCTATCTCAGTTGGGTTTTTCCCCTCTACCTTCCCACCACACTTTCTCCCACAGGGAAGGAGAGGTGCCTCTTGACCAACTCCTCAAACTGCAATAGTAAGACTATAGAACCAGTAGTGCTTCAGATGGTTATAGCTTTCTTCAATACTCTCACTGCATGTAAGTTGAATAACTTAATCAGTATGTTAGCACATGCTCTCAATTATTTTGGAGAGGACAACACACCAAAAGCTCAGCAGCCAGACTAGAAAAACAGAAATCAGAGTCTGCCATATTCATTTGCTAGAAATGCAATGGGCACGGCACTGCAGCTGCTCATTTTTCCTTAGCTGTCACTGACTTCCAAGGAACTTTGAGAAGTTTACCATGGGGACTGTTTAGCACTTGGCAGTCCATGATGTGCATATGTGATCAATTTTCAGTGAAATTTTGGACCAAATATTTTCATACCTAGAGCACTACTACTTTCCACAAACACAAATGCATGGACTTCTATCTTATTGAACCTGTCATCCATACAGACATAAAGAGACAAACCATTACCAACAATCACATCTGAATATGTCAACACTAAAAGACTAGATTTCAATCAAATCAACTGAAAGATTGACCTGCGTGAAGGAATAATTGGGCTGTTCAGTCACTGGGAACAGGTATTGCAAGTACTACCAGAGATAACAATTTCTGGTTTGTTTTTTCAGATGAACTCTTGTCTAAAGAAAATTAAGCATTGATCAGAAACCTGGTTTTACACAGGCTACAAAGCAGCCACATGAAAGAAACTTGTAAACTTCCAGTCTGACCCAGACAGAAACTCAGAATCAAAAATGAAAGGTCTTCTGGTTGTAGATGATACTGTATATAAACTTGGCCATTAATGAAGAAAGAATTAAGAAAATAAAACAGTAGAAAGTGTCTCAATGCAACTATCTTGCTATTTTCTGCTCTATTTATGTGATAATTATTTAGTTGTACTTCTTAGACAGCTACAGATGTGCAGACATTAAATTAATTATGCATTCTTCTAAAAATTAAAGTTGCAATTACGTATTCCTTCACACATTTTTTTTTCCCCATTTATTCTGTGTCATTATGCATTTTTCCATTATATTTATTCTGTGCAATCTTGTGAAGACAATGTGGCACACATATGGTAAACCTTATCTAACAAAATAGCCACTATTTTCTTCAAACAGATAAATACAGGCATAATTGCTGCCCAAATCTATTTACATAAAATTAATATAAATAGATGAAATATTGTGTTTAACTTTGAAAATACAGATTGTTTAAAATTGATGAGTTTTATGATCCCAAATAGGTTTTTCACCATTATCTCATCTGAAATTCAAATGATAAGTGTTAGAAATTATTACGGACTATTATCATGGGATTTTGTTTAAAACTATGAATCAAAGACAATCACCTAAGAATGAGGGGGGAAGGGGGGGGGGAAACAAAACAAAAAAAACCAAACAGGTAGTTAAATATATATGAGGGTAAAAGTTCTACCCAGGAAGATGCCCTGAGGCCATATTTGAATGAGTAACCTTGGCTTCCTTAAAGAATTATCTCACTTTACAGAAAACGAAAATTGAAAATGAAAGAGCTAAGGAAAAGCAACTTACAAATGAAGTGTAATGGAAGTTCCATGACCTTTTTCTACTTTGATTACTCCCAGTTCTACTCAAATGCACTCCTATGTCAGACACACTCTGTCAGACTGTCACTCTGCTGCCATCTGTTGCAGAGAAAAAAATAAGCAATGGAATACTGGTAGGAAGGTTCAACATCTACAACCACGCCATCAACCTCCTCTGACACTGTGGAACAAAATAAAATAGGACATATTACTTCTGGAGCAGCCCTTGCAGAAATCAATGAGTTTATTCTCTCAAAATCATTACCAGTTCAGCAGCTTATTAGGTACAGGACAGATCTCTTACATGGAAATTCTGAAATTCTCCAACATAAAGATGGTTGTGTTGGGATCACAATTCCTGAAACAGATTTTATGCTGTCAATAGGAATGGAGATTGGAATGAATCACTGGAAATCATCTAGTTCAAACCCCTGCTAAAGTAAGTTCCTTCAAGTAGGTTACACAAGAAAGCATTCAAATGGGTTTTGTTTATCTCCAGAGAAAGAGACTCCATAATCTTTCTGAGTAGCCTTTTGCAGCACTCTGTCAGCCTCACAGTAAAGAAGTTCTTTCTCATTTTCAGATGGAACTTCCTTTATTTCATCTAGTGACTGCTGACCATTGTCCTACCACTGGGCACCACTGAAAAGAGACTGTCCCCATCCACTTGGTACTTGCCCTTTATATATATATATATAAATAATGACCCACTCATCTGTCCCATATTTCTTAAGCTTACCTATGAGGATGTTATGCAAGGGGGTCAAATGCCTTGCCAAAGGCCAGGTACACAACATCCTTTATTTTCCCCTCATTTATACAGTTGATCATGACAAAGAGAAAGGACTTCTGTCACTTCAAAGTACAATAAATACCAAAACTGCAAGGGTTTGGGCTTTGTAGGTCAGAAAGAAGGCCCTGTGTGTGGTATAATGCCTAATTCAAATTGTGTTGGGAAAGTTAATGGCTTTTGTGTCTGTATTTGGATGACACTGATGCTACAGAATCCATGCTGGAATCACATTTTTTCAGTCTTATGATACACTTTTTTATTTCAAATAGTGAAATGTCTAAGAGGTGGGGTAGGACTGTAATCCTCTGTGTGATGAATAAAAACCACCCCAAAACTCACTGTTTTTCACCTCTTTTGCTCCCTCTCTTAGGAAATCAAACACAATTAAAGACTTATTTTAATTCTTTTTGGAGTTGAAGATAAATGAAAGATCAGCATGTTTTAAAAATAATGATAGAGAATATTGACACGCCAGAGCTAATAGGTAATAGTATAGCTGATCTCTGCCCTGAAGACATGTTTCGTAGAATCACAGAATCATTCAAGTTGGAAGGGACATTTAAAGGTCAACTTGTTCAACTTCCCTGTAGTGAACAGCATCTGCAGCTGGATCAGGTTGCTCAGAGCCTGGTTCACTCTGATCTTGAATGTCTCCAGGGATAGGGAATCCACCACCTCTCTGGGCAGCCCATATCAGTGTTTCACTGCTCTTATTATAAAAAAACACTTCCTCAATCAAACTAAATCTCTCCTCACTTTAGTTTGAAATCATTTTCCCTTCTCCTGTCACAATAGTTTCTGTAAGGAGTCTTTTCCCTTCTTTCTTATAAACTCCCCTTAGGTACTGAAAGGCCTCTACCAGATCTCCCTGGAGTCTTCTCTTCTCCAAGCTGAACAGCCCCAGATGTTCTCTAAGCCTGTCCTCAAAGGTGAGATTTTTCATCCCTTGGATCATTTTTGTATCCCTCCTTTGGATGTATCCAAGAGTTCCATGTCTGTCCTTTACTGAAGAATTCACAAATGAGTGCAGTACTCCAAGTGAGATCTCACCAGTGTAGAGCAGAGGGGCAGGACCATCTCCCTTGCCATGCTGGGTGCGTTTATTTTGATACAGCCCACTGTAACAGTTGGCTTTCTGGGCACATTGTTAGCTCATGTCCAGCTTGCCATCCACCAGTTCCTAGTCCTTTCTGAATGGGCTGTATTTCATCCTTTCACCAACAGTTTGTACTGATAAGGGAAGTTGCTGCAGTGCAGGTGCAATGACTTGCACTTGGCTTTGTTGAACCTCATGAGGTTATCTGGGACCACTGCTTCAGCCTGTCTGGATTTCTCTGGACGTCATTCTATCCTGTAGGTGTGTCAGTCACGCCACAAACAGACCACACAGCTTCATATCACTCACAAATTTACTGAGGGTGCATTGAATCCCACTGCAGATTTGAAAGTCTAAAGGATGTGGTAAGAGATAGAAAAGAAAGAAAAAAAAAAATGTAACCATCTTACTAGACAACTCAGTTCCACATACAAATGCAACAATTACCAACTTACAGAAAATTATATAACAGAAAATACCATGTGCTTATTGAAAGGTACTGTATCTGTCTGGACATGAATAAAAAGCAGCAGAACCTTTTGTTTATAACTGTATTTACATACAGAGCAAGTAATTTCAGTGACTCTTCCCAGTACAAAAAGAGCAAGTAATTTCAGTGACTCTTCCCAGTACAAAAGAAGAATACCTTATAAATTTAAGCAATAGCTTGTTTCTTCTCCTGTCTGTGAATTAGGGAAAGTGATTTTCCATTCTCAAAGGTTTCCAGTCAGCTTGTGGTGTGGAAATCAGAACATACCTACATGGGCTATTTTCCATAGGTCTTCTGATAGAAGAGACAATAAGGAAAATTCTCTCTTTGTCTTTATTCTTCAGAGTAGAATGGGGAAAAATATACTGGTCATTATAAAGTAAACAAGTGAATTTCTGTTCACCACTGGAAAGCAAGATAAGGTACATGAATGCCAAATATTTCTGTTACATCAATGAGATAACAGAAGGAAGATTGTTGTCCTTACTCTCCTAGACTAAAACATACTTTAATGTCTTCATCAGTGATGTCGACAGTGGGGTTGTGTGCACACTCAGCAAGTTTTCTGATGACACCAATGTGTGGGATGCAGTGAGCACACCAAAGGGATAGAATGCGACCCAGAGGGACCTAAGCAGGCTTGAACAGTGGGCCTGGGTGAACCTCATGAGGTTCAACAAATCCAAGTGCAAGGTCTTGCACCTGGTTCAAGGTAACCACCATTACCAATACAAGCTGGATGATGAAAGGATTGAGTGCAGCCCTAAAGGAAAAGATAAGGCCCTGAGCAAAATGATTTAGCTGTAGATGTCCCTGTTCATTGCAGGGGAGTTGGACTAGATGGTCTTCAGAGGTCCTTTCCAACTCTAAGGATTCTACAATTCTATGATTGTGATTAAGTGCAAACAGTAGAAACTACATAGTTGGATGCCAGTAATTAACTCCAAAGCATAAGATAAATCAATAAAATACAAACAAAATCCAAGAATGTAAGAAATTCTTCTCTGAAATCTGAAAGTGATTCTTGATTGTTCTAAATGTCTCCATATTTGAGTGCTTTGGTAATAGTTGTTGACAGATACAGCCAGGAAATTTCCACTGACAAAAATGTAGCAGTTCTAGAATAAGCAAATTTCATACACATATCAGCTATCAAGGCTCACTTACTATCATTTTGACAGTTCTTTCAGTTAACACTCTACCCATAGGGCTTCAAAGTAGTATACACAAACATGGTTCAAACTCTGAAATGCAATCTTGCTTGTCAGAACTTGGAACTGAAGATACAATTATTAGTAGATAGACTGCTCCAAAAATAAAGGTTCATAGTTATTTTCATGCAAACTACAACAGATACAAAGAGCAGAATGACACTGTTTGATAGAACAAATTCTCAGCTACAGAAGACACTTTCAGCATAGTCACCATCATTACATTTTCACCAGCAATGAACAAGAGCCTGCACACCATACATGAAAAATGTATCCACTGCATCAGTGATATCACCTACTGTCACTGTCCCCACTGCCACACAGCACCCACTGCCTCTCTATTTTCACATTCACTGTTTGGTCACCACCAGTGTTCAGTAAGCATCAATGAACAAGTGCTGCTTTTTTCTATGTGGAGAAATTCAGTGACACACTTTTGCTCCATATGCACTTCTATATCAGAAACCATTCTGTCAGACTGCCCCTCTGCTGCCATCTATCACATGGCAAGAAGATGTAACAGAGTATTGGTGGGAAGGTTCAATCAACAACACAGGAGGCACTACTTTTGAAACAGCCCTTATACATTCTAATGCTTCATACACTGGGTTAAAGTTATGAAGAGTATGCTGTAGTGACTTCTAAACCTGCTGTTAAAGGCACAGCCACTCTTAACTTTGGACTAGTTGTTGCTACAAGCAGTTGAGAATTCAACACAGACTGTCACATCCAACTAAGAAGTTGTGGACTCAGCTGAGCTATGAGAGCCAATGGTCATGTTTGTAGCAGCATCTGAGATGTTTGTTTCTAAAAACAGTTGAATTATGGCTACTACACTTCAGTCACAATTGCTACATAATCACCTTAAGCCAGAAAATTCACATGTACCAGAAAAGAAAAAAAAAAAATAGAAAAAAAAATAATTGCAATTTCAGTATGGACACAACATTCTGTGCTTCAGCATACTAACAAGTTAATTCTGCACACTGACATGAAGTGGAATAATAACTTGAAATGAGTAAGCATGATAATTTTAACATTCAAAACAAAAGCCTTACTCCAACCAAATTTAATTCAAGTAAAAATGTAGAATCATTATGATTGACACTTCCAATTCTGCATCAGTAAATTTGCCAGTTTCAGATAAATAGTATATACATATATATTAAGCAAAGTATTTATTAGAGAGTTTGACAGTGACTTTGGCCCATCATCAAGACCTTCAGATTGCCACAGGTTCACTTCACTTTCATCAGAAAAAAAAATTGTTTTGAACAGACAGAACAGTCAAAAGAAACAGATGGTATCACTTCCTCATCTATGAATGTATGGCTATTTTACTTTGAAAATTCCCTTCCAAAATTATTTGTGCAAGTCAAAGAAGTATGCAAACATTTTTCAGGCTACCTGGAATATAGCCAGTCTACACTTGTGCATTTATTACGTATCAATTTGCTGTAAACACAGTTCATTCTTTGTCTCTTTGAATGGTATCTTCTTGTGAAGGAAGCAAATAAGATTTGCCCAGCAAGTATGAATAACTTTCACAATTAACACCATGTTTGAATTCCAATTCCTGTATGCTTTGGGTGCTCAAAACATTCTCAAGATACTTCAAAAGTTTTAACAGTCTTGTTTGATTTTCAGAGAGATATAAATGAGTCACATTTCTATACAATTTATTCTGTAGATAGTAACACAGACAGAATTCCTTTCTTCTTCATCAAAACCTATGAATACTCAGCTTTTACTTCAGAACATTTTCTTACTTTCACCAGGAAGTGAAGGGCCTTCCTCTGAAACACACAACTCTTTATATTTTTTTACTGCCCTGACATTTTTGAATGAGACATAGCAAATGAAGTAATTAAATCCATAAAATGGAAGGGACATTTCTATGCTTTACTCCCACATCTAGTTGAACATCACAATCCCAGTGCTGTGGAATGACCCAGAAAAATCCATGAAGCAAGGAATAATACGATGGTAAAATACAGCACATCAGCACAAGTAAGAATACAAATATCATACTACCACAGATTATCTTGTGTGGGAAGTGACCATTTGGGATCCAAAGCTGAGCTCTACACAGCACCACCCAAATCCCTATATCTGAGAGCAGTATTCAAATTCTCCTAGAACTCCAACAGCTCAGGGTCTGAACCTGCCCCGGGGCAGCCTGTTCCATGTCCACCATTTTCTGGTGCAGAACCATTTTCTAGCTCCCCTGACCCTCCCCCGACACAGCTCCTTACCGTTCCCTCAGTTCCCGTGGCTGTCAGACAGAGCAGAGCTCAGTGCTGCCCTCAGCCCCCTTTGTGGAGGAGATGCAGCCTCATTGAGGCCCCCCTCAGCTCCTCTGCTCTCAGCCATTCCTCCTGCATATTAATAGTGTTAATGCTTTGGACCAGCTTAACATTTCATCTGACTACGTATTTAACTGACTATTTTGCTATGTAGGAAATCAATTTCAGTTAGACAGTATTCATACTTCTAGGAGATTATAGAGTAGGTAGTTATTAACTAGACATTTGAACAAAAACTGTGCCAATTCTAGGACAAGAAGGAAAACCTTTATAAAAGGCTGGGGGGGAAAAAAAAAAAAAAAAAAAGTCTGGAGACTTTCACAATAAAATTGCATAATCCTAAATACATTCCCAAATAGAAAGGACTCACCAGGAACAACCATAACTTATGACTGCTCCAGTACTGCCCAAAGCTTGATGACATTGTGGATGTGCTGATTTATTTAGAATATTGAGTGAATATTTATTTATTTATTTATTTATTTATTTATTTTTCAGTAAGCTCTCTGCTTAAAACTGACAGAGTCGCAGAATTTTGGATGCCAAGTCACCACAGGGCACGTGTCAGAGTATGTTAAACACGCTCTGTACACTCATTAATTTTACATTGCTGTACTTTCACTGCTGGGGAAATGCAAATGGCAGCACATGGCACTGCCCTGTGGGGAAACAAGGGAAACACTGCATATTTTGGTTATGCAGGATTCATTTTTACTCCCTTTATAGACTTCTTTGCAATTTTTGCTGTGTAGGCAAGTTCTATGTCACATCTCACCTGCCTAAGGCACTCCTCTATAGCAGGATTTTTTACACATGACGCATAGATCTCTGAATTTAAAAAGAATCAAAAAGGTGCATTTATTGCAAGCAAATAAATTTAACTAGATTGACATCTCTTAATTATGTGGGGAAAAAAATAAAATATAAATCATTTTTTCTGTGGTGTTTGGAGAAAACACATGGCTCTTCAGTTCTAAAGCTTATGTACTTTCAGCTCAAAGGTCTATTACAGGGCTTGAGAGACAAGTTAGAATGGTATTGGATAAATCTCCAACTTGATTTAGAAAGAAGGAACCTGTTTCACACAGGCAACTGCTTTTACTGTAATGTGGGAAAAAGTTGCAGCTGAGGAGTTCTGCTGCAAATTGATGTTCCCAGAGACTAAAAGCAATCAGGGCTGGTGAAGCATGAGGTTAATGTGTTTGCATTGCAACATCAAGAGGAAAAGATGAGATAAACCTTCTGCTCTGATGGAGCATATTTCTAGCAATACTAGTTTGTTATAGCCTTCATCTGCCTCTGCATTTTTTCTGCCCATTTTCACAGTATCCATTCAGTATACCAGGAATAACCCTGGGTATGAAGACTCCTTTCTTTCCACAGTCCCTTGGTCATCCAAAGTTGCCCTAGAAGACTCCAGTGACGATCTGATTTCCACCTGATTGATTTTATGAAAGACCAAAATTCTCATGGATGCTGGCTTGGCACCATTAATTAGAGTAAAATAGTGTGTAGCTGTTGTATTTACCATGTACAACAGCTCAAGAATTCCCTTTCACTTGATGTCAGCTAGTGACAATGGAAATGCATTATGATAAAGAACAAGACCATATCAGAATATGGACAGGCAAACAAATAGTGAAAAAGAAGAAACCCGGGCAGTTTGATTCCAGACTGGTATGACATTTATTCCATGGCTCCTCAAGTATCAGCATATATACTGAAAGGCTGCAACTCACTTTGGCAAGTTACGCAGTTAGCTGAGTAAAGATTCAACAGGATCTGAATGAAAACAAGGCATGAGTCGCATATAATAACACTTCCTTGTACTACATAAAATGTATGTTTCCACTCTGTGAGCCAGGTATGTTAAAATTAGCCCAGCTTACAGCAGTGAGGTCTTTCACGCCTTTTTATTATGTAGTTTTCTTACTAAGCAGAACTTCTTACACTTCACAACAGCTTCCACTGAGAAGCGTATATTTTCCTTTTTCTCATTCACCAGTCTGCAGGCATTAAGCAGCTAACTTATTTCCCAGCATGATACAGTCTTCAGCATTGTTTTTTAATAACCACCTGCTTTTATTCTTATGAGTTTTGAGCATATTATGCACAGTATGTCTGTCATTCCCTAATGTAAATAGAAATAGATTAGACACACATGATATGAAGGACCACGCTTTTCCTTTCACTGAAAAAAACGAAAACCAAAAAACTAAAACAAAACAAAACAAAAACAAAAAGAAAACAGAAAACAAAACAAAAAAAAAACCCCAAACAAAAAACAAGAAAAAACCCACAGGAATAGGCTAGATAGTATCTATAATATTTTCAAAGCACGTAGGGGAAGAAAGGGACTTAACTGAATACCTGAATTTCTACATGCAGCCTTAGAAAATAGTTGTCCTTAAACTAGGCGGTTTGAAGGCCCAGAGGTTATGTGACTTAGGTCAGCTAGGAGAAGCCAGTGTTATTGATTCCACTTCTAAAACAGTTGAAAAAGATAATATACTGAAAAAGATATTATATTATGAACTAACAGAATTAGAAGTCAGATTGAATGCATGTCTTATATTTCCAACCATCCTGGCAAAAATTACATGACTATAAATAGATTTGACTCCAATATACTACTCTGGTGAAACAACTATGTTGAATAAAGAGAGAAGAAACTATGTTCAGATGTACTTCTTCAGGGTAGGAAGCTCACCAGGGCTCCCTAGGCATTTCTTCTGAAGGACAGTATTGTTTGTAACTCAAGGTACACTCATATCTCCACACACTTTGCCTAAATAGCCAGTCCTTACTTCTCTCTTTGCACTGGATCCAGACATTGGACCCTTAAAATGAGATAGATAATAAACACAGTTTTCTATTTCACATTGCTGCAACAAATGAAAAAAGTGCATAGTTCCTGCTTTGTACACCAAAGAACAGCTTCTAATTTCCAAATTCCATCAATTGCTCCTTGAGGATGTGTTTGAGGTTCGCAGTAACTTAATGGTGATCTACAACTAATTATGTAGCTGTTATGAACTGTTCATGTCAATGATGTACTGCTAATAGAAAGTAGTACTTTCTGTGTGTTTTCTACCTGAATGCTGTTTATTGCTACAGTGTGGTTTTAATAGATTTCCACTGGCAAAAAATAATTCCATTTTGATTATACTGATCACTCAGTAACTAGTATAGTACCATAAATTAATCATACATTACACAATATTCACTGTCCAGGAAATTGAATAGCCAGGTAAATATGCACATTCGATTATTTTAAGGAAGCACTCACTACCTATACTGTAGCACTGACTGTTTTACCAGAGATTCAGTCTTATCTTTGGATCCAGAAGCCTTTGTTTATACAGAACAAAGTGCATTTGTGAGAAGTCCAAATAAGCAAAGAAGTCACAGAAGGCCACAGAGTGCTTGCTTTCTGGGAAATAAAATAGGAAAAAGTCTCAGCTAATCTGCAGTGTACAATGCATCTCCCATTAAGTAAGAACAGGAGAGAGACAAAATCCTGACTTCACTTACAACTGGGTAAAGCCTAAGTAGCTTACTATTCAGCTCACTCTCTATTTCAACTTCCATCAGAAATGCCTAGCCCTCCCAAAGCTAGTAGGTATCAGACACCATTTGTTATAGTTTGGAGTAAGATTGGCATAATTCAGACCAAGAAACTGGGGGAAAAAAAAAGAAAGTAAAGGATAGGAAGAGATGAAGAGATCATAATCTTTTATATATGAAGAAGCTATTTCATCCTACAAACGTATTTGGTTTAGCCAAACAAGGAAATTTTTGGAGATAAGAAATATTAAGATCCCACTTCCACAGATAACATAAGGTCACAAAGAAATTCAAAAGCAGTCAGAGGAACCAGCTTCTCAATCCTAAAGCTACATACAATGACTGGAAGAAGTCTAAGACTAACAGACAAGGCATGCAAATAATTCTGACCAAGAATTAATTACATCAGTGAGATACACCTCAAAGATGGGCAGTCTCATCACTTCAGAATAGCTGCCAGTACTATTTTCCCTTTTTAATACAAATGATCAAAGTAGAAATTACTGCCCGAATGATGCTGTAATCTTTATTGAAATAACCTGAAACAAGGTGATCAATTTTAAAATTTCCCAGTTCTTCAGTAAATCTACATTCAGAATAATATATGCTAATAACAAAAAGGTTTTGGGTGAAGTTAAAAGGTACTGAATTTAAAAAATACTACAATACATTCTATTAATATAGTACAAAATTATATTAAATTTGTTATTATAAGATATAGATCCACTTGAAAAATAATTACATACAAAAATCTGTGTGTGGAAAATGCTATTGTTACTTTTTCAAAAAATTTAACTCTAATTCTTAATAGTTTCATAACAGATATTTTGGGTTTGAATCATTATCACTTTTTTAGACAGACTTTTACTCACCATCTATATAAAATAGGGAATTTTTCTTGAACTTGTAGCAAGCATTAAATTTAAAATAAATAAATAAATAGATAATCAAACAAAGTTTTCAGAGATCCAGCACTAATCTCTTTGGAATTGATGAGAGCTTTCTAATTTTTCATGGGAGACAAAGCCACAACATACCCAGTTCAAGGTTCTTCATACACTCCAATAGTAGAATTTCACAAAATTATCTCAGATATAGTCTGAGAAGAGGTTTGCAGGGATTTCTCTGTTGTTTTGTTTTGCTTATGTTTTGGTGAAGTATTGGCATGGCAGAAAAACAGGTAACATGAGCAGTCTAGAAATAGACAAAAATCGAAGTAGGTTGGCAATACCACAAGTTTTGGAATTGGAAACACAATTGAGAACAGATTTTGAATTATTCTGGCTCCCAACCTGCTCCATTTATTTTATTTTATTTTCTAAGAGAGGCCATCTCCACCAAGATAGTTAGTAAAAAGGGATGAACACGTATTATACCTGTAAATAGGCCAGTGTGTTTAGGTTTCTTCTTTTAATTTTTAAATTATTGAATTGGACAAACTTTCCTTACCTCAGCATTTAAGGGATTACATTATGTGTAACTGCAGAAATTTTAAAGATATTTTTCTACTGCAAAGATTACATACATTTGCTACTATTAATAAAATATAAAGAGAGCAAAATTTAATAACTTTTAAAAAAGGAAAGATGCTGAAACTCTTTTTACTTGTCTGATAAGAAAAAAAAAAAAGCTTTTCTTATGCAAATTCAAGAATCTTGATCACATAAAAAGTTTAAATATCTATTTGGATACTTTCAATTGCTTTCATACATATGCATAACATTCTTGGTTTCCTGGTATTTTGATCATGGCAATTTCTCTATAAAACTGAAAATATAAGTAGCTGCTAGGCAGTTTAAATTGGCTAGCAATGAAGACTACTTAAGAGAAAAAGTCCATTCCCTCCACTGCTGCAGAAATTAATCCCTTAATAAGGTTAGTATGCCTAAATATATTCAGTTGCCTAAAATTTTGCCAGTAGAAATACTTTGTCATTGTGGCTAGTGACCCATCAGAGAGCCAAAAGGGAAAAACATAAATCATAATATCAGAGTATCATAACATCATTTCTATAACTTTACCTATATAGAACAATTTCTATAATAATATCAAAAAAATTTCAACGTTGTTTAGGCTTCATGCAATAAATCCAATTTTAACTTTTCTATGAAGAATGCCCCTTGAGTGGGAATTTGCGTATGTCCCATCTGTACTTCAAAGTCTTACTTCACATGGCGTAATGTGCCTTTTTACAGCACTGTGAGCATTTTAAAACACTAGAAGAAAACAAAAAAACAAACAAACAAAAAACAACAAAAAAATCAACTTTAAACTGAACTGACTGCTTGGGTAATCCCACTGACAAGGTGGGATAAGCAGATTCTCTATATTTCCGCTGAATTTGGTACACTATAGTAAATTACGCTTGATTAGGACCAATACAGTCTGCAGAAGTACAAATGAAAACAGACCAGTAAAGGTCTATCATGACAGACTATTTATTTAGGCATGCAACACAATGAAGGAAAAACTAAGATATAGTGTCCTTGCAAAATAAAATTCCAGAAGAACAAATGAAGGACAGGAGGTCCTGTAAAACAAGATAAAGAAACAGCTGAGAAGAAGAGTTTCAGTCACATGGATCTGGTTAAACAAACTTATATTGCAAGTATATGTTAAGAGATGCTGGCTTAGCCCCTGGATGTGAGTGATATACCTTACAGGATATAAAGATAGTACTAGTTGGGCAAAACAATAAACTCTAAACCCAGATTACAAACATATGTTTGTATAAACAAAGGAAATAAAGAAGGGTACCTACTAGGGGTATGGCTGATGGGTGAATTGAGAGGAATGTCAACCCCGAATATCTCAGACAATGGGGAAATAGGGAAGGGCTCACTACTGTCAGGGTACAGGGAGAAAAGAGGTCAATACCTCAAAACTTGGAGAGACCCCACAGGGGTATGCCCCAGTAAACTCTCCCTTTATTTGAAGAAAGAAAGCTGAAGACTCTCCTCTGTATATTTTGGGGATAAAGATAATTGAGCAAGCTTATTGGAGTAGAAATTTTCGTTACAATATCAGTGAGAGTTTCTTTGACAAAACCATTAGAGATAAGGAAGATTTGTTTCACATAAGAAACTGTTATGTCTACGGAATTAGCTTAATAAGGATTATGTCTCTGACAACTACAACACTCAGTCAAGTCTTCAGCTGTGAGGAAACCTCACTGAAAAGAGCTACTGATTCACAGATAAGCTGGAAGTTTTCATAATCACTATGTAAACCAAGGCAAAAAAAAATGTTTGTCAGGTTATATTCTCACCACTGAACAAATTTCACCAATTTGTTCGGGACCTTGGTCATAAAAACCTTAAAACTACAAATGAATTTGTATTTTTCTGTTTCTTCTGGCAACACTTCATAATTTCAGCTGGTCATGAAAAGCTAAAACCAGTTGCTCCTGGCAGATTGCTAGCTACTGTTAGTTTCTAAACTAGCTAGGTTATATACTCTAGCTTAAAACATAGAGATTTTCATTATGTTTGTTTCATACATTTATTATTGTGGATTTTCTGAGGATTACCTTTTCAACTTCAGTCTTCTACAGGTTTTATCAAGTTACGTTAGCAGGGAGTCCACTGTTGTTTAATCCATTCCAACTCAAGTCATAGAGGACTGACTTATCTTGTCCTTCTAGAGAGCACTTATTCATTGGTGATTAATTTAATTAAAATTTTTCCATACTTTGTGAGAGACAGTCCTATCAGAACTGTTAATACTCTTGGTATTTCTTACCTCTTAAATAGAGAGTAAGATCCACACAACTATGCCTTTAAGTACGCATACAGGAAAAGTTGATATTTTAGATCATTCCACTAGCTTGCTCATGGTATTCAGTTTAAATTTGCCCCATTTTCAGTACCAGTGTCCTAACCACTCACTGTTTGTTGGCAAAATGAATGTCCTATGAGAAATTTTAGTTTGGAGTCTTGCTATATCCCTCCCCCTGGAAAGATTATTCATTGTATAAAACACTTAAATATCCAATCAAAAAGATCAAGCAAACAAAAAGGTGAGAATGGTACCACAGATGGCTGATTAGTGGCACTTTCTTGAGAGGCTGACAGCAAGTCTCTTACTACAGTGACTTCAAAGAGTTTCATTCAAAGTGAATTGGCTTTAAATGACAAAATTATACCTTGAAATACCTTTTAAACTGGAAGTTCTCCAGGCAAATAGGCATCAGGGTCCAAATCACCTCAAACAGAATAAGGAATTGAATATGGCTTACTGACTTCCCAAGTGTCACTCATTACAACGGTGAAGTAAAAAGCACTGACTGATGTGACAGCCTCCTCATTTTGCAAAGTTTTCTCTGAGTTCATATAGGTTACTTTGCTTTCATTAAAGATTTCTGAAATGGAAATTAGGTATTTTGGTTCACGATAAATGGAAAGAAGAGAGTTGTTGGGAAGGCAAAAAAAAAAAAAAAAAAAAAAAAAAAGAAAAGAAAAGAAAAAAAAAAAAAAAAAAAGTCTGTTTTGAACAGGATTTTTTTTTTTCCCTAAGCCCTCTGGTGGTGGCAAGGTCTGGCTACTGAAACCTTCATGTCTTTACCCTTATGCAGCCTAGGACAAATATCATTATTTTGTTGTGTGCTATACTCATCTTGGACAACAGCATCAGAAACACATTTAATTCTATGGGTTTCCATGTGCTGTTGGCAGGTTCTGCAACAGTTCAGCAGTTCACTAATAATTTTTCCAACACTCAGCAGGCATATGTATAACAATCACAATTTCCCTTTGGTTTGTGTCCAGATTGCACTAAACTTCTATAGGAAAAACATCTATGTGCTTTCTGTATTTCATTTTTCCCTATTTTCATAAACTTCTGAGATAAGATTTCTCAATGATGACATCAACACACACAGAATGGAAGCTGACACATCCATGTCCACTGACTGGCAAACAATCAAGCTTAATTCTTCCCATCTGAATCCTCAGCCCACTGAAGTACAAGATGTAGTTGAAATTCAAATACAAGTATGTGGTACTGCCTAATATAAAAGTTTGCAATCATAAAAACTTATCCCAGTGATGCTATAAAATAAATTACCTTAATCTTGAGAGGGTTCAGTATAACAGAGGGAGAATATACACAACACTGCAAATACTTACGTTAATACCTTCACATTTTAAGCATCACACTCCTCAGTTTACACCAAAGAGACAATAATTATTAAACAAAGTAGATAAGCAAATATCCAGTAGCAACAAGAAGCTTTTAAATTAAGCTACAGATATTTGTGGATGCCTACAAAGAATGGATTATTCCACTTAATATACAGCACATATCCTTAGTAAGGAGCTGGGAATACTAACTTTAGATACAGAAGAAACCAATCAAAACCAAGGATAGAGATTAATCTTCAACCCCTCAGAAAGCGGGACAAAAAAACCCACAAAACTGTAAAGTAATGAAGAAAGGAAGAAAAGTGGGGAAGGTTTGAAGAACAACAACAAAATGCAGGAAGCGTGTTTTTTAGTACTGCCATTGAAATTTCTGCTCTATATCTTAGTTTCAGCTGGGATGGATTTTTCCTCAGAGCATCTGGTACAATGTTACGCTTTGGTTCTAAGAGAAATACAATGTTGATAACACACACCAATGTTCATAGTTGCTGCTAGGGGTGCTGTGCAGAGCCAAGGCCATTCTTAGCAAAGAGCAAAAGGAGCTGGGAGGGAACCGAATTAAGAAAGCTGATTTGAACTGGCCAAAGGGATATACCATATCATACACGATGTGGAAAGAGTTTTGAAGGGTGTGGGAGCTCATCTCACTCTCTTCTGCTTCTCCAAGGTCTCAGTCAGGGGGTGGTGGGCATCACTTCTTATATTCATTTGTATATATAAATATATATGAATATAATATAAAATCCATTAAAATAAATAATATATAAATACATAGTGTAAACTATTTTCCTTTTCTTTATCTTAGTTTTTTATCTCAGCTAATGAGTTCATTCCCTGGTTCTTTTCCCCATCCCACTGGGATGTGTGAGATAATGCTGAGTCACTTGCCAGGTTAAATCATGACATTCTGAAATGCGCGCTTGTCCATAGGGCAAATAACTTACTTCACAAACTGCATAAATATTTTGTCTAAGTCCTTCACTGCTCTGGTGAAGAACAAATTTCCATCTAAGCCCTCAGGTTTTTGTTGACTACGTATTATATCAGAATAATTATTTTATCATGTCACGTTTAAGTCTTTATTTTGTTCTCACCAGTACAATCCTCTTCTGTCCATTCTCAAATCCAAGTAAATATGGCAAATATGGTTGAGACTTATTTTTTAATCTGCTTTGTTTAAAAAAATTATGCCACAAAATTAAAAACTTCATCCCTTTTTTACCATTTATTTCCTGAACCAAGGCTTATTTTTTTATCCCTTTTGTATTTATAAATTAGTGGAATGCAGATCATTTGAAAAATTCAAGCAAGTGAACTTGACATACACTAACTTACTATACTTTTCTAATTATTCTCCAATTTCTAACTAATTTCTAACTCCAACAACTACTGGAAAAAGTGTGTGTGGGGGGGGGGGGGGGGGGGGAATCAAACTACTGAAATTATTTGCTTCTAATTAAAATAGAATTTTTCTAGACAAATTTTTGCCCAGAACATGTCTCCTATCCTCAGAAATAAATTACAGATTTTGCAATGGAAAATTATTTAAATAACCAATACTCCTAGGTAATCTTGCATTGAGTGAATGCACCAAATTTTAAATTCCAGACTACTGTAAATTAGGAGAAAAAAATAAATAAATAAATAAATAAAAATAAAAAAAAATCAGTGCTTTGGGAAAAGGAGCCTTCCTGATCAGGATTCAAATAGTTAATCAACATGCAGACTGACACTGACAAACTGTTATCCTTCATCATAAATAAAAATCACGTATCTATTTAATGAAATAGAGAAAAACATACATTAAACTTGCATTACAAGATAATGGATGGTATGGCAAACTTTTATCTTGCAAATTCTGCAGGGAAAACTGTCTTGGATATTTCCTGGACAATCACTTTGTGTTAGCCTAACTGCAACTACTCATATTGAGTTTTAGCCTGTAAGAATTCAGCTAAGCTTTCAGTGAAAGATGTATACAGGAAACTTTATTACCTTTGTTTTTGTGGATGGCCAAAAGTAGGTGTAGATGAGAGTCCTATTTCATGGGAACCAGTTACAGCTTGTTAAGTCACAGCAACCTGAACATGAGGCCGAGCTCACAGGAGAGCAAGTTCCCAACTACCCTACAAGTACACAAGAACCAGTCATATATCCAGTCATTTACTCAAGTCCACCAAAAGTCCAACAGATTTCATAAGAAACTAATTACTCTTTGTTTCTGAAGTCTTTCATAATTATGAAACCATAGAATCATACAATCACAAGGTTGGAAAGGACCTACAAGATCAACCCAGTGATCCGGCTTATCAAGATCCCTCTGAAGGGCCTCCCTACCCTCAGGCAGATCAACACTACCTCCCAGCTTGGTGTCATCTGAAAACTTATTGAGGGTACACTCAATTCCCTCATCCAGGTCATCAATGAAGATGTTAAACAAGATGGGCCCTAGAACCGACCCCTGAGGGATACCACTTGTAACGCATCACCAGCTGGATTTAACTCCATTAACCACTACCCATTGGGCATGACCCTCTAGCCAGTTCCTTACCCAAAGAAGGGTATACCTGTCTAGGTCACGAGCAGACAGTTTCCTTAGGAGAATAGTGTGAGAGACCGTGCCAAAGGCTTTGCTGAAATCTAGGTAGACTACATCTGCCTTACCTTCATCTGCCAGCCTGGTCACCCACTCACAGAAGGAGATGAGGTTGGTTAAGCACAACCTGCCTTTCATGAATCCATGCTGGCTGGGCCTGATTCCCTGGATGCCATGCACGTGCTGTGTGATCTCCCCCAAGATGATTTGTTCCATGACTTTACCTGGTACCGAGGTCAGGCTGACAGGCCTGTAGTTCCCTGGATCCTCCTTACTACCCTTCTTGTAGATAGGAGTCACATTGGCAAGCCTCCAATCCTCTGGGACTTCTCCAGTTAACCAGGAGTGCTGGTAGATGGTGGAGAGCAGTTCAGCAATCACCCTCTCCAGCTCCCTCAGCATCTGAGGGTAGAGCCCATCTGGTCCCATGGACTTGTGTCAGTCCAGGTGGAGGAGGAGCTCTTTAACTGTCTCCACCTGAATCACTGGGGGTGTATTCTGCATTCCATCCCAGACTTCCAGATCAGGGCATAAAGTGCCCTGAGAATAACTGTTCTGCTCATTAAAGGCAGATGTAAAGAAAGCATTTTGGACCTCAGCCTTCTCCTTATCCTCAGTGGTCACATTCCCCGCTGCATCAAGTAAGGGGTGAACATTTTCCTTTTACATATACAGTTGAACTAACTGACATTGAGATTTGTGGGAAATAAGTCAGAATGTAGACTCTGTGCTGGCCATTTCAATTTCTGGATGTCTCTGATGAAGTTAGCCTTTTTAAGGGCCTTTCTTCATATTGTAACTAAGCAGCATTTTCTGAAAATCAAGCTTCAGAATTATAACTCTTTTCTTATCAAAAATCGTTACTAAGAACAGTTCCTTTGCATTACTTAAATTGTTATTT
This sequence comes from Coturnix japonica, assembly GCF_054131305.1. Lineage (NCBI taxonomy): Eukaryota > Metazoa > Chordata > Aves > Galliformes > Phasianidae > Coturnix > Coturnix japonica. The sequence continues at coordinate 19,017,210 of NC_140702.1, read as the reverse complement.
TTTAATACAGCAGAAGGTGGGAAAGATACACTTAGCAAAATTGGTAGCTATTTGGCTTAAGAAACCTCACATATTAATGCTGTTATGACTGATTGATTTTTTTTTCTCAGTGGTTAATAAGGGCATGTAGGAGATTAAGAGATTGGGCTGATGTGCCAATGGATAAAGAACAAACAAATTCTAATGAGGTTAAAAAAAAAAAAAAAAAAAAAAAGGGTGGAGAGAGATAGCTTACTATACTGTCAAAATATTATTTCCATTTAGCCTCACTGTTCACTAATGTGCAACTTAAGCAAACTAAGACAAATTGCATACCTACACAGTATCACTACCAGTTTATTAGCAGTTGAATCAGCTACAGACTAGTAACTGTATTTGAAAACAAAACAAAAAAACACATTTGAATAAGCTTTTAGATAACTAAAAGGCTGACAGTAGATAAGAAGCTATATAAGTTATCTTTTATTACATACCTGCTCAACAATTAGCACTGGTGAGAGCGTCTTAATGAATGCCTAAGAGAGCCTTTATACTACAAACGTTAAAAACAAGTAACACGCATTTTGGATGAAAAAAAAAAATAAATCATAATTGAAGAAAAGACTCTTCTTGTTGAATGCTCATAAGAGTTTTTCAAGTGAGTTTGGAATGAACTCAAAAACAGTGCCTAAGTAAATCTAGAGTTCAGCTGCAGTTCTGCTTAAGCACTATGCATCTCAACAACTGTTTTTCACTTCACAACTCTCAGGATGCAAAAGTAGATCTTCATCCAGAAACATCATCCAAAGGCCTCAAACAGGTAGCTAAACTTAAGGAATACTTAAAACATGCTCAAAAGAACAAAAGGAGATAGAGATATCACCTACAAGATTCTACTCTACGTTACATAAAGGATCTTAAGGTTCTTGAAAGCATCCAGAGGAAGCACCAAAGCTCGTGATAGAGCTGTGAGGAGAGGCTGTGGAAAATAGCTGCTGAGAGATGACCTCACTGCTCTCTGTGGTTCCCTGAGGAGAGAAGCAAAGTGAGGTGCTGGGCTCTGCTTATGCGCACCAGCTGGGAACAGCACAGAGCTGCACCAGGGAGGGTTGAAGTGGGCACTGGGAAACATTTCTGTACTGTGAGCGTGATCAGACACCGGCACAAGCTTCCTAGTGAGGTAGTGGATGCCGTGTGCCTGTCAGTGTTCAGGAGGCATTGGTATAATGCCCTCAATAACATGCTCTAATATTTGGTTAGCTCTGGAGTTGTCAGGCAGACTAGATAGATGATCTTTGAAGACTGCTTCCAAAAAAAACTGAGCTCCTCTGTTCTGCTCTATTCTGTTCTCCCTCTCAATTTAATACTGTTGCGTTTAGATCAGCTACAGAAGTTCCACAGACTGCATACTCCTGATAGCCCACGCTATCAGCTTATGCCATTTTCTAGCCCTGGGAAATCTGAAAAAGTGCAGAGCAGGACTACATCAGATTGTGATTTAGGGACAGACCTTTTTAGCAAGAGGTTTGGGCAACTACTTTGCCATCTCCAGCTATTAAGAATCTAGTGATTGTGTACCAAGGTCTTCTATGCATTTCACAGGGAGCTCCAACAGACAACCTTAAACCATGAATTCTGAATTAGCAGCAGTGTGACACAAACCCTGTGATTTTGTGGGTGTAGTCAACACTGCCAATAGTTCAAAAATAAGTTATTTACCTAATAAGTTATTTACCTGAAAATGGACCAGCAATCCAGCAGATGAATACATTATGACTCTATGGCAAAGTTTTCAACAATACACACATTCTTTCATTCTAGTTTACATAGTTTTCTAGTTTATCTAATTTTCCTAATTACTCACATTTACCTTATATTCTCCTCTAACCATCTCCTCCACTCAATTATTGCTGATTTTTTCATCTTCCATCATTAATCTTCCTTTTTAGCATCTCTTTCAAAACTCTCCTTTTAACTTCAGTTTCAAGAAGACTACAACTGAAACACAAAATGACAGAACGTTTAGGCATTGTATCTGCAGCCTCTCAAAAAATGCATGAATTACAGACTGTACAAGAACATAAGTGGAAATTCTTTTCAAGAGTCTGCATTTTTTCTCCCTCTGATATGACACAAGATTTATTTCTATGCAGTAAAAGTACTATCAACATATAGACCGATTCTGGTAAAACAAAATTATCAGGGAATAAATAAATAAGTAAATAAACAAACAAATCTTCAAGATTCAGTATCTAAGTACTAAGATAAAAAGTTCTACCTTCATTGCCAAAGGTAATCAGCAGAAAGGATATTACAGCAATTGAGAGACCTTTAACATTTCTTAGGGAATAACTTAATAAATCCTGTAAATTGCAAAAGACACTAAGCAGAATGTTACAAAGCCCCAAAGAGAATCTTCTAAGAATTCATAATGCAGAAATAATGTGCATTAAACAAGATGAAGATTTAAGGAGCTTTTGAAAAGAAAAGAACCTTAGTGGCCAAAAGTGAGTTGAACATTCACTATAAAAGTAATTAAAGGCCTGTCTCTCTGGTACCTTATTGTAGTGCCCTATGTATTGGTAAGATCTTGCTTAAGTATAGAAGATGATGAGGCACTGCTGTAAGTTTCCTGACTGTGGTATAGCAGGAAGAAAGTAATGTAAGACAATGACAGTTTTCAATTCAGTATAGCAAAATTTCAGCAAATATTTCAGCAATATTTTTCTGAAATACATAACAAAACAAAACAAAAAGTTTTCAAATGAAAGATAAAGTTCAGCATCAGCAAGTGACAGACAGGTGAGTTAGATAAAATTAATAGTGAACTCTGAATTCCCAAATAAATAGAAACCTAGTTTTGGTAAATTCTGATACTGCCAATAACAAACTACGGACTGTTCCTTTTCCTCAGTTTCATTTATGGAGCTCTAGTACTCACAATAAATAAATAAATAAATAAATAGACCAAACAACCCCAAAACTTATCTGAGAATGAAAATTATCCAGAGACAGAAAGCATCCAGGGAAAAATTCAGATGAGGCAGATTCTGGCAATAACCGATACTAAATTAAATGCGTCTTCCTCTTGTCCCTAGGAAGAATAAGTTAAATTTATTCAAATATTAATATTATTAACGTGATGCTGTATTTATGTGAGAGCATATATACATTCATATAATACTCACACAATTATAGTAATAAATCTATATGTAAAACCACACAATGTCTATGTTGTAGTGAAAATTATATTACTGCTTAGATGTATGAAAAATAGATGTCAAACCATTATAGATTTCTTGTAGCTTAGATTCATAGATTTACTTATGGAGTATACACATTAAAAAAAATGGAGAAAAAAATCCAATTTTGTGCAAAGTTGTTCTTGCTTATAGCCTAAGAAAAAAAGACTACACTACACACCAAATACAGTTGTGGAAGTAACTGAAACACTCAGCCTCATAAGGTATTTGCACTTCATACAATATAGCAAAAAGTCAGCATTCATTAAGAACTGGAGTTCATAACTACTGATATGTGCTGAACACATTCTGTACACAGTATACATACATATGATGAGAATGGATATGATCAAGTCCTGGGAGATCATGTCCTATTTTTCCTTCACCCACAGATCAAGTCCACTTGAATAGAATGGAGGCACTAGAACTTAATTTGAAGGCTATATTTGCTACTGTATATGGCAGACTGCTGCAATTGCATTTTCTGGGTAACAGTACAAAGCAAGAATTTCAAACTCCAGATAAATATTCACACAGCCCTTTGCCAAAAACAGGATGTGTATGCCATGGAAGATGAGATCAGATGGAAGTGGAAAGCTTGATTTTACAGAGAAGTGCAGTTTGTTGTCTAGACTGGATATTTGTATACAAATCCTCAGGATACACATCCCTGTGTAATTGCTATTAAGAACTTTGGCACTGAATCTTTTAGGTGATGAACAATATCACCATGTGATTTGCCAATAAGATTTCTTCAGACACTAAAAAAATAACCTAGTTCTGTTTCAGACCAGGAGAAATCAGGCCATGAGTCACACCCCAAGCAAAAAGCAGCTAAGCAGACCAGAACCACTGGCAAAAATCCACTTATACGCCTAGTTCTGTACTCAGTTCAGATCTCCTCAGGATCAAGTATACTGGCAACATACTCAACAAGCATTTTAAGGGGCCTAAATTTAACCCATAAAACATTATTGGGTTAAATTTGGGCTTCAGCATCTTATGATAGCTTAAACAGAACCAATAGTGTTCTAGCAAGGAAGAGGATTAAGATAAGAACTAAGGACCCAGGCAGCCTTACAGAAGCCACCAAAATGTAAGCAAAAATTTGGCAATCTCATAGAATACAAAGAAGGTACAGTGGAAAAGGGTGGACTCTAGGAGATACAAACATTCTCCTTTTGCAAGAATGAATAAATACAGGAGTAGGAGGTAATCAGAAGTAACATATGAACATATCTGGAGAAAGAAAAAAAAAAAAAAAAAAGAGTTTGATTATGATTAAGATAAGCTACTTCTTTTCCCTCTGTGTTATATTGTTCAAGGAAAGGAATTTTTTAGTTTAAATGAAGAAGTGAACAGTTTCATTTTCCTGGTCTCACATTATTAGCTGCCATCACTGTGATGAAGCTGCCATCACTACTACAGTTTGCCTCAACAAATAGTGCAGTGAAATCCTATTTCTGTAACAGAAAAACTTTCTTGAAAGGCATAGTGCTTAATCAGGAGTATATTTATCAGAGGACTGGGTTTAAGTGCTATGCACTCTTTGTTCTATATATTATCTTTGAGTCACTTCTTGTTTTCACTTCTTCAAAAAACAAAACACAGTTCAAACCAATACTCATCATGGGTGACCTGAATGTGATGTCTGTGAATAAAGTACATCTATCTTTCCTGTTGATCCTGCTCTTTAATAATCATTGCTCTGTACACTGAACATATACACTGCCCATCAGAAAAACAACAAATCACCACACATGCGTCAAACAAAACTAAAGCTATTCTCTGCTGGATTAAGTGAATAATTTCTTTTGAATCTTGGCTTTTTTCAGTACTGTGTAATTCATAGACAAATAGGATGGTTTCCAAGGAAACTTAAAAATACACATTTCCAGCCCACTCCAGTGAGCATGGCTGCCCCCCACCAGCTCAGGCTGCCCAGGGACCCATACAATTTGGCTTTTGGCACCTCCAGGGATGGGGCATCACAGCTTCTCTGGGCAACCTGTGCCAATGCCTCACTGTGTAGTAAAGATTTTAAGGGAGTAATGAATATTAGATTCCTGTAATACTCACATAATTTGACCTCAAAGCTTTGGAATAGTATTTTAGATTTCAGATTTGTACATAATGAACCTGAGAAATATATGTACTTTAACAGTATCTTTTCCACTCTTTTTGATTCCTGGAAATACATCTGTTCTGACATGAAAGAAAAAAATAAAAAATAAAAATTTAAAAAAATTTAAAAAAAAAAAAATCAGGAGGGAGGAATTTAGCTATTCCATCCCCAAGAAAACTACAAAATGCCCATGAAATGACCTCCTGCAAGCTTCAGAACTTCATATTAAAAGCTACCATATGCCAGCTACATGCAACATCTCTTTTTTTCACTCTCCATAAGAAGAAACAAAGTTTTATCTTTCCTGCCACCCTCAGGCAAAGATGCGAGAGGAACAGCATGTTAACACTAAAATTAAATGCATTACTTCACTCTCTTAGCATAGAGACAGGTTATTTTACTTACATGATGAAAAAAAAATAAAGCAATGCAAGATAGAATTGTTAAGTCAAATGCCAGTAAATCTGTCAAATTCCATACTCATATCAGCTGTGTACACTGTGAAGTCAACTAATTAGAAATGTTGCATGGACACATCAATAGTTTTAGCATGATCTATTCAAGCTTATTTGCCAGTACGGCTAGCTTCTTCAAAGTATAATCAATTAACTGAACAGAATTTCAGCTAAGATACATGCTTTCATTTTTGAAACTTCAAGCAAGTTTTTAAATCAAAACACAAGACAAGAACTTTTTTCAAAATAAATTAGAATATAATGTCATTGCATCATAGCTACTGTATCACTTGGTCAAAAAAGAAATAATGCATTGAAAGATTTATACAAAACAAAAAATAGCAACAGTTGAATTAACATTTTAGCAAATTGTCTGATACACAAAAATAGCAAACCTTTAGTGCAAAATGTTTGCAACAATGATTTTAGGAGCAATTTTGTCTGTTTGCTCTTACAGATTTATTTTTTATTTATTTATTTCCATCTCCACAAACGGCAGAATGATAGAATTACCTACTATGGAAAAGATCAAGTCCAATTATACATCCAACCATGTGAGCTACTCACTTTAAGTAGTTTTCTGGGCAGGAAAAAAATAAACAAACACTTTCCTCCCAGAAAGAATGGAAATTCTTTCTTGCTATGATTTTCAGAAATGTCTCATTATTTTGAGTGCCTGCATTTGTTAAACAACTTGTTTGAAAAATGTTAAGGAAACAAGATTCTCAGATCTCCTAAGACAATTATGTTTGGGTTCCCAAGAAGACAGAGACACAAAATCTTCAGCTTTCTCTCAATGTGCCTAAAATCACCCAAATTGATTTGACTTGTTCCCAGATGACTAACAACGGACAGGAAGCAGTTTGGAATTCTGAATAAAGTTAAAAAGAAATAAAAGTGTGAGATTAAAATTGATACAGAACAACCAAAAAAAGAATAAAAATAAATTAAAAAAATCAAGGTTTCAAAGAGTTATTTCTGTTCACCTGAGGCAGACTTTGCAGTCAATCCAAGGAACACCAATGTATCAGTGGTTATAACTCTGATATTTCCTACAAGCTAATGTACAGAAGAACCATTTTCTAAAGTGTAAATGCATAAAGCATTTCTAAAATAGTAACAGAAGACTTTCAGGTTATCCATCAAAGGAAATTTAGTGAGAAATAAAATATATTTATTTGAAACCGAGGGAATTTTGTCACATTAGGCACCACTGCCCTCTTCAGTCAAGCAGACATTGATTTTATACACCATTTAGACACTGCCTGATAATTTCCCAATAAAATAAGCCCCCCAAAAAACAAACAAACAGATAAAGACATTTTATTCTGCTGTTAGGAAACCTTATTCTCATAATAGCAGAATGTGATGTGACACTGTACTCAAATACCTTTTCTTTACAGTCTGCTGTAATGTCATTTGCTGAGATGATGCAGGGTTTTTTTATATGTACCTACACTATGAAACAATATACGTTTCTTTACACACTTAATATTTCCTCTCACTCATACACCAGTCTGGGAAATATGCCCCTTTTACACAGAAAGACTGTAATACAACGAAAACACTGCAGGATGTAGTCACAGTTTTCACTCACTTCATACCTGATAAGGTAATTAAATGATCACATTTCTCAGAGTTCAGTTCTATGATGGCTCAAACAAGTTCAGCCCCATCAGATAAGATCCAGCAGTACAATCTCCTACCAGGTCTGTAGGATGCAGCTACCCTTGCATGAAGGCCTTCATGCACCTCTTGAGCCAACCTCCCCTGTTTTTAATTTTAACTTTTCTGCAACACTCCATGAACAGAGCAGCTTCATTCCCAAACCCAAACTGACTGACCTCACATACACGTGTGGTACTACACTCTCAAACCAAGAAGTCATTACACTAAAGGAAACAATTCACAGACACATTGGCTGTTTCCTGGATTCCAGATGAAGTATTATTTGTGGCATCCAGGATCAAAAATGAGCTGTAGGGCAGCTTACTGAGGCAGTCTACACATCAATGCCAGTTAAGGGAAGTGCTGGCACTTCCTAAACCTTTTGCACACAGTCAGATGCACAAAAAGGTTAATTGCAGCCTTGTGCAAACAATGTAAACTCATCTAGACTGTGAACTTTTAACCAATTTAGTTCTGCTTGCCTCTCTTTCTCAGGACGGCATCCATTTGGCAGCTTTCTTGTGTATTCCTTCTTCATTAAAATGAACTACATTCTTCCATCTGTTATGAACATTAGGCAATAAGCAAGTACTTAATTAATGTTAAGATAAACCCCATGTGAGGGATATGTTTTTCCTTTTTTTTCATCATGCTTGCATCTGTATTTAATAGATTTCAGAACTGCTTTGTTGTTTGGATGTCTGCCTTTCTCCCTCTCTTCTTTCCAGTAACTTCTTCCACAGAACTGACTACTCACTAAATGCATTTCAGTCTCAATTCAATTCAGACAAGACAAGGAAAAAGATCAATCAAGATATGATTTAAATGAAGCCAAAATAGCAAAGGCACAAGACTGAAAATAAATAAATAAATAAATAAATGTTTTAAAATGGTTCAACTAATATCCGTCTGTAATTTCTATAAAGGAAAAAAAGTAACAGCTCTAGTAAATAAAGCAGATCTAAGTTGGGAAATTGGAATTATTTTAAATTCTAATGTGGCAATTTTTACATTGGCATACCACTCCAAACTAAGCTTTCTACTCACTTTGAGTACTTGGAGGCTGTGAAGTTTCTGTTTCTGCATGACGAAATTCGCTTTGTAAATAGAAACAAAAAATAAAACAACCAAACACTCAAGTTCAAAGCAGCAATACCTTTGCCTCTTTTGTCTTTGCAATCCATCATACCATATCCATCATTAAACTAATAAACATTTCAGAAAAGCTTTCCAAACAACTTCATTTTCCTGAGACTATACATGAGTTTCATAACTCTGTATTTCACTAAGAATATGAGAAAAATATTTTTGCCCCAACAACCAGCAATAACTTGAGAACTGCTTCATCAAGACTCTGAAAGACAGTAAATTGAATTGTTATGAAGCATCAAATTTTACCTAGATCAATAACATAGTTTAAAATTCAAGTAATTATCACCTGTGGCTCAGTTCCCCTTTTTCATCTGAAACCAAGTGCATAGGAATTAATGACAATTTTTAGTTAGCAACCTACAGAGATACTGAGCACATGAATGACTTACAGGGTCAGACTAATGAATCATCAGTTTTTTCTGGCTTCGTCACCTGCAAAAGGAAATGTCATTTAAGGAACCGACACAGCTCTGGGTCACAGTCTGCAGTCACTCCTCCCCTTCTTCCCAAAAATTCACAATTAATGTACTCAAAAAACTGTTTCCCCTCATTCTTGAGGCTGCACAATTTCATTCTGCAGCATTGATTCTCTAAGAGCTGAGACTGAAGAAACATCCCACTCTAATAATAGGAAGCCTCAGCCTTATGGCCAGTGTACCTAAATGACTCTTGCATTTTCGTCTGTTCTTGCTTTGCCATTTCTTCTATATGAGTTGGCACAGACAGTATTCATTGTGACTTTCTGCCTCTCCCTGCCAGCTGCTGGAGTTGCTTAATAGCTACAAAGCTTTATCCCTCAAAAATTCAGAAGAAGCAGGAAAGAAAACACAAACAGCAAGGTCAGGGCTAGCAAGAAGCACATTTGGTGTACATGTTTTGAGGTACTTCATCAAAATACTGTCACAGAATCTGCCATGTGAACCACAGGGTAGAATACACAGCTACATTTAAGAGGATTTTTCTCACTCTCATTCAATTGCAAACCTTCTTCCCCAGACTAAACAGCCCCAGTTCCCTCAGTCTCTCCTTACATTGCATATTCTCCAAGCCCTTCACAAGCCTTGCTTCTTTGGACCTGCTCCAGCACAAATAACACTTTTAAGAGGTTGCCAGTTGACCAGTTGATAATGAATTTTGAAACCACAACACATTGATCTACAGATAATATCTATGGCACTCAGAGGGAGATCTGAAGTACTTCTGTAGTAAGAAGGAATTACTTGGCAAGAAAGTGTTAATAGTTTTTTTTTTTTAATTGATATAAAAAAAAACTTGCAATGCAACTTTTGACCTTGTATGCATTCTAAAAACTGGACAGGAAGCAGCACAGGTAAAGAGGAGCTCTAAACAGTGATTCCTGCAGAATACTGTCAGTATCACATACCTAAATAAAAATGTCTAATATGAAAAATCACTGGGCAATTTCAACTAGAAAATCAACTCATAGTGATCAGCCAAATTGAAGAGTTGCCCTTTCATTCACCTTCCAGACAGTCAGCATTAGAGTGGCTTTGCAAGTACACTAATAACTGACAACCCATCTTTTAAGGAAAATAATAATAATAATAATAAACCACAACCATGGATGCCTACCTCTGTCTACTCAGAAACAAGAAATATGAAATCAGGAAAAGCTTAAAGAGAAAATCAAGACTTTGTTCAGGAATTAAATTATATGAAATGCAAAAAAAACTGTTAATGACTGTATCAGGAAATTCTTTCTGGCACACACAAGGAGCATGGACAGTATTTTGTGAATTGATCAGCTATCCCAGGACTGCCTTTGAGGACAAAGAAAAATAGTCAGTGGCTGTACATTTGGCTTCTCAGACATAAAACACAAGGTTTCATTCTCTCTTTCACTGATCAAAAAGTCAGTGCTAGCTGAAGGCTGGAAGGATGGGATTAATTGAGATGTTTATGGTGGTCTGATCCTCTGTTATGACACTTCTGCCAAGACAATACAAAGCTAAACACAAGTCACATGTTTGGACTATATCAGTGCAAAACAGCAGTCAAGAGTTCAATTCCATCTTGGTTCTGTTCTGGTCTATACCTGAGGCAGCAGCAAAACATGTAATTCTGTGCTCCTACTCTGCGCCTAGCTACCCTGCATCTATGATGATGAAGGTTATCACCCATTCAGATTTATTAGTACGTCTAGGCAAGTCTGTTAGCTGATCTGTATTAGAAAACTCCTAGCATACAAAATGCTTACACTAATCACAAAGTTATGGCACTGCTTTCAAGGGACTAGTTACCTCCAGCTGGAATGCAAAGATAAGCTGCTGAAATTAGGTTGGACACTGCAACCGCTCCATCTGGACCAGTTGCAGCCTGCACAGATCTGAATATAGCCTGAAGCATCTCCCCTTCTGACCTATCTCTATTTATTTCGTGCAATGGGTGGAATTGAAAATCTCCCAGAAAGCATCTCACTAACCAATATAAAAAGCCACTGATGACATCAACATACGAATGTATCTACTGGTGATAATGATAGCTACTCACCTGTTAATACTTCTAATGCTGCATAAAGAGGAATTTGCTGGAAAGAAACTGTGAACACTTATAAAAGAAATACTTATTTACCAGGAGTTGCATGAACAAGGATTACAGGAGACAATAAATGTCTTGACATGTATGCATAGGTAGGCTTTCTCAGCTCCCTTCACCGAGGGGGCCTATCATACATTAAAGAATAATGTTCTGTTTTGAAAAGAAGAGGGACCCTGAGAGAGAAGGAGTAAGTAACAGTTATATTTAGTACAAGAATTAGGGAACAAGCAAATTACTTCACAATTACCATTAAATACAAGTTCTCATTGCCTTACATGCAAATCTCTCCATGCTGAAAGGAAGCTCTTACTGCAAATTATGGGCATAATATGCTATATGCTTCAAATGGTTGCAAATCATTGATCATACATAAGCAGACCACCTCTACAAGACAAGGAGCTGAATTAGTCAAAGCATGAGTAGAAGGCTTTTCCTGCAATTTCTGGTTATCTACCATCACAGAATCACAGAATCGTAGGGGTTGGAAGGGACCTCCAGAGATCATTGAATTCAACCCCCCTGCCAAAGCAGGTTCCCTACACCACATTGCACAGGTAGGGTCCAGGAGGGTCTTGAATATCTCCAGACAAGGAGACTCCACAACCTCCCTGGGCAGCCTATTCCAGTGCTCCATCACCCTCACCATAAAGAAGTTCTTGTGCATTTTCATGTGGAACTTCATTTGCTCCAGTTTCTGGCTGTTTCCCCTTGTCCTGTCTCCACACACTGCTGAAAAGAGTCTGGCCTCGCCACTTTGCCCCACACCTCAGATATTTATAGACCTGGATCAGGTCCCCTCTCAGTCTTTTTTTCACAAGGCTAAGCAGATCCAGTTCACTTAGCCTTTTTTCATAGGGGAGATGCTCCAGGCCCTTCACCATTGTTGTGGCCCTCCGCTGGACTCTTTCCAAGAGATCCGTGTCTTTTTTGTACGGGGGAGCCCAGAACTGGACACAGTACTCCACATTAGGCCTTGTCAGGGCAGAGTAGAGGGGGAGGATCACCTCCCTTGACCTGCTGGCCACGCTCTTTTTAATGCACCCCACAATACCATTGACCTTTTTGGACATGAGAGCACACTGCTGGCTCATGGCCAACCTGTTGTCCACCAGGACACCCGGGTCCTTCTCTGCAGAGCTCCTCTCCTGCAGGTCATCCCCCAGCCTGTACCAGTACATGCAATTATTCTTCCCTAGGTGCAAGACTCTACACTTTCTTATGTTAAACCTCATCTGGTTTCTTACTGCCCAGCTCTCCAGCCTGCCCAGGTCTTACTGAATGGCAGTACAGCCTTCAGGCATATCAGCCAATCCTCCCAACTTCATATCATCAGTAAACTTGCTGAGGGTGGCCCCTACACCAAGGTCATTGATGAAGATGTTGAACAAGACCGGATCCAGCACCCACCCCTGGGGGACACTGCTAGTTACAGGTCTCCAACCAGACTCTGCAACACCAAAGAAGACCCTCTGTGCTCTGCCAGTCAGCCAGTTCACAACCCACCCCACTGTCCACTCATCTATCCCATACTTCCTCAGCTTTGTTATCAGGATGTTGTGGGAGACAGTATCAAATGCCTTGCTGAAATCAAGGTAGACTACATCTACCATCCTCCCCCCATCCACCCAGCCAGTGACAACATCACAGAAGGCTACCAGGTTTGTCGAGCGTGACCTCCCCTTGGTGAACCCATGCTGACTACGCCTGATAACTTCCTTTTCTTCCAATTGTCTGGAGATGTCATCCAGCATGAGCTGTTCTATCACCTTTCCAGAGACAGAGGTGAGGCTGACTGGCCTGTAATTACCTGAATCTTCCTTCCTGCCCTTTTTCAAGACCGGAGTGACACTGGCTATCCTCCAGTCACCTCCCCTATTCTCCAAGACCTCTCAAAGATGATAGAGAGCAGTTCAGCAATCACCTCCGCCAGCTTACTGAGCACCCATGGATGCACTCCATCAGGTCCCATGGATTCATGAACATCATCTCAGACACCGTAAAGATAATGACTTCAGGTAGTAGAAATATATAAGAATGTAAAAAGAAACTGGAAGAGATGCTGCTAAAATCAGTGGTATTGTAAGGTTTGTTTAATCTACCTGACATAATCAGTAAGAACAATAAATGAATTGAGTCAATGCTGCTAGTGCAGGCGTGCAGAAGACATTTTTAAATCATTTATTTGTGATATAACTGGTAGAGAAGTGCCAATGAGGAACTATTGTTGGTCTAATGCCCAAATACTTTCAAATTCTTGGAGAAGTTTTGGCAAACTTTGGATTGGGTTGGTGCTCCAATTACAAATGCCCATCTTAGGTGGATTCAGTCAATGACATGAATGAAGTCTGTGTAGACTGTATTATAAATATATCTTCACTGATATCTTGGTGCCAAGCAAGTACTAAATCTACTGTACATGAAAGTGGTAATGAAACTAGAGGTCACTTGTGCAGAGAGTTTCACAGAAATGGTTTTCATTCAGCTCACACATCAGCAGATTTTCATTTTGGCATAACAATCATTGCAATGGTCTGCCATTAAGAGTCTATTACAAATCTCAGAATTATCAAGACAGCCATCAATACAACCTGTAGAGACCCTTTCTTTCTGCATGAAGACAGTTACAGTTCTGTTATTGTAATGTAATCTTTCAGATACAAATCTGTTTTTCCAGTGCTACAAGGTCATTTCCTCTGAAAATGAATTGATTTTACTGCACAATGTTTAAGAATTAGAAACACTTCTCAGAATTATGGAAGCAGTACTTCCTAATCATTTGGGTAGTTTCCCTACCGGAAGAATAATTGTCAATTATTCCAAGTCAATAATTTGGTTCCATGAAGACTAATAACTTTTTTTTTTTTTTTTTTTTTTTTTAATAGCACAATGTGTTGTGGCAGGTTTATTTCACAAGAAACCCATGAGAAAAAATTATCAGTAGGAAATAACAGTCTATCCAATTTATTTAAGTTGATCTGCTTGAACTAGAAAGAAAATTATATTCTCAAGACCCATAGCTACTCCTTCTCTAAAAATAAAAATAATAATAATAATTAAAAAAAAAAAACCTTTCATCTGTGACTTACTTTCAAAAATATATTGATTTTACTTCCAAAGTTAACTCATGTTCTACTCAAAACACTTTTAAGGTTGGAAAAATTTTTACATTATTGGGACAAATATGAGCGTAAAATTTTAAATTTGAGGTATTTTAGATGTTATAGAATCTTGAGATAGTTATATCTATTGTGAAAACAAAATAAATCATCATAATCATCCTTGGGATCCTGGAAGCATCACAAGGTAACTGACAGATAATATATAGCAAATAAGTAAAACTGGAAGTTTACTTCTACACTACTATAAAATTATATATGTTGTTGTTTTGGATCAATAAGCCTAAGAAACAAAAACATGAAGGCAACTTAAAATACATAACTGAACAACATGGTCTTGTAAAAATCTATTTCCATGTAGAAATGCAGATTCTAAGTAAGAGCAAATCTTACCAGCCACACAAAGTTGTCATAAATGAGACAAAATGAGTATGCTCAGTGCCATAGAGACATAGCAATTTGCTTGGGGCTCACTAAAGAACTGCTGAAGATACAGATTACTACAGAGCAACAAACTACTGAAATGTTGTTTTCATGAGTAAAGATTTTAACCAACAAACTGTACTTCCAGTGAGACAGTAGTGTTTGAATTGTTCATATTTTTCTTCTATTTGCTTTTCTGTCAAATAAATAGCTTGTGTTGAGTAGTGCTCAGTAGTCAGCTCCATCACTTCTCTGGAGGGAACACAGACAAGCAAGTAAAGACGTAGTTTTCTCTAGTCAACACAGCAAATTCAAAAGGACAGGAGCTTTATATCTAGTCAGTGGAAAGAAAGAAATGTGTTATTACTCCATAAGTCACAGAATAATGGAAGACAGATGGAAGGAGTTTTAGAGCTCAGTTAAGGCATCCCCTTGTCCTGAGGGAGAACAATACACATTCTTATATAAAATTTAGCTAACTTAAGCTTCCTACACTTGTCACAAGTGGAAGCCTGCAGTTAGATAACACCCAGGATGATCTCTTCTTAGCAATCTCATTAATTCCAAAACTATGACAAAAATAGAGGATTATCAGAGAAAGGCTGAAGAAAAATAATCTGCATGGGAATGTACTACAACTTGAGTACTGTGTTCTGTTTTGAGCTTCTCAGAACAAAAGAGATGTGAGTGCACTGGAAAGTTTTTAATAAAATCCCACGACATGATGAAGAGACTGGAGCAGCTCCCAATGAGGAGAGGCTGAGAGCCATGACTGCTCAGTCTGGGGAAGACACTCGGGGATCTCATCAATGTCCATAAATCCCCAAACAGAATATGCACAGAGGACAGAGTCATGCACTTCTCAGTGGTGTCCAGTGCTGGGACAAAAAACAGAGTGCACAGCCTGGAACACAGAAGGTTCCCCTTGACCATCAGGAAGCACTTCTGTGCTGAGCTGGTGATGGAGCACCAGCACGGGCTTCTCAGAAAGACTGTAGTGTCTCCTTGGAGATCTGCAAAAGCTGCCCGGCTGTGGTCCTGGCATCTTTCTCTGCAAACCAGAAATTTGATATGTTCATTTTCCTTAAGCTGCTGCTGCCCTGCTTTCACCTTTGATAATGTGGAAGTGCTCTGAATAAAATTGATTTCATACTCTGGTTCTATTATGTCTGTCTCCATAGAATCACAGAATTGTGTGTTAGAAAAGATCTTATAGATCATCTCATTCCAAATCCCTGCCAGGGGATGAGACACTTCCCACTAGACTAGGTTGCCTAGGGCTCCATTCAGTCTGGCCCTGAACCCTGGGGGATATCACTCATAATAGGTCTCCACCTGGACTCTGAGCCAACGACCACAACTCCTTGGTTACAGACATCCAGCCAATTCCTTGCCTGTCTCCATTCTATTCACATCTCTCCTACTTAGAGATAAGGATGTTGTGCAGGATTGTACCAAAGACTCTGAACATCAAGGCGGATGATATCATGTTCTTCCCTTGTATAACAATGGTGTTAGGCATTCTTCTAATGGATGTACTCTTCTGTACATCTCAAGGAGAAACAAAACAAACACCAACAAATAAACACACCTGCATAGTGAAACAAAGGTATGTAGGTGCTCTGTGTACTTGGGTGAAGAAGATGGAAACTAGATTATGACATTCAGGACAAGGATGGACCATCAGTCTTACAAATGGATGAAGAACAAATTTGCAAAAAGAAACCACAGCTATGAGTTGGGAAAGGAGACTTCTCTATGTAGTTGTAATTGTACCCCTCCAAGTATCTCCTCTCTCTGAGAAACACTACTAGTAACAAGTGTTATTGTTTCTGACTCAGTGTCTGTTTATGCATTGGAAGTACACTCAGGAAAACATTCTTTTATTTCTCAGCAAACACAACACTCCATAAAATATGCATACATTCACAGCATTTTTTGGATGAGAGTGGGGAGGTAATAATATATAGACTAAATTCTAAATCCATTGCTTTTCTTCCTCTTTCTTTTCTACAATATAGCTAACAAAATAATCATTTCTTGCAGTTTCCTCCTAAATGCTAAATAAAATCCAAAAGTAAACCTACTCTTATCATGAAGCAAAATACAATGCAGAGGTTTTTTTACACTTAATATCACAAATGAGAATGTCCAGAAATGCTAGTGTCATATACTCTTGACCAAGAAAAAAGATCCAAAGTAATGTGATGAAATATTAGAACAATGCCTCAAGTCAGTTGATTTTCTCACATCTTTAAAAACAGATATTTGTGTCATGGGGCCATTAAACTGACGTACAAATGGTTTTGATGTCTTCAATTTAGCCCAAGGAATCCTTCTCTCATTATTGCCTCATTGTTATGCATCATGCCTTCTTCAAGTAAGAAGCTTCTTACTTTTTCATGCTGTGCCTGATCTCATTTTCTATTCTTTTGTTTATTTTTTGAGTCATTCAAACTTTATTTCCAGAAGCAAAAAGCTAGTGGAATGCACATCATCAATGTCATACTATGACACTAAAGCTGCCTATAAAAATGAAAACTTAAGAATTGCACTGATGTTGAAAATATTTAAACCATAAATAACAGCTTTTAAAAATGTGTAAAGCAAAAACGGAGCATCATTCTAATGAATAAGTGAAAAGGACACATTGCAGTTACAAAACTGCAAAGCATAATTTGTTTAACACAAAATCAGCTGGAAACATTATTTACAAGATGTTTAAGTTTATCTTTCTCTGAAACTGGCTTTGTTAAAGCTAAATCTATGTGGGGGAAAAAAAAAAAGATTTAAAAAGAAAAATAATTATTTGATATCTTTTTCCCTTGGCCTTGATGTTAATTCAATATCCTCTGGCTAAAGAAAACATGCTGCAAATATCAATTCAGTCACACTCAATTTTCTTTAGAACTGTGAAATGCAAATGCAAAACAAACATTGAAAAAATCAAGTTATGAAGAATTTGGACATTTAAAGATAATGTCTTCTCTGTTACCTTTAACATTCACTTCTCTCTTTTAGTAGTTTTATTTGCAGAAACTCTCACACCATGAAATTAACAGTTCTCCACCCCCTCATCCTCCCTCCACATATAAAACTGAGATCAATGGAGCAATTAAAATAGGTTAAAGATGTTTTAAAAGAAGAAAGTTTCATTACTTTGTAGTTGAATTGGCAACATTCCAAACCATGAACTTTTTTTTTTTTTTCCCTTCTTCTTTTCTGAATAGTTCTATTTCTATACATTCTTCTCTTAGTCAGTTCAGATACTTCACAGAATAGAATCATGGAATCCTTAGAGACAGAAGGGACCTTTAAAGGTCATCTAGTCTAACTCCCCTGCAATGAACAAACACATACAGATCGATCAGGCGATCTGAGAACCCTCCAGCCAGGGCTTGAGTGCCTCCAGAGACAGGACTTCCACTATATCTTTGGGCAACCTTTTCCAGCACCTCATCTCCTTCACTGTAAAAGACTTTTTCCTTATATTCAACCTTAAACTCTCCCCTTTTTAGTTTGAAACCATTTCCTCTTTTCCTACCACCCCAGACGCTACTAAAGAGTCTTCTTTTCCTGTAGCTCCCCTTTTGATGCTGGAAGGTAGATCCTGCCTTTCTTTTATAGAAACCTCTTCTTAAACCTTCACTAATCCATAAACAACCAAACAGCTAACACTGGAAGCACATATTACTTCAAGGTCAAAAAATTTTACTACTATATGTACGCAAAAAAAAAAAAAAAAAAAAAAAAAGTCATAATTAATGTGCATCCACGTCATTTTACTTTGGAGAAAGTCTCACATTACTTTAAATTGAATTTAAAAACAGTCCTTCCTCTCAACTACTTCTCACAAAGTGTGAAATTCTTAAAATACCAATTTTCAGAAATATTCCTGAAGAATAAACAATTTAGTAAATGCACTTCAAAAATAACTCAATAGTCAGGGAAAAGATTACTTGGATTAAATTATTCAGTATACCTCACATGTGATACATTTATACTAGAATACAAAATTCCACTCCACTTTGATTTAAGTGCTGCTTTCTCAGGATAGTCAAGAGTGATAAAAAAAAATTAACAGCCAACATCCACCCACATGGCAAAACACACCTCAACCTGAGGCATACCATTTTGCATGTAAGAGAGCACCCATGTACATATTCAGCTTCCCAACACTTAACTGTTTTGAGCAAAATAGTAGTAGATATATATTATAAGGAGAAAGAAAAGGACAGTATAATGTAGCTGTGCAAGAGCCATCTCAGAATCCCATTGCACATGCATGCTAACTTAAATTTCCTTGTGATCCTGGCAGCCTATGATCAGGAACCCATATTCAAAGCAACATAAATGCAACATTCTTTGCAAATAGAAGTGCTAAATAATCTAAATAACAGAAATAATCTCCAGACTTCTATCTTTTCTTCGAAAAGTAATCCTAATATTCAAGTGAAACTGAAGAATCATACAATTCTGATCATGTAATATCACCTTGCTGTATAACCCCAAAGAGAACTGTCAAATTCAGAATCTTCATTTGACTCCAGAGGTAATTACTATGCAACTATCTATAACTTCCTACTAAAAATATACTGCATGTAACAAAAATATCCAGTCTATTTTCTACCTTTTTTTTTTTGAACAGTTACTTTGCAGCATACATCTGAACACTTGAAAAACGCATATGAAGTATACAAATCAACATATTATTCCCATGGCTGCAAGAAAATGAATTTTATCTCTTCTATGCTTTCACTTGGAATATCACAAATACTTATATTAAATGCTTTATCACATATGCCTGATTAGCTCAGTCCACACTTCTGCCTTTCAATTGTTTCCTCATTTGGAATCAGGGTGAACTAGTTTACTATTTTTTATACTTAATTCTCTTACTAGTTTACTAGTAATAAACACTGCCTTCCTGGAAATTCCATGGAACTCACTACATTCACATTTTAGGTCATTACTCCTTGTCCTCTTACTACACACAACTGAGAAGAGCCTAGCTTCTTCCATTTGCCTCCCAACTCCCTTTAGATATTTATATATCCCCTCTGAGTCTTCTGGCTCTTTGAAGATACCTTCCTGAGAGTGAAAGAGCCCTCCATCCTGTAGAACAAGAAAACAGGAAGGGGAGGCAGAAAAATGGCATGGCTTAGCAAAGACCTTCTGGTCAAACTGCAAGTACAGACAGTGGTAGGAAAGGCATGTCACTTGGGGAGAATATAAAGATGCTGCCCAGATTTGCAGAGCTGGGATTAGGAAAGCCAAGGTACAGATGGAACTGAACTTGGTGAGGGATCAACAAGAATGGTTCCACGGGTACACAGTTTAGAAGAGACAGGTCAAAAAGAGTGTACCTCCTCTTCTACATGAGTAAGAATTGGCTACAACAAAAATGGAGAAGGCTGGGGTACTCAAAAGGTTCTTTGCCTTGATCTTTACAGGTAGCCAGGATTCTCGCATCCCCAAACCTCACCTCCTTAAACCTGAGCCTCTCGGTGAGAACTAGGGGAACAAACTGCCCCCCAGCTGTAAGGACAGAGCAAGTCCAAATCTGACTCATAAGAATAAATGTGTACAAGTCCACTGGGCCAAATGACCGGTTTTAAGGGAGCTGGCTGATATGGCTGTTGAGCTACTCTTTATCATAATTGAAAAGTCGTGTTTGTCAAGCAAAGTACCCAGGGGCAGGAAAAGAAGAAACATCATTCTCATGTAAATGAGTGGGAGGAAGGAGGACCTAGGAAACTACAGGCTTTTGAGCCTCAGTTCCAGCAAGTCATCCCCTAGTATGTACAAACTGTACTGAGACATGTGGTTATTCTTTTGATTTTAAACAGCCAACTTAAAAACTTCCATAAATAAAGTTGTTTCCCTACTGAACTTTCATCATTTTAATTTAAATATGGCATTATGTACATACACAGAATTCCAAGACAACTTTTATTCTAGTACTGAATATTTCTCTAAGACCCAACAGAAAATTATAAAGCACAGAATTATAGCTGGTGATAAACAAGAGTCATTATGAATTCAACTCTTACTACGGTGAGTACTGAATGCCTAAATGAGATGAAAATCAAGCTACTGTACATTGTATATGTTTAATTATACAGATACATAAAGTTGCAAAAATAATAAAACACTGTGAAGGAAGGATACAGAAGAACTTCTTTTAAACATTCAAAGGGAAGTTCTAGTCAAATATCAGTAACTGACAAATACTTTCCCATTAATCAACAGATTCTGTCACTCATTCCTCTACAATCAAGTTTTTACCTCAGAACTATAATGTTGTGAATTCTCATTTGCTTTCTGACTTTCCTTTAAATAAAAAATTCCTCTATAAGCGGTACGTTCCAAAATGGCTGCAGATCAGATGTCCTAATGAATATATGGAAATTTGTTTAAGATAGGAATTTGATTTGTGAATATGCCTTTTCTATAAAATTCCAGTTATTAAAAAAATTAATCTTTTTGTTTTAGCACACATAAATTCACAAGAGATGTCCTACTATTCATACAGATGTTCTCTTCTTCATGCACAGAGCAAACCCTTAACTCCACGGAAACAAGAGAATGAAAGCATATAGTTTCTTTCAAACTGATCTGTATTCAGAAACAAGGAGAAGGAAACAATACATAGTAATTTATTTTTATGAATGTCAGGAATGACAGTGCACTTCAATTTTGTAGCCAGCTCAAATTATATCTGAGCCAAATATTTCATTTTAAGAGTCCTGTTAAATCTTTTCAAAGACCTTGTTTTATGTGTTCATGAAATAACTCACTATTTTTTAGCTTTCAGGAATAGTAATTGTGGTAAATCTTATAAATTAGCATGAATAGTACCAGAAAGACACTGTTAAAATTCATCTACACTGCTTCTGGAATATTTATTAGGTAGTAAGATATTTAAAAGAAACCTACAACTACCACAATTCAAATTATGCTTTGTCTAAGTAAGACTTTCTTATAGCACTTAGTATTATTGTTTTGTCACCAAACAGAAAAAATTAAAAATAAAATAAAAGAAGGATCTAATCCTGTTCCTCATCTTGAGCAGAAACATTTCTTTTCATTAGATGACTGAATAAAATCAGTGTATTCACTAGATAGTCCCTGCAGTATTTTATCCATTTGTACAAGAAAATGGCACTGCATATTGTAGTAATTGACATTTTCAGCATTGGCACATACAATAGAAATGTTAACACCACTTGCAAGCTAGTTAGCTCTTGATATATTTGTGACCTTCAGAGGTCCTTCAATTTTTTATTTTTTTTTCCCTAGCTACAGCTGTAACAGCTGGAGACATAACCTCCCCCATTTTCTCATTATGATCACATATCCTCTAGTGCCTTCATGTCAGCATCTCCTAACTCGTTACAGCCCAACTGAGTTAGCAGACACCTATCATTTAAATTTTTAACACTCACCTCATTCACTCCCCACTCCCACTCTTTTGCCTCCCTTAAAATTCATTTGTATTCTCTGCTTTAGCTGACGGTCACAAGTTTCAAAGCTTTCTGTCTGTACAGCAGCACCAGCTCTGGCTTAGCACGGTATCAATGCATCTGCTTCTGAGGCTCAGTTCATATTTGGAATATGTAAACCCGAGCTGCTTGGAACATTACATATCCCATTATAAGCATTCACTACAAGCACCTCCCCTAAGTAATTAGGCATAGTAGCAAGCTGACAGCTTATCATCTTGCAGGTTTCTCTGTAGAAGAGACCATATAGCAGGTACTATTAAAAGATATTACTACATAAAAATCAAACTCACTTTTTCCTTCTCTATGAGAAAGTAACCAGAAAATAAGAACTCTATGTATGAACCTGACTCCTCTGTTTGTTTTCCAAATAAGTGTACAGTCTATGGGGGAAAATAAATAAATAAATAAATAGGCATGCTGCAAGTAATAATAACTAAGATAATAAATTAATGTGGCTCTCACTATACTCATGTATGGGGCTACATTAGGAGCAAAAGCCACAGAAAGTAATGATACCTCAAGTGATAATGGTTCATCTCTAGCATGGATACCGTTTCAAATTCACCTCCCCAGAGATGGATTAAGAGTACTCCTGTACCTTTCTCTAGAGGCATGAAGGCAAGATGCAAGCACTTTGTAAAAAACAAACAATCACCATGCTACTGATATTACATTCCCAGAAGAAATAAATAAATAAATAAATAAAATTAAAAGAAAAAATTTTTTAAATGTTTTTTAATTTTTAAGAGACATCATATATACTTGCATTTGTTTCCAGGTGTCAAGCCCAATACTAACATAAAAAAATCAAATTATTGGAAGGTTATGGCTCTTCCATCTGATATCGCTGATATAGGAACTGTGAAACAAATATCAACAGATTATCTCATTTATCAGTTATTTATATAGGTCACTCTAAAAGTAATGCATTTATTTCCATGGAAACTACAACAGATACAAAGAAAACAATAACACTTGACATTTGACAGAGCAAATTCTCAGCTACAAAACACTTCTTCGACGTAGACACCACCATTAGCTGTGCAGCGATGAATTAGAGCATGTGTACTAAACTTTCATGGCTGTCCTGAACATGGCTAGCCTTTAACAGTACTGTTGTCAGTGCTGAAATGCACGATCCACATCCACTGGTTAGTCTCACATCAATGAATCAATCTCACGTGAATCTCGCATCAATGGGAGCCATCTTTTCCACATGGAGGAATTTAATGACACACCTTTTCTTCATCCACGCTTCCATGACAGACACCTCTGCTGCCATCTATCACACAGCAACAAAAATGTAGTGGAATACTGTTAGGAAGGTTCAGCCTCTACTGCCATACCACCAATACCCAACACTGATGTCCTGAGCCAACATAATAAAATAGAAGGCATTAGTTTCAAGAGCAGCCCTCTGTAACTTCCTAAGGTGAATGTAGTTCAGCCTCTTGTCCTTTCTTTTCATGGATAAAACTGTTTAAGATATAGGGCAGAAGACAAGTTTTTCATTCTATGAACTCTAGAGTCTCTATACTTACAGGTATTATGTGAATTATAACAGGTCATTATTTTATATTATTTTTCCTCCTATTCTGTACTAGGGGTCTATTTTTTTATCTTTTATGAGACAACTCTTGTATTGAATTGAGGCCCAGACTAATTTTTTTCTTACATTTAATTACATGCTTGCTAGATATTTCACCAGTTATAGTCTAATATCCATAGAAATAAAAGGTTAACAATTGTCCTTCGTTTAGAAGTTAGTAGTTATGGGGCAAGGAGTTTCTACACACACCTCTGTAGGGCCTGTGGGTCCAGATGAAAGTATTTTTCTTCTTTTGCTTGACACTGACTTGTCTAAAATAAGGTATATGTTTTTTCTCACAAGGTTTTAAGTAGCTTCTTTTAAATTAAAACTCAAACTTGTCTATCAGTGAAAAATAAATTGGTTGGATTATTACCAATGCTGTTGGGGTAAGTCCAGAGGAGACTATGAGGATGAACAGAAGCCTGGGGCACCTCTCTTAAGAATAAATATGGAGGGAGCTGAGCTTGTTTACTTTGTAGAAGACTTCACAAAGTTTCATAGCAGCCTTCTGGTACTTGAAGGGAGGTTATGAAAGGGAGGGAGACCAACTGTTTACACGGTCAGACAGTAAGAAGGGAGAATGGCTTTAAACAAAAGAAGGGAAAAATCAGTTTAGATGTTAGGAGGAAATTCTTTAATCAGAGGGTGGTGAGGCACTGACAAAGGCTGCCCAGAGCAGCTGTGATGTCCCATTCCCAGAAGAGTATAAGGTCAGGTTGGATAGAGCTCTGGGCAGCCTGATCTGGTAAGCAGCATCCAGCCCAGGGCAAGGGTTTGGAACTGGATGGGCTTTAAGGTCTCTTCCAAAGTAAGTCATTCTACAATGCCATGAAAACAAAACTAAGCCAAACTAAATATGTTCCTAACATTCACTTTTAGTTTAGTTTTGTTTTGTTTTCCCTTTGAAATGTGAAGTCCAAACAAAGCATTTCACTTTTTCACCTTGTAATCTGTCAGAAATGACATCCTCCCTGTTCACTCTAAAGAGACTCTTAGGGCTGTGTTTGAATTCTTCTATGTTTATGGCTCAAAGCTTGCTTTCTGAGGCACTTCTTGTGATAAGACTCTGACAGATCTAGGAGATGAGAGGTAGGTGTTGCTGTGTGGCAGTCAGCATCACTGTGTGGACAGTTTTACATTTAACAGCATTTATTAAGAGCTGTTTGCCTTCCAAAGGGAATGTTTACTGGCAGAAGATCTGGCCCGTGCAAATAACTCCAGCTTGGCATGGAAGATTGGGGGGATAATACCATTGTAACCTGTGAAAGCAAGATGCAAGTGGATGTTTATCTGCTCTTATCTGCTGGCAAGGCCCAGAACATGGGAACAAGAGAGTTCCTGCTGAGATCCAAAAAAACCCAAGAAGCTGTCACTCCAAACGAGAGCTGACACGACCACTTTGGTCTTGCAGATAAGTTTGTACTTCCATTGTAAAGGTTATCATCATAGTTGTCAACTGAACCTCCAATGACCACTGAACCTCCAGCTGATCACTCCTGAAGATCAGCATCTGAGCTACAAACCACATTGGACCCATAGTGGTGACTATCTCTCTTGCTTTCTACAAAGACTCCTTGCTTTTATTTCATACCTCTTCTCTGTTGCCTATCTTCCCTTTCCCAAATCCATATACAACTAGGATTTGTAATAAACTGGCTGGGCTAACATTTTACTAGCTGTGTCTTATCCTTGCCATTGGGTATACAAGTATCAAAAGAACCTCCTCTCCCTTCTAATAATTGGACCAAGACAGGCAACTCTTAGGAAATCAAACACATTATGAATGTTTTTCATTAGGGTTATTAAGAAATAAATACTTTTTCATCTTGAGAAATTCTTGATAATTATAAGCCTTTATAAATATATATATATGAATTGCCCATTTCAAAACAGTGGTAGCTAAAAATTTTAAGTTGTTCACTTAGTCCAAGATTTGGCAAGACTACCACCAAAGATCACACAAGTACAGATACAAATACACACAAAAGACAATAAGCTCATTTTTATGCAGGTCAAAGAGCATAAATCCACTCAGACAGCAGCTGCTGTCTGAATGTCAGCTGACTCCTTCAAATCTAAATCACAGATTAAGGAGAAATCCAAATCTGAACTTTGTGTAATCAGCTCAACTGTTTTTTGCTAGATAGAAATTCCAGCATAAAGTGAAAAACTGTTCCATATACAACACATCACACACCAGCAGTAGAATGAAGACACTTCACATAACCTCTTGCATCTGAGGCTATTACAGGACTTGTAAGCAAAAGACTTCGTATGTCGTTTGAAGCTAAGTTCTAGGTAACCTTCACATGATCGCTGACTATCATCCAAAGCTTAGTTCTGTGAGTGTAGCTGCAGAATCACAGCTAAACTGCTGAAAATTTTGATGAATTGTCAGAAACAGTTATGGGAAAGCTCATAAACTAAAGCCATGAAACAGAAGAAAGTTAGAATTGCAGATAAAGTTAAGGTTATTATTAAAAGAACATCAGCTTAAGATTCCAAGAAGAAAACACACATAAATATTCCTAGAAGCATAACAACACAAATGGATTTGTAAGAGCAGGCACAGAATGCTAACAGATAGTAAGATAGTAATTCAGACATACCCATAAACACAGGCTCATCTACATAAGGCCATTCCCAGTTTGGAAAGCAATTCAGCATACATTTGAGTAACACCATTCATCTGTACACTAAATAACTTTGTTGAATCCAAGCTTGAATGGTAACATAAAACTCAAGCTGAAGCTGTTGATCTCAGATATGCAGTGCTCAATCCACTGTAATTTACATCCCTAATCTCTTCTTACCTATTGTTTCCCATATACAGTTCCCTGACATATCTGTCTCCAGTTCTGCCTCCAGAGTTACCTCTGATTCTGTCCTCCTACCTCTCTGAAACTAGTGTCCATGGGCCAGGCACTCTTGACCTAGAACTGAATACTGCAATTTAAGAAACTGCTGGAAAGTTTTCCAGTTTTATTTTCTTACAGGATCTGTAGGTTTCATAAGAACTTCTAGCTGATGTGGTACTATTATAGATTAAAAAGAAATTGTTTTTAGGACTTAGACAAGCAGCAAGTCATACTGCTAAGCAGAAAATGATATATTATTTTGGCTGGTGTTTCAGTCTACCTATCCACACAAACAAACTGATTCTTACATATTCAACCATACAATATATTTATTAATCAGGTTAATTTTAAAGGGAAATGAATTCAAGAAAGGAGCAGCTATGTAATGTTCTTTGGTTACTTACTTTTAATAGCAAAGAACATTAGTTATGTCGTATCTATGCATACATACATGCATACAAAAACTGGCAAAGAAATATATTTACTAGAAAACAAGTTTACTAGCAAAAGGCTCTTCCTTTGAGAATAAAGAAGCCAAAGACTACTCTCTGGTATGCAGTGACCCAATGAGATACAAAACTAAAATGCAGAAAAATTCACATTTATGTAAGGAAAATACTTTATTGTGAAGAAGACTGGGTACTGGAATGGACTGCCCAGACAGGCCATGGTATCTCCATTCATTGAAATATTGAAAACTCAGGCAGGCATGGCCCTGAGCACTCTGCTCTAGAAAAGTGGGGCTGGAATTTGTCTTCAAAAATATGCTTCAACTTCTAGCTTATGAATCTAAGAAAGGCAGGGGAACCTCAGTGACAGAACTCTTAAAATTATTAATGGTATTCTAAAAGCTAATAACTATTTGCTATCTTAGAACAGTTTTCCAATCTCGCATTTCTGTAAACCTTTAAAGAAAAGAAAATCATGAGATCTACTAATGACTGGTGTCAAACAAAGTCTTGTAATCCACAGAAGCCAGACCAACACAGGTACAAGTTTCTGCCACAGCACAATGGTCAACCTGAGAGACACAAGGAGTGTCCTTTCAATGACACTCTTAACTGCAAACACAACTCCACCACCAGGTAGCAAGAATATCCCACTGAAATTTAAGAGCCCCCTCTGGAATGCAGCTCCACCTGGACTGCCACAAGTCCATGACACTGAATGGGATCCACTCAAGACTGCTGAGGGAGTCAGCAGAGGTCATCACCAAGCCACTTTCCATCATCTGTCAGCATTCCTGGCCAACCAGAGAGATTCCAGATGACTGGTGGCTTGTCAGTATGATTTCCATCTAAAAGAAGGGCAGTTAGGAGGATCTGGGGTCAGACTGGTCTGCCTGACCTTGGTGCCAGGAAACGTTATGGGGCAGATTGTCTTGAGGGAGATCACATGGCATGTGTGGGACAACTCAGGACCAGCAAGTGTGGATTCACGAAAGAAAGGTCCTTCTTGATCAACCTTATCTCCTTCTCTGATTGAGTGACTTGCCTGGTGAATGAGGGAAAGGCTACTGACGTACTCTACCCAGTCGTCAGCAAAGCCTTTGATACTGTTTCCCACAGTATTCTCTTGCAGAAGCTGGCAGTCTGTGGCTTGGACAGGTACACACTTTGCTGGCTGAAGAACTGCTGGATGGCTGGGCCCAGAAAGTGGTGATGAATAGAGTTAAATCCAGGTGGTGACTGATCACAAGTGATGTTCCGTAGGGGTCAGTACTGTGGCCTGTTCTGTTTAAAATCTTTATTGATGATTTGGATGAGGGCACTGAGTGTACCTTCAGTAAGTTTGCTGGTGAATTCCAGTTGGCAAGAAGTGCTGATCTACCTAGGGGTAGGAAGGCCCTACAGAGAGCACTAGACAGGTTGGACAGCTGGGCTGAGGTCAATGGGATGAAGTTCAACAATACCAAGCATGGGGTACTACAATTCAGCCACACAAACCCAGGCAACACTACACACTTGGGGCAGAGTAGCTGGAAGACTGTGTAGCGGAAACAGAACTGGGGGCATTAGTCAGCACTCAGTTGAACATGAGCCAGCAGGTGGACAAGATAGCCAATGGCATCCTGGCTTTTAGCAGAAATAGTGTTGCTAGCAGGATCAGGGAAGTGATCATACCTCTCTATACTCAGTCCTGGTGAAGATATACTTCAAATACTGTGTTTAGTTTTGGTCCCCTCACTACAAGAAAGACATCAGGACCCTGAAGCATGCCCAGCAGTGAAACTGGTAAGGAGTCTGGAGCACTAGGTTTATGAGAAGTGGCTGACAGAACTGGGATTGTTTAATCTAGATGAGAGTAGGAGCAGGGGAGACCTTATCATTCATGTACAGCTACATGAAGGGAGGTTATGGTGTGTGGCAGATGGGCATCTTCTCCCATGCAACTAGTAATAGGACTAGAGGGAATGGTCTCAAGTTTCACTAGGAGAGATTTAGGTTGGACATTAGGAAATACATGTTCTCCAAAAGAGTGAGTTGTTGCTGGAAAGCGCTGCCCAGAGAGGTGGTGGAGTCATAGACCCTGAAGTTGTTCAAGAAAAGTTTAGATATTGTACTGACAGACACGGTTTAGAGGAAAATATTGGTGATAGGTGGACAGCTGGATTGGATGATCTTGGAGGTCTTTTCCAGTCCTGGTTCTATCATTCTATTCTATGATTGTCATGGTTTTGTAATTTTGTAATTTTGCTATCAGTATTCCACATCATAACATCATGTCAAGTATGGATACTTCTGTTGAATGTGCAGTCCACAGAAGAAGACTACATATCCCAGAGAACAACAGGAGTAACAATAAGTCACGGGACCAGGACTCTATATAATCTCGTTCCCAGGCTGGAGTGCCCTCCTTCTTCTCTCGAACTGCTCGGAGAGTGGGAAGCGTTCCAGCCGTGTCGCCTAGAGTTCACAGTAGGCCTCTCGGTTTTCGGAGACTCTCTCTCTCTGTTTCGTTCGATTTGTTAGCCTTAATTATATTATATTGTGTTATCTTGTATTTCGATATCATATTTAGTAAAATAAGTTTTTCCTCCTTAGATTGTCGCTGTTTTATCCCACTCCCCTTTTCCCCCTCCTTTCCGGGCCCCGGGGGGGGGGCGTGGGGTGGCTTCCCCTGTCACGGGCATAGGTAAATCTAACTAACCCGTGACAGATTTTTTGGTGGAGAATGCGGGCAAAGAGCTTTTTAGCTTTTAGAACAACTCTCTCTTTGCTCTTAAAGAGCTTCGTTACGGGAGTGTTGGGAGTGTTATCTTTCCGTAGCTGCTCACGGAGAACGTGACCTTGAAATACCAGACAAATTGTCAACATTAAGGGCTGCTGTACATTCTCAGCACTGCTATCTAACTTTTGTGTAGAAAACAAAGGGATTTCTTTCTCCCTTAGAGCAAAGCTAGCTAGCTCTGACTTTTACAGAGCCTGCCAGCTATGAATCCACTCTTCATCCCAGTTGCTCTGTTTAAGGGATTGAAAGCAATTATGATCTTCTTAAAGTATTGGTCAACTATTAACACCATAATTTGGTGTTGTGGAATTGTGCAGATATATAGCCTAGTAAGGTGGATACTGATGGAGACACCTGCCTGGTACTTTTACGAGATGTGGTATGGTCAGAATTTTGGCATCTACACCCCAGATGGAATTGTGAATCTTACAAACACTTGCATCCCAGATGGAACAGGCAATTTTACAAATACTTGCATCCCAGATGGAACAGGCAATTTTACAAACACCACCATGTTTAATTCATTGTACAGGCTAAATAAACCCTTTTTATTTAGGTTGTACTCTCAGATTTCCACACGCTTTTCAATAACTGAGATAGGGTTCATACTTGCATTCATGTTATCACTATCAATGCATGCATATATGTTCCTATGCATTCGTTCTATGCAGAAGTCTCCTCCAGAACCAGAGAATGATGACTGGCAGGGAATATGGAAAGGTTTAGGAAAAGTCTTAGAAGCATGGGGACCCGCAGTGTCATGGGATTTCACTCTTGAACACCTAAGGGACCCTAAGAAATTAAGTGAGTATTTGGGTCAGAGATCTAAGGAGGTAAACCTTATGTGGGGTTTGGCTTATGCATACCGAGCTTTGTATCATACTATTCTGGAGAGAGAGAGTTTCCGATCTGAGATTCAAGCCCAAGTTAATTCTGATCAGTCACAGGAGGCATCAGTAGCAATATCAGTTGCCCCTGTGGAAGGCAAGAAATGGAAACGGGTGTCCATGCGTCTAGAACGAAAAGAAGGAGAAGCACAGGGGGGGCCAGCAGAAGACCCAGGTGCCGGGCATGGAGCAGTACCAAAAAAAGCAAAGGCAAAAACCAAGAGGCACGAAGAAGAGACTGATGATGAGGAGGAAATCACCTACTGTCGACCTCTGAAGCTGACTGAAATCCAAGGCTCAAGAAAGGAGTTCACACGGCGTCAAGATGAAGGTATCCTTGCTTGGTTGCTTCGCTGCTGGGACAACGGGGCCAACAGCTTGTCTCTAGATGGTAATGAAGCTCGCCAACTAGGAAGCATTGCCCAAGATGCAGGTATCGACAGAGGGATTAGCAGATGTTCGGATGGAGCTGCCACTCTCTGGTTGCGGCTGTTAGAAGCCGTGAGAGAAAGGTACCCCTATAAGGATGCTTTGAAGCCTAAATTTGATAGTTGGAATACCGTCCAAAAAGGTATTCAGCGCCTGAGGGAATTGGCCATGGCGAAAATGTTGTACAGCCCTGATCCAAGCGAACTTGACCCTGAGAGAGTGAGGGCCGATCCTGACATGTGGCAGAAAATCACAAGTACAGCACCAGAGAGAATTGCACAGTCATTGGTATCAGGATCTAAAGGATTCGTGGACAGATGGCCCCGAGTTGTTGAGCTGATTATAATGCTTCAAACCACCGATCAGCAGCTCCCCCAACTGCATGCCGCAGTTTCTGCCATCTCACGGCTAGAAAACCGAGTAGATGAAATGTGCAAGAAATTGTTTCCATCAACTAATTGTAATGATCCCGTAATAGTATCAGAAACAACTGATGAAGGTCAATCCTCGTACGGGCCTCCAGGTCTAATGAAGGATCTGATCAAACTAGTCCAGTCCTACTCCCCACCTGCATCATCAAAAGTCTCAGCTGTTAAACGCACACGCTTCCCAGCTCGAGCAAAGAACAACAGTACGATTGCACCGCGTGTTTCCATGTGGCGCTACCTACGTGACCGTGGAGAAGACATGAGGAAGTGGCATGATCAGCCCACTTCTGCACTACGAGCACGGGTGAAAGAACTACTAGACATACCAACCACCAGTGGAGTTGCTCCAGTCATCACAGGTAACCAATAGAGGGGCCCTGCCCTCAGTCAGGGGAGGGAAAGGGATAATAGAGTTTATTGGACTGTGTGGATTCGATGGCCTGGCACATCAGAACCACAGGAATATAAGGCGCTGGTGGATACCGGTGCACAGTGTACCCTAATGCCCTCCAGTCATGAAGGGACAGAATCAATCCATATTTCTGGAGTGACTGGGGGCTCTCAAGAATTGACTGTGCTGGAGGCTGAAATAAGCCTCACTGGCAAAGACTGGCAAAAACATCCTATTGTGACTGGCCCAGGGGCTCCATGTATACTGGGTATTGATTACCTCAGAAGGGGGCATTTCAAGGATCCTAAGGGGTATCGATGGGCCTTTGGGATAGCTGCTGTAGACATGGACAACATTAAGCAGCTGTCTGTTTTGCCTGGCCTGTCAGAGGACCCGTCTGTTGTGGGGCTGCTACGAGTAAAAGAGCAGCAGGTGCCGATTGCTACAAAGACAGTGCACAGACGGCAGTATCGCACCAACAGGGATTCCTTGCTCCCCATTCATGATTTGATTCGCCAGTTGGAGAATCAGGGAGTGATCAGTAAAACTCACTCACCTTTTAACAGTCCCATATGGCCAGTGCGTAAAGCCAGTGGAGAATGGAGGCTGACAGTAGACTACCGTGGCCTGAATGAGGTCACACCCCCATTGAGCGCTGCTGTGCCGGACATGTTGGAACTCCAGTACGAGCTGGAGTCAAAAGCAGCCAAATGGTATGCCACCATTGACATTGCCAATGCCTTCTTTTCTATTCCTTTGGCCGCAGAATGCAAGCCACAGTTTGCCTTCACCTGGAGGGGCATTCAGTATACTTGGAACCGTTTGCCCCAGGGGTGGAAACACAGCCCAACCATTTGCCATGGGTTGGTCCAAACTGTACTGGAACAGGGTGGTGCTCCTGAACACCTGCAGTACATTGATGACATTGTTGTGTGGGGCGATACAGCAGAAGAAGTTTTCACAAAAGGAGAGCAGATAATCCGGATTCTTCTACAAGCTGGCTTTGCTATTAAGAGAAGCAAAGTAAAAGGACCTGCCCAGGAAATTCAGTTCTTAGGTATAAAGTGGCAGGATGGACGTCGTCACATCCCAGCAGATGTGATCGACAAAATCACTGCCATGTCTCCACCAACTAGCAAGAAAGAGACACAATCTTTCCTGGGTGCAGTGGGCTTTTGGAGGATGCACATTCCAAACTACAGCCTCATTGTAAGCCCCCTTTATCAGGTAACGCAGAAGAAGAATGATTTTGCATGGGGCCCTGAGCAGCAGCAGGCTTTTGAACAGATTAAACAAGAGATAGCCCGTGCTGTAGCCCTGGGGCCAGTACGGACTGGACAGGATGTAAAGAACATCCTCTATACTGCTGCTGGAGAGAAAGGCCCCACTTGGAGTTTGTGGCAAAGAGCCTCAGGAGAGACCCGAGGCCGACCCCTGGGATTCTGGAGTCGATCATATAAGGGGTCTGAAGAGTGCTACACTCCAACTGAGAAGGAGATCTTAGCCGCGTATGAGGGGGTTCGGGCTGCTTCCGAAGTAGTCGGGACTGAAACACAGCTCCTTTTGGCACCTCGACTGCCAGTGCTGAACTGGATGTTCAAAGGACAGGTTCCCTCCACCCATCATGCTACCGATGTCACCTGGAGCAAGTGGATTACACTGATTACACAGCGAGCGCGAATGGGAAACCTCAATCGTCCAGGAATCCTAGAGGTAATCATGGACTGGCCTGAAGATAAAAAGTTTGGAACATCACCAGCAGAAGAGGTATCGCGTGCTAAAGAGGCCCCACCATACAACGAATTACCAGAAAATGAAAAGAAATATGCCCTATTCACAGACGGATCATGTCGTATTGTAGGGAAGCATCGCAAATGGAAAGCTGCTGTGTGGAGCCCCACACGACAGGTTGCAGAGGCCACTGAAGGTAAGGGAGAATCAAGTCAGTTTGCAGAGGTAAAAGCTGTCCAGCTGGCCTTAGATGTTGCTGAACGGGAGAGGTGGCCAATGCTGTATCTTTATACTGACTCATGGATGGTGGCAAATGCCTTATGGGGGTGGTTACAGCGGTGGGAACAAAATAACTGGCAACGGAGGGGAAAATCTGTTTGGGCCGCTGAACTATGGAAGGACATTGCTTCCCGAACAAAGAATATGGTTGTAAAGGTGCGTCATGTGGATGCACATGTGCCCAAAAGTCGGGCTACTGAAGAACAACAAAACAACCATCAGGTAGATAAAGCTGCTAGAATTGAGGTGGCTCAAATCGACTTGGATTGGCAGAATAAGGGCGAATTATTTCTAGCTCGATGGGCTCATGAGACCTCAGGCCATCAAGGAAGAGACGCAACATATAAGTGGGCCAGAGACCGAGGGGTGGACTTAACCATGGACGCTATTGCGCAGATTATTCATGATTGTGAAACATGTGCCATAATTAAACAAGCCAGAAGGATGAAACCTCTCTGGGAGGAAGGGCGATGGCAAAAGTATAAATATGGGGAGGCGTGGCAGGTTGATTATATCACCTTGCCACGATCTCGCAGTGGTAAGTGTTATGTACTCACTATGGTAGAGGCAACCACTGGGTGGCTTGAAACATACGCAGTACCCCATGCAACTGCTCGAAACACCATATTAGGTCTTGAGAAACAAGTCCTGTGGCGACATGGCACCCCAGAAAGAATTGAATCTGATAATGGGACACATTTCAAAAATTCTCTTATAAATACTTGGGCCAAAGATCATGGCATTGAGTGGATTTATCATATTCCCTACCATGCACCAGCTTCTGGTAAAATTGAACGATATAATGGGTTGTTGAAAACTATGTTGAAAGCAATGGGTGGTGGAACATTTAAGCACTGGGAGAAGAATCTGGCAGAAGCCACTTGGTTGGTCAATACTAGAGGATCTGTCAATCGTGATGGTCCTAGTCAATCTAGCCCCCTACACACTGTAGAAGGAGATAAGGTCCCTGTTATACATGTAAAGAACATGTTGGGAAAAGCTGTTTGGGTCCTTCCAGCTTCTGGAAAGGGCAAACCTATCCGTGGAACTGTCTTCGCCCAGGGACCTGGGTGCACTTGGTGGGTAATGCAGAAGGATGGGGATGTTCAATGTGTGCCACAAGGGAATTTGATGCTGGGGGAGTGCAGTCAATAATTTTATATATCTATATATATATATATATGTTTGCATGTGTAGTGTATTTTAGTTATTATAGTTGTACATTTAGTTATGTTACATGCAATTCTACTATTTAGCTATCACAATTTTACATACGTGTATATATATGTATATATATGTATATATTAACCATGATGTAATAATGTAGAATAAGGGGTGGAATGTCATGGTTTTGTAATTTTGTAATTTTGCTATCAGTATTCCACATCATAACATCATGTCAAGTATGGATACTTCTGTTGAATGTGCAGTCCACAGAAGAAGACTACATATCCCAGAGAACAACAGGAGTAACAATAAGTCACGGGACCAGGACTCTATATAATCTCGTTCCCAGGCTGGAGTGCCCTCCTTCTTCTCTCGAACTGCTCGGAGAGTGGGAAGCGTTCCAGCCGTGTCGCCTAGAGTTCACAGTAGGCCTCTCGGTTTTCGGAGACTCTCTCTCTCTGTTTCGTTCGATTTGTTAGCCTTAATTATATTATATTGTGTTATCTTGTATTTCGATATCATATTTAGTAAAATAAGTTTTTCCTCCTTAGATTATCGCTGTTTTATCCCACTCCCCTTTTCCCCCTCCTTTCCGGGCCCCGGGGGGGGGGCGTGGGGTGGCTTCCCCTGTCACGGGCATAGGTAAATCTAACTAACCCGTGACAATGATTAAGCCTTTGCTTTGTTTCTTCAGCTGAGTATGTTCTGATGTGTACTACGGTAAAAGTTCCTGATTCACTGGTATGGGACAGCTGTTTATGGGCACTGACAAACAGAGATAAAACAGTTCCAAGGGTTGTCAAGACAGCATTAAAAACAGCCTCTGCATTTGGGAAAAAAGATAAAAACTAGAATACATTTTAACTCTAGTAATTTGGCTTGTGAATAGTTTCCACAGGAGCTAGGAGGGGAAGCATAATGTAGAGGCAAGAACAGTCTTTGGCATACACTCTCAATTTCAAGTGGAAACACCTATATTTTATACTTCATGTATAATTTAAAAGAAAGAGGTTCTGATGTCAAAGTTACGCATGAGAACTTAAGGTGACAGATGATACTATACACAAAAGAAAAGAGCAACAGTGGGGAAACTGAGCTACTTATATATATATATATCTTTACTCACATTATCACATCTCTGACACAGAAATTTAGGCATCCACACATGATTCAACAATATCTACTGAGAAATATAATTGCCTCTACCAAAGCAAAAACCAGCAAAATTCCCACTCCTAAAACTCACAGCTTGTGTCTCCAGGTCCTGTTCCCCATTCTGAGGAATCAGCAAGACAACCTGTTTAGCACAATTAACGAGGCTAAATGCTACAAGAATAGTAGGAAATAAGTAAGTTAATTGCACTATCAATCTGCTTTGGATTATATAGTTTTAGATAACACGATGTTATTCATCTTATACTCTGATCATGACAGGGAATAAATAGCATTTGATTCAATCTGAGTATCAACAGAGAAAGAAAATTAGATTTTTCTGCTTCATATTTCCAAGATTTCAAATTGGGCTATCTTTATAGGCAATTAGCTGCTCTACAGTAATGTGGCACTCTTGATCTGGATAAAACACACAGTATTTCTGCAAAGTTAGCCATTCTCACATTTGAGCATTCAAAGTAAAATTACAAGTATCACACAACTCTAGTTAGGAGTCAAGTTTCCAACTGTGAAATGAAATTCTACGAAGCAGCTGAGTACATGCATTAAAAAATCTCTACCACTACCCCCATGAGTAGTCTGTAAAAACTCCCCTATATTGAATTGTCATTTACAAAATGGACTGTTTTAAAGGAGAGAGTTTGATGCCAGCAACAAGCTGCTGAAACTGTCAAATTATTCAGAAAAGCTTTGCATAAATCTACTCAAGACACAGAATAAGACAAAAGAGAGACATGAGGATAACTTTTCAAGCAATAGAAACTTTTCATATTTGACAAATACATCAAGCATGTGATAAAACTTGGAGCCACAGAGGATTAAAAGTGACAGAAAGTCCATCTAAGTTGAATCTTAGGGTGTATTCCTTCAGATACTTTGGAGGACTTTCCTTTAAATCTTGGAAACAAGCATTAAGTTGATTTTAAAAATTAGAAAATCTGATCAAGGGAAGTTCTGAATTCAGATTTTGAAATTCCTGGTTCTACACAGACTTCATGCAAGTACCTCACACTCGGACATTAAAATTTCCAGACTGTCATGAATGCTCAGGCTTCAGTTTCCATTTACAAATTCACAAACCATTGGCTCAAAGATTCGACTGGGAAAATCTACTGAAAGGGAAGGGAGACACTGACTAGAACCATAACAGTACTCTTTCCTACAATCACGCAATCATACAGTCAAGAGGAGGGTTTGGGAGAAATCACCATCCCTTGTTGGATGCCAAGGGAAATGCAGTGACCAAGGATAAGGATAAGGTTGAAGTACCTAATGCCTTCCTTGCCACAGTCTTTAATAGTAAGACTTGTTACTCCCTGAGCACACAAACCATTGTGCTTGTAGACAGGGACTGGGAACCAAACAGGCCCAGCATAATCCATGATCAGATAGATGGTTTTGGACCTGCTCTGAAAGCTGGATGATCACAATTCCACAGGGCTAGATGGATTGCACGCTAGAGTGCTGAGGGAGTTGGTGGATGTGGTTGGCAAACCACTCTCCACCATCCTTTATCAGTCCTGGCTAACCAGGGACATCCTTGCAGACTGGAGACTGACAAATGTGATGCCCAGCTTCAAAAGGGACTGGAAAGATGATCCTGGTAGCTACAGACCTATCAGTCTCACACTGGTGCCAGGGAAGCTCATGCAACAGATTGTCTCAGGAGTTCTCATGGATCAATTACAAGTCACCCAGGGGATCAGGCCCAGTCAACATGGGTTTACGAATGGTAGATCCTGTTTGACAAACCTGATTTCATTCTATGACAAGGTGACGCGCTTTGTGGATGAAGGAAAGGCTGTCGATATGGCCTAACTGGACTTCAGTAAAGCATTTGGCATTGTACCCCACAGCATTCTTGTGGAGAAACTGGCTGTCCATGTATGTTCAAAAGCCTGTTTTACAGAAGCCTCAAAGGACAACTCTCCTGACTGCTTTGTCTTCTACAACAGACCAAGAACGGAACTGACAAAGCTTATGCAAAGGTGCAAGCACAGCTCAAGAGCTGAGTAACTATTTTTTGTTTTGTTTTGTTTTGTCTTCCTAATGAGAATCTTAAGCACATTATTTGCAACAGCAACTTCTTCATAGCTTCATTTGAAGTTAATATTCACTACTGCCTGAATGACACAGCAAATTTGTAAGCAAGTCCAAGTTCAACTTGTCCCTTTACAGTGCTGAGCAATCATAGCAAGTTCTTCATAAGTAAATAAATAAATAAATATCCATGCTCTGGCAAATATTAGCTATTTGTTTACTCAGTGTATAAAGTGATCTAATAATCAGTGACACACAGCATAAAGAAGAGGGCATCGGTGTATTTGGCATTCAATGTTTTAAGAAGTTAAGATTTCATTATAATGATTAAATATAGATGACATATTCAATTTAGCGAGCATATTACATAGTCTTGAAAATTTAAGTTTAGAAGAGAGATTAAAAGTGAACATGTCAGTGAAGGGACAGAATAGCTCACCAGTAAATAAATTGTCTTGTCTGAACTGAGATGCTACTAACTGAATCAGAGTAAGATAAGAAATACACATAGTTTAAGGAAGAAGGAATAATGCCTCTGGGAAACAAAACTTCTGGGACTTCATGTTAAATGGTGACTAGTAAGAGTCACATCAGACTACTT
Organism: Coturnix japonica; assembly: GCF_054131305.1. Taxonomy (NCBI): domain Eukaryota; kingdom Metazoa; phylum Chordata; class Aves; order Galliformes; family Phasianidae; genus Coturnix; species Coturnix japonica. Next base: position 18,978,177 of record NC_140702.1, on the reverse strand, counting down.
CTGAAGTACACAGGGTAACAATAACAAAATCATCACTACCCCAGGATCAGAATATTTCAGCAAGTTGTCAGAAGAGTTCCACTCACCCCTATGAAAAGCTGACCAGTACACTGCTTCTTAAGACTGACAGTAGACAGACGAACCACTATCCTCAAAAAATGCTGCAGATCAAGAGAACATCTTTTAGAAGTGATCTTTGATGGAATCACCAGCTCTGAGCCTTGAGAACTAAGATGTTAAAGACTTCTCAAGTCCTCAGTGATGTCAAAATTGAAATAACATGCTCTTACCTCCTCTCAACAGTGGCTTATCTGCTTAAATTATCTCAAAATGCATTTTAGAAACACCATCTACTATTCTTATATCAAAATACGCCCTGTTGTGAAACACAGTTAAAAGCTGTTGTATACAAGCCGTCACAAGTAAATTTGTAGTCTGACAACACATAAACAAGAAAAATGAGAGCAATATTTGCTTAACAGCTGCTACTAAAGAGAGAAAGATAATAATACAAAAAGCTATTGGTTATGAGTACTTACAAGTTTCTGAACATGTCAGTACAGACAGCATATGCTGAAAGTTCTTAGAATAGTAAACAGTGATGTAATTGCTTTGGTTTAATGGAGTTTAGCCCTTAAAGACATATATTTTTATAAAAAGTACAAAAAAATCTTTCTTCTTCCACCATTGCTTCCTTTATTTTTTTAACCATATCTTTTCACAAAATCTAACCATTTAATCAACTTAAATATCAAGTGTATGCCTGTGATCAACCAAGGTTTTCAGACTTCCCATTCAAATTAACAACCATCTGCCTTAATCTCTCCTCTCTACGATATAATTTCATCCACGCCTAACAAAATCAGAGGTTTTCCTGCCTGCCAGGACTCAGCAGCAGCAGAAGTGGTACTTCAAATAGTACCACAAAGACTCAGATTCCTGAGAATTAGCACGAGTTCAGTCTCCCAGGTGCTCATCTCTCCTGTGTCATCAGCACCGATACAGTACATGACTGTTAAGTTCCCTCTTCATACATAAGCAACTTAGACATCTCATTAAGCGTACTTCCTTTGCAGCAGGCAAGCTTCCAAGCAGCCCTCCAAGCTATCTGCCTAACAACCAACTACAACCACCTGCCTCCTCTATTCTTAAACAGTCCTGACTTATTCTCAGTGCAGGGGCATACTGGCATCTGCTGGAAGCTGAATAATATCTAAAGGATTTGATCACTTCTCAGCAGGCCATGCTCCTTCCACAGGACTTACATCCTCCTCACACTGTAAGGGTCTTCACAATCAGGGCAGCTACTGTAACATCCTTGCCAACCTCACCCATGAGCTTCTCCAATTCTTCACACAGCTTTAAATCCAGTTAGTTTCACTCCAGATGAATAAACATACTCTTCTATTGCCAAAAGCACCTTTGATGATGTACACATAAAAAGCTGTGGCAGATGATTATTCACATCTCATGCTGTGGAAGAAGCTCAGCAGACAGCAAGATTTTGAGTAATAGTAATAATACCACACACATTTTCAGAATTTTAACAGTTTAGCTTTTCCCCTTCTTTGCTAGACAAGTTAAAAATCATAGAATCATAGAATCACTAAGGTTGGAAATTACATCCAAATTCATTCAGTCCAGGAATATCCAGCCTGTGGCCCACGACCTGCATATGACCCAGCACAGCTGGCAATGCTGAATCAAATGATGGCACGTAACAGTGTGCATCCTGATAATGCTGGCTAAACACAAGGCTCTTAACAGCAATGAAAATGCAGCCACCCTTTTCAACTTTATTAAGGAATTTGAAAATAGAACCATAGAATCCTTAGAGTTGGAAGGGACCTTTAAAGGTCATCTAGTTCGGCTAGCTCAGAGCTCCCTCCAAATCCAAATCCCTCCAGATCCAAAAGTAATGCCTCCTAGTTTATGATGTTGGCCCATGATGTCAGAGGTGGATGTTAGTGGTATGGCAGTTCAGGTTGAACCTTCTCAACAATACTCCCTTACATTTTGTTGTCATGTGTCAGATGGCAGCAGGGGGGCAGCCTGACAGAATGGTATCTGAAATGGAAGTGAGCATGGAGCAGAAGTGTGATACTGAATTTCTCCAGAAACAAATGGCATACACTGACATTCACCAACACTTGCTTAATGCGTTATAGATACAAAACAGTGAATGTGAGCACAGTAAGGTAGTCTGTGGTATGTTTCAGCGCTGGTAACAGTGGGTCACGCAGGCTCTTACTCATCACAGGCAAAAATACATAGGTAATGGTGGTGACTGATGGTAGTTTAAAAATACTGTTTTGTGGCTGAGAATTTGCTCTATGAAACAGTGTCACTGTGGTCTTTGTATCATAGTTTCCATGGAAATAAAATAAGAGGCATTATTTTTAGAGCAACTTATGTCTATGCAGCCCAAGACAATTTCTATTCACTAAATGTGGCCCAGGCAAGCCAGAAGGTCAGAATGATCTTGTGCAACCATTCAGCTACCATCAATATTTCCCCACTAAACCATGTCCCATAGAACAACTAAATGTTTCTCAGACACCTCCAGTGACACCACGGCCTCCCTGGGCAGCCCAAGCCAGCATCTAACCACTCTTTTCAATAAAAAATAAAAATAAAGATAAAAATTAAAAAAATATATTTTAAAAAAAAAATTAATATCTAAACTGAACCTTCTCTGGCTCAATGTGAGGCCACTCTTCCCTCCTTCTATTGCTACTTACATGTAAGAAGAGGCTGACTTCCACCTCATCACAACCTCCTTTCAAGGAGTTGCAGAGAGCAATGTGGTCTCCCCTGAGCCTCCTCTTCTCCGGACTAAACAATCCCAGCCCCCTCAGCCACTCCTCCCAAGACTTAACTAAATAAAGAGCATAGAATAAACAGGTTACACACTAATGTAAACTCCTCAAACCTCCACAAACTCATACTGTAAGACAAATTACTATAGGCTACAAATTACTACATAAGTTATGCTCATATATGCCTTACACAACAGTTGATTTGTAATCTGAGATCTCCATCAGCAATACTACTAAAAATTTGGGAATACATACTAATATATTTTAATGAAAGGTATACAGTTTAACCACATACAATTCCAGTACTGAACAAAAGCTGTTTCCTACTCCAAAAAAAAGAATGAAAAAGACATTACTACCAGTACCTTACTGCTATCATTATATCTGATTGTCATGATGAGCTTCTATGCTTCTTTCTTCCAGATCACAAAAGTTAAGCACTTGAAATTATCCAGTTCCTGTTTGTTTGTTTTTGTTTTTTTTTTTTACTTATTCTTTCTCTTACAGTACAGTTGAAAAGTGACTAGCAGTAAGAAAGAATTACCTAAAATAATTTATGAGCAAATCAAATTCAAAAGCAGAAATATGCAATATATTACTAAAGATGACGATAACCCTGGAAATCTAAGCAATTATATTAATGGGCTACTTAAAAAAATATAAGAGTTGTAGATACAGAAAACTGTTTAGAGATTAGAAGACTAGATTCCAAGATTTGCAGATTTAAAAACCAGAAGATACCACTGTAATCTGTTCTGACTCTCATTCACAGTCCAGGAAATTTCACCCCGTAATTTCTTTTACAAGCCCTACCTTTGTGCGTGAGTTAGACAGTGTTTTTACAAAGACACCCAGTGGAGCATTAGCTACCTATGAGATGGTAATAATCCATTCTGCCACGTGATTATCCTCATTATAATTACTATACATCATACTTCTAATAATTTGCTGGACTGGATACTGTACTGTATCCATACTGTAATACTGTATCCAGTATTACTGTAGCCTGTTACTAGGCTGAGGTACTTCATTTCCTAGTATGCATTTTGAAAGCATAGAGAGAGTCCTACAAATTTCTTCACCAGTTGTGGAACTCCTCTTGAAAATTCACATTGATTTATGCATGCATAGAAGAGTACTGCAAGGTACCAGCTCTATAATTAAAATTATTATTTCTAATAAAAGCCAGTTAACTGTATCACTGTAGAAATCACATAAAAGAATTGTATCCCCCTAAGTGGCTTGGTGACTACCAAGGGTAAGCAGACTACCATACAAAAGTTAAAGTACCACTGTAGAATTAATTACAATTAGGAATGTATAAAAAGAGAGATGAGCGAGGGAAGCTAGCAAAAAGAGGAAATCACTCTCCAAAGCACTTCAGAGTTAGCAAGTGAAGAAAACAAAAAGAACTGTAAACTCTAACACACGAAATTAAAAACCAATTTAGACAGTGGTAAATAAACAAATAGATAAAGTGAAATGCAATTAACTATACAACAATTAAAGCTACTAATGGGGAAAATATGTGCTAGAGATCTGTGTGGTCAGGGACCAAAGAAGGACCCAAAAAAGGTCAGATTTAAGCTGATCCTTTGTGCTGTTACTCAGTACAAACCTCTAAGAGAAATTTATGACAAAAAAAAAAAAAAAAAAAAAAAAAAAAAAGGCTGAATTACTAATGGCTACGCTCCTGCTTAAAAATTCCTTTAGTGGCAAATGCAATATATAACCTTCAAAGTAAAATATGGCAAGATATGCCGATAACAGCTGGAAATCCTAAGCCTGCGTGCAGTTCTTTCGACTCACAAACTGTGGTACCTCTGACACCCCATACATCATCCCCCCTCCCCTACTCACCCCCCAGCAACAAAAATGGCGGCCGCGAGGACACGGCCGGCATTACCCCGTCCCCGTGGTCGAGTGAGCGTCCAATCACAAGCTGCCGCTTGGGTCCACGTGATTTCTCAAAGAACTACAACTCCCATCATGCACCCGTGTGCGCGGCAGCTTCCTCCTCGCCGTGACTTCCGTTATTCCCAGAAGGCGCCGCGCGTGCTGCGGGAAGGTCGTGCAGGGGAGAGGCGGCTGCGTTCCGTGTCCGCACCATGTTGGCTGCCAGCGTCCGTAGGTTCACCACCTCCGCCCTCCGTAGGAGCCACTACGAAGATGGGCCCGGGAAGGTACCGTGAGAGCGGGAGCTTTTGGTGCTGAGGAACAGCCTGAGGATTGCGGGCAGAAATGGGCTTGGAGGGGGATGGGGAGGGGAGAGAAGGAGGAAGAGAAGGAGGGAGGTGGGGTATGGGTTGGCTGTAGGCTGAGGGTGAGCAGATAAGGAAGGAAGCGCGGAAAGGTGAGAGATGTGAAGGCCGCACGGCGTTGTGCCCGCGGGCTGGCTGTGCTCAGGGCCGGCCCTGCCGCAGCCCCTCCCTGAGGGAGCGGGGGGTGTCTGGGCCTCGTCATTTAGATGCCCTGAGTCCCGCATTGGGGCACGGTGCCGGCCTGACATAACAAGAAGCATGTGAGGCGAGGTGCAGGCCTGGCCTGCGGCGGTGTGCTCAAGGTGAGTGTGTCCCTTCATCACCCCCTGCAGAGTTTTGTATGTAACTGGGTTTGTAAGCTCTGAATAGAGAAATCCTGATTGTCCCGTTGCTATTTCTCTAGCTAGCAGTGAGCTGTGCAGTTTCTTTCTGCTGATGTTACTGCAGCAAAGCAAGCTGCTGCCAGTGACTTCAGTGTCCTTCCCTGTAGCCATCTGTGGTACAGATGATGAGCTTTGCATTATGAATAGAAACACTGATGCTGTAAACGCTTTCTGATGTACCATTATGCTCCAGATGTTCTCTTGAATTCTATATCTAAAAACTAGATTTGTACTTAGCATGAAAAATACATTTTTTCCTGTAAAAATGGTTAAATATTGGAACAGGTTACACGGAGAGGCTGTGGGGCCTGTATTTTAAGCAATAGATTTCAGGATGTCTGCAATTGATAGGACAAGGCCCTGAGCAGACCAGTCTCCTTTGACCTGTGTACAAATTGGAAGGGTGCTGGACAAAACAACGTCCAGAGCTCACATCCAAGCTACTGTAAAGACTGGGTCTTTTGGCATGAAAAGAAGGGGTAATTGTCAGGGCATTAATATTTCTTGTCAGTTGTACTCCTTGTGATGGTGCTCTGAGCCTCTTGCTATTCTCATGGAACTGAGGAAGTAATTAAGATGTATTAATTGCAGAACAAACATTTATCTTTCTTTTCTAGAACCTTCCATTTTCTGTGGAGAACAAATGGCGGTTACTGGCAGTGATGTGTGCATTCTTTGGAAGTGGATTTGCTGCCCCTTTCTTTATTGTCAGACATCAGCTTCTTAAGAAATGAAGGGGATCAACTGTAATAACACTTACTGGGTAAATGATTTTAATGTTTTAGTGTAGTAAAAACTGAAGAAATCTGAGGATTTAAGAGTCTAACCTTGTTTACAAGCATTATTACAACTCTCAACATCTCCCTGACTACTTGTTTGTAATAGTTTGTGGTGTGTAGTTCCATTTAAACTCAAATGATGTATGGGCTTCAGTTTTCTCTACTGGAGGGCTGAAGTCATTAATTTGTAAACCTTGAATCCCTGAAGGTCAACCTCCCTGATTGCAGTTTCCTTATAGCCTGCAACTGGGCTAACTGGTAATGAAGTCCAGTCGATTTGGACAGTAACTGTAAAATAAATAACCATCTATGAGAAAACAAAGCTGTACCTTACATGATATGTAGAGATATCTGGCATATATGATGTGAACAAAACAGTATGAGAATCTGTGATACTGTAAACGCTTTCTGATGTGCCAGATTAAACTCGACGGAAAACAAAATCTTCAGCTTCAATTCAGCCATTTTGGCACAATCACAACATAAACATGGTGCAAAGTGCATTTAAAATGAAGAGATTAATATCAGATGCTATGGTAACTGGTGCTTGCTAGTGATACTAATAGACTAACAAGCTTCAGACATTGTTTCTGTTCTGAAAGCATGCCACTTTAAAGTGGAGAACTGTTTTAGTTTAAAATAAACTTCTTCCACTTCAAAAATACCTGTAGCTATTAATTCTGTAATCTGAGAAATGTTTTCTTTTGGGGGGGAGCTGGGTTGACTGAGCTAGTTTTTGAAAGGAAATAATTATCAGTGAAATCTCAAATGGAGTAAACTGCAAAGTCATTCGTATCTCCTTTGTAATTCTTTTGCCAGTTTGATGGTTTTATCAAAGTTAAATGACTTTTGTAGGTTTTACTAGATGCAAAAATAATTCAGATTTCTAAAGCTTGTTAATTCTTCTACATTTTCTTGCAGAGCTGAAGTCTTCTGCACGGCAACATAAGTGGAAAAAATGATATCTTCAATTGTGTACCATGGGGATATGTCTAAATAAACTTTAAATGTGAAAGTCTTGTGTGGTTTGTCTTGTGAAACTGCTGAAATTCTTTTTAAAACTGGGGTGTGCTGAAAAACCCTTCAACTTGCATTATACTAACATTAAGTTAAATGCTAACTTCCTGAGTTTTTGAATTAGATAAAAAAATCCAATCTCAATATTGAATTTGGCTATAAAAATGTTAGTTGGCTGGGTATGTTAGCAGTTTTGCTAAAACTGTTTGATCTGTCATCGTGTTCAGACTAGACTGAAAATAATTACCTGAATAGATTATAGCCATTAAGTCTGACATTAGGTATACTATCACTGTAATCCATGCTGCTGAATTTCTATTGTCGGTATTTCAGACTGATAAGAACATCTGTCTTTGCTTCTATACTCACTCATTCTGCAGAGCTTGTGTTACTGTATTTCATTAGCGTGCAGCACTGCCTTGAACAGGAACACAAACATTGCCCTGCAGATTTCACTGGTATTCAGGCTCAGGTGATGTAGCCACGAGAAGTACAGCAGCAGTAAGTACAACACTGACTACAAAATACATTGATAATAAAAATTATATCACTTATTGAAACTTTAATATTACTTCAAATAAGTAGGTGTTGGAAAGAATTGTTAACTGCAATACGGCAGTTGTATTCTCAGCATGCAAGATCATGTCTAACAGCAAGTTTCTGTAACCCAAAGCAATATTAAGTGCTGATGAATGGGATAAAGAAACTACTTGCCACAGGGAGAAGTATGATGTGTAAACTTATCAGCTGTGCCAGCATGGGAAGAAGTCATTCTCCTGCACACTTGTGTCAATGACTTGGTCACGGGGTTGGGAACTTAGGTGCTGTAGGAAGCCTAGTCTTTATTGTGGGAAAAATCAAAATGGGAGCTCCTAGATTACAAAGTGTTGCCTTCTGTTGCAAGCTGAGTGTGCTTGCAACTGCAGTTTCCATAGTGAAACTTTTCTTCTTGTACAAGGCAAGCCTTAATAGAAGCCTGTTACGGAATCATGTTTCTTTTAAAGGTAAAATATATAACTTAAGGAGTATTTTTACATACACCTGTCTCACTGAGTTTGTTCAGAAGTAACTTGCTTTCTTTTCCCTCTTAACTCCCAGGTCCCTGATGTATTTGAGAAGATAAGCATATTCTGTGAAATTTTATCTCATAGGCTAGGTAAGCCAGTGCATTTCATCCATTCAATTTTAGGTCTCCTTTCTTCACTTTCTCTGTACTTTATCAACACTTTTTTTTTTTTTTAAATCGGGGTGGTTAACCAGTCATTTTAGATGAAATCATAGAGTCTACTTTCATGATGGATTCTGAAACTGCAATGATTTTTTTTTTTTTAATAGTGGTATTATATTGAAGGATGGTAATCACTTAGGAGCAAAAAGGTCCTGAGGCTATTAGTTAATAAGTTTTAAAATTACAATTCTGCTTCCATCCTTGCTACCAACTTAGAAAAATTACCAGGATGAATCACAGTAGCCATAAACTTACATTTCCTTCCATTTACTTAATTTATGTAAGGAGTACTGAGGGAACAATCTGAACTTTCTGTTCTGGTGGCTGTTGCCCACTTTTACCTATTTCTAGCCATTTGATCTTAGCATATTAGTGATATTTAATAGATTATCATGGGTATACCTAACCCTGAGTGATTCCAGACATGAAAGTGACGGTCAGTGTACACATGTATGGTCAAGCTGGTATTTAGTAGCAGTGGTTGTGATCAGATACATTAAACAAGAGCCCTAGAATGTTTTAAAAACAGGAGCATATTCCATCGTAATTAATGATAAAATAGTTTGAGTATACATGAGGTAAAGTACTTATTTTTAAAATAACCCTTAGTGTTCCTTTTAGGACGTCTTCAATTGATAGGAGGTAATCAATTGAGAAGGTGGAGTATCATTAAAATTATTCACAATAAATTATTCACAAGAGGTGGCAGTTAAAGGTCATCTTTGTGAATGATAACACAGTTTGCTTGCTGGATGTCAGTTGGATAACTTTTCATGGTTCCTCATTATTACTTTTTTCAGTTTTCTTTTTATAATTTCTCTTTACAAAGTCTGTTCTGACTCAAACTCAAGGCTTTCACTTTATTTCCACAGAGGCTCATACTTCAATATGTTTAGGTTAGATATCAGGAGGAAGTTCTTTTCTGTGAGGATGGTGAGGCACTGGAACAGGTTGCTCAGTAGGGTTGCAGATGCCCCCCTCACTGGGAGTGCTCAAGGCCAGGATGGATGGGGCTGTGAACAGTCAGGTGGGAGATGTTCCTGCCTATAGCAGAGGGGTTGGAACTACATGGTCTTTAAAGGCCCTGACCCAAGCCGTTCTGTGATTCCATGTTAATGATGTTAGTAGATTTCTTCAAGCAGTTTTTAAGTCTAAGAAGGCACAATTGAGAAAGTGTTATGTTTTAATATATGGATTTTTATTTATTTTTTTCCTTTTTGAGGATCTTTCTGCCCTACTCTGGAACATTAATTTGTCTCTTTTCCATAGAGACAGCTAAATGTTCACAGTATTTTTATTAAGAGTGTTCTGAATCAGCTACATCAAGCATTTGGATGGAGAGAGGGAGAATGAATCAAGTGGCTGGAAAATAGTGAGAAGTAGAAAATAATATTATCCTGGGATAGGATGGCAAAGCAGAACTCCAAATGCATTTGTTTGATGAGTTTATATATCTGTCAGGTATATAGGGCAGCCAATTCTTGAGCAACATGAAAGCAGATGAGATTCAGTTTTGATGGCTAGAAGGTGATAATGGGGTGGTTTAAGGTTCTTGTGGAGGCGATGTGTTCTGAATGAATTGTGATTACTTTCACATGCAAGCAGCTGCTGTGTACAGCAGTAATCAAAAAGGCAGGGAGAGTATTAACCTCTTAGAAAGAAAGGAATGAAAGAAATAATTGCAAATATCCCAAAGACGCTGTGCACTTAAGTCACATGCCGTTCCTTGAACACTATATGCAGTTGTGCTATTCCATTCAGGAAGTGTATTGATGGATGCAAAGAAAAAAATATCTTATTTCAGACATGGAAAGTTTCAGCACAAGGAAAGAATATTATTGGAACTCTCATTAAGAAAATGAGAGGAAAAATGTATCCACTATAACATGTTTGCATCTGAAAAATATTACTGCTTCCAAGAGCAGTAATTCACTATTTACATCTCCAAGCTGCAACTCCTGCAGTATGACAGGGATATAAAAATATTTTGTTTATTTTTCAAGGTTGGAGGGGGAAGATGGAGCTTTGACTTTGAGCTACAGTATCAGTAAGCAACACACTCCCCTGCAAGAGTAAAAGTTAGTTTTGGATGGGAGGAAAGAGTGAAGGACTTGTGTTCCATTACATGAAATGGGATAAATATATGATTTTACAGGGGGGGATAGGAAAGAAAAATATATTGTTTTTTCTAGATCAAATAATCCTGGATTTCCTGTTCAGCAGCTACATTTGTTACAATGTATTCTTTTCAGATCCAATTTTCAGAGTATAATGAATCTTAGATGGAGAACAGATTGGATTGGACAAAGAACAGAAGTGTCTGGTTTTGCCCACTTGAGACTCAAAGCACCTGCTTCTGTTGAACACAGGGCGCTGGATTTGGTGACCCACACCTTTGAACCCTTGTGGGCAGTCCTTATATGGCGAAGTTACATATTAATACAAGATAAACCTACTCTAAGGCTACTTTTTCTTGCTTTAAAATTTAGAATTTGAGAAGTTATTGGTAGCCATTTGAAATGATACATTGCCTCATACAATAACTGGAGTATGAATTATAAACATAAAAATTTATATGTTTTTATTGCAATTAGATAGTTTAGTAAAAATTCAGAATGTTTTCTAATGTAAGTTGCTGCTCTGTTCCTTTTTGTTTTGTTGTTTCTTTGGCTGGCCAGAAATGTCTGTTTCTCTTATGAGGTTAACATAGAAACATGAAACAACTTTGAGGTTTATAAACAAATTGGGCTTGAGGAAGAAAATATGGAAGCAAGGGGTACGGTTGCCATGACAACCAAATTAGCAGCCATTCTTGTAGAACATAAGCGATGGATGAATGCTTGAACAGCATTGCAGAAGCCAACTCCTGAACATTATTTTTATTCTTCAAAGACAAAGGTCATGTATACAGCGTATTTCACTGCCTTGGCTGGTTTCCAGAGTCTCGGTGTAGTGAAATGAGTGGGTATTATTTGAGGCCACTAACTTTGTTGCCACCACCTGAAAGAAAGTGATCTTTGTCAATTTTGTGACAAAGAAAACTCAGGTATGGAATGGTCAGATGATGGGTCACAGTTGGGCTGGGGTACAGTGCAGCCTGTCCAGTGCTGTTCCTGCCTGATCCCACCTGGGAGCAGTGGGTTATGTTAAATAGCCATAAGTATCATATACAAGCATGATATTGGTGCATCAGAATATTTAGGGCAAAGTGAAAGAGCTCAGTTCTCTTCCTTGTTTAACCTGAAATTGCAGTAGGTATGGGGGGAACATGATAACGCATGAGTTTATTATTTCTAAATTGGAATTATGTCTCCAAATATTGTGCACAAAAATAATAATAATAAAATGGGTAGAAAAACACAGACCTGCAGGTTCAATGGGTATATGAATTTGGAAATATTCTTCAGAGCAGCACTGACTCATTCTTGGGAGATCCAAAATGTATTTGTGAAGGGACACTAAGACCTTCAGTGAAGATGGAAATGCTTGCAATTAATCCTTGTTCCAATTAAATACAACACCAAGATAGATATGCCCCTCCTCTGGGGTATCCATAGGCTTCATCAGAGGCAGCTGTGTTACTGCAAACAGCAAATACTGCCCTCTGACTGACTGTGCACCTGCGCCTGTTTGCTCTGATTACAGCAAGAAGATAAATGTTAGTTACTCTCTAGCATGATATGCTCAGTAAGTTTGACTTGCATTTAAATGAGTTTAAAAATAATAGTATTTGCTGGAATTAATGTGATCCACTGCTCCATTTTCTCTTTCAGCATCCCATGAATAATATTAAGTCCTTTTCTGCGGTTCTGCCACCTTTTTCATTAGCTATGTAGAGCATGCAGCATTTTGAAAAATGTCAGTGTATAAATAGTGTTGCTGAGAGCCTAATTAAACCTCTAAGAGCCAGCAACAAAATGTGGAAATGTACCTTGTCAGTGAAAATAAAGCGTATGTAAAAACTGCGACAGGTGGTGAAGGGAGGTGAAAGTGTGATCTGAGGTTCTGGGGTGTTTTTTCTCCCACAATCTTGTGTGCGTGATTAGAATTCAGAATCGCTCAAGTGTTCCTTAGATGGAGCATAGCAGAAAAAGTGCTTCATAATTCTGGGCTAAGTGTACTTTCACAACAAAAGGAAGGATCCCATCCTTGGGGAAGGAAAACCCTGTAGCTCCTAGTCTGCAGCATCAGTCATTGTTGATATTTGCCTAAATTGAGCTTTGCAGCCAACCAAAACTATTATACCTTGCCCAAAGCAGCAGCAGGTTAGGAAGAAAAATAAGCAAACATCTATATACAGGTCATTAATATGAATGAGCAATTCTCTTTGCATGCGTTCATGAACCATCCAGATAATTAAAAGTGAAAGCTAAAGATCTGTCTCGCTGAAGAACATCCATCTCACTGGCAGTCCACAGCACCAGTGCTTTGGTAGGAGGGCAGCCAACTGGGCGCTACCAGGGGCACACATGTTCCCATGTCGTGCTGCTCCCCTGTCCCTACTCCTCAGCTGTCCCTTTTCCCTGTCTCTGCTTTCCTCTGACTCTAACATCATAGAGAACTGTTTTGAGCCAAGCAGCAGCAGCTTTACTCTTACTTCACTGCAATCAGGAGATGTATACACCTCTCAGAGCTGGGCCCTTTTTCAAAGGGCAGCACAGACAGAAAATAAACAGGCAAACATCATTTAGCTTGTCATCGGTGTCACTCCCTGTATAAGCCCTAAATCGGTTCAGCGTAAATACACCTCTGAAATCAATGTATGTAAACCAGTTCGCCCAGTTCGCCATTTAAACTTAATTCTATCAGGAAAAAAAAAAAAAAAGCAAATATGCAATAAATAAATAAATAAGTAAATAAATGAGAAGCACTTCCTCTACTTCATATATTAAGGAGTTAATTCAAATTGTTTTTCCAGCTATTTGCAAAGGAGACAACAGAAAGAGTGGGATATTTTTCGTGGTAAGAGTGGTAGGGCACTGGCACAGGTTGCCTATAGGGGTGGTGGAAGCCTGGAGGTGGTGTCCCTGGAAACATTCTAGGTCTGGTTGGATGTGGCTCTGAGCAACCTGACCTAGCTATGAGTGCGTAGAGCACCAGCACAGTACCAAGCACTGGGGTGGGCTCAGGTCCTCTCGTTTCTGAGAGATAATCAGATTGCCACACTTGTGGCATCAAATCAGGAGCCATAGCCAGGATAGGGACCAAGTTTAGCTGCTTTTAGTGTTTCAGGATTCATGTCATTACAGAAAGCCAATGACTTTGTATTCTGGCTGGAAAATATGACATTTGGCTCTTGCTCTGGTCAAAGTTTAAGTATGGTTGTAAGCAGCTATATTTTATTTGTATGTAAATCATAGAATCACAGAATGGCTTGGGTTGGAACTGACCTCAGAAATTATCTACTTCCAACACCCCTGCTGTGGGCCGGGTTGCCAAGCTGTAAATTAGGCACTGGATCACATTGACCTGGGCCCCGTACAACCTGGTCTAGACTCAAGTCTCCTCTCTCGTAGTAGATGGCCCTATCACTCCTATTAAACTTACAGGGAAAAAAAAAAAACCTGAAAAAGTCAAGGTGCTCAGGCAGGCAGTACTGAGAGGACAGGATCACCAGTCAACCCTAGTAACTCTCAAGAAGCTACAAGAGATCTCTAGAAACTGAATTTGGGTCTCATACTCTGTGCAGAAGCTGCCCTGTGTGGGGAGGTGATTCCATACTGCTGCCTTTTCCTGCTAAGCGTGGACCCCCTTCATCAGCCATTCAAACACCCTCTAAATCACATCATGCAGGAAAGAAAATAGCTTAGCTCCTACTTTGAAAATGACATTACTTTCACATACAAATTCTAGAAGGACTTGTGAAATTGTAGGAGAAGAAAAATACCAGAGACTGAAAACATTCATTTATTAAACCTCTTCAGAAGTTTTCAGTTCTGATTATTACATAAAACCTTTGGTCTCCCTTAGAAATCAATGACGTTTGAAAACGTATTGACCAAACAAGTGTAAGACAGCTGAAGGTGAGTTTATTGACTACAAATGGAAAAGAAAACTAAAAGAGTTGAAACCATCATGCTAAAGATAAGAAAGTGGAGGGCACTGCTGGATGAAATGTACTAAGCTAAGAATAGAAAGGCCAACACTTGCAACAAAAACACATACTAGATAAACTGCTCTATGTTCAGCAACCAGATGAAAAAAAAAGTTTAAAAGAAAAAGAAAAAAATAAGAAAAAGAAGAAGAAAAAGGAAAAGAAAGAAAGGGAAAGATTCAGGTCTAACATTCCCAAGGTATTTCTGTTCAATGCCCTATTCCCTAGCACCAAGACATGAATCTCTACTGTGCTGTTTGTTTGATCTGAGGCACAGTAAGACACACGGGTGTTTGAGAGAAAGAGGAGCAGTGCTGCGGGCTCTCTGCTTGGATTTCAGTGGCATGAAGGAACTGCCGTAAAGAAGACTGGAGCAGGGGGAATGTCACCTGAAGGTTTTGGTACCTGGAATGGTTTTCATTTTTCCTGACAAAATAGAACATGATTCGTATCTATAGTTCAGTTGCAACTGCTTGAACTGTTACTGAATTAGGTCACCTATAATTGTGTGAGGAATGCAAAAACAAAGCAGCTGCAGTGCATCTCCTGGTTTCTGGCCTGTATTTTCTAAAATACTGGTGGTGCAGAGTATTCAGTTTTGAATCCTCTATGTCAAGTGATTCAGACAGGCCCATCTTTCAGGGAAAGCTGGCCAACCCACTTCAGGAGCACCAGTCTAAGCAGAGATCTCCTCAGAGCTGGGCATGATGAAACTGGAAATCATTATGGAAAAGAAAAAGAAAAAGAAAAAAGAATTTTAAAAATGCCTGCACATTAAAAACAGTTGTTTTGAGGTTTACAATCAATCTTCCAGTTTTTTATTTCACACGAATCTGTGTCATAACACTGGCCATCTCAGTTATACCTGAAAACTGAAGTTTCTCCATTTCTTGCAATGCTCATCTCACAAAATTCTGACACTTTTCCCGTTCAGTGCCCATTGGCTGATTGACTCCGATTCAACTGCTGATACTTACAGTTTTTCCAGTCTTTCTGTAGAACTCAACAGTCAAAAGCACTTTAGGAGGCAATGTGCCACCTGGCCTTGTAGTGTCTTTGCTACTCACATGGGATATCAAAACTCATTGCTCCCCCCACCATCCATCATTTTCTTCTGCATGTTTTTCTGTCACACTGTGCTTCTTTTCATCTTAAAAACATAGTGAATTTAGCAAGCAAGGAAGCCAGGTCCAGAGTAACAGGGATGGTATAGTGCTGCATTTTGTATCTGTAGGGAAAAATGAGAAAAGCCAAAGTCCTTCAAAGTGAAGGGATAGATAGGAGCACTGGACAGTCATCAGTGACATGATGTTCAACAACAGGAAAGGCCAGATGCTAAACCTGGGACCATGCAATGTCAGACACAGGCACAGATGGGAAACATGTCAGGTTGGTAGAAAGAGACCTCGGTACTGGTAACAGAGACTCAGCATGAGCAGTGAGCCCTGGTATCCAGGGGACCACAATGCTTTTTGGGGTGCAATAAGCACAGCATGTCCAGGCAAAGGATGTGATTCTCCTCCTACATTTAGCATTGGTAGAGCCTCATCTTGAGTATTGTATGCCGTTCTGTCCTCTATAATATAAAAAGACCCTTGAAAGCATCCAGAGGAAGCCCCAGATCTGGTGATGGGGCTGCGACAAGAGCTGAGAACACTCTGGACACCCAATCTGGAAGAGAGAAAGCCAAGAGGCAACGTCACTGCTCCTTGCAACTCCCTGAGGAGGGAAGCAGTGGGAGGAGTTGGGCTCTGATCCTGGGCACCAACAGCTGGACAGGAGCAGCACAGAGCTGCTCCAAGACAAGGTCGAATTGGGCCTGTCAAATTTCTGTACTGTGAGGGAGGTCAGTTACTGACACAGGCTTCCTGGTGAGGTGGTGGATGCCTCATGCCTGTCAGTGTTGAGGCACTGGAATAATGCTCTGAATAACATGCTCTCACTTTCTGTTAGCTCTGAAGTGGTCAGTCAGTTGGACTTGATGGTGTTTGAACTATCCTACTTCAAAGCATTCAAAATCCAAAAAAAAGGCCAAAGCTCTTTGCTTTTATTTCTTTTATTGTCACACCCCAAAGTAAATGTAATATTAAGCCAGAAAGGATGACACTGCTAAAGTCATATGAAGAAGATTTTTAGAGCAGAACATAACTGAAATCGGGAAGATCACGCTTTTCTTGCCAAATGTTTTCAGACTTGGGAGAAGATAATTGCATTTCTTGAAATACATGCTGCACTGAGTCTGACAGGAGTTAGCTTCCCAGGAAGCGTCTGGACATCAATTGCTGATGTGAAGTAGAGAATAAATCTTACTCACCTTGTTTCCATGTCTGACCTTTGTTATTTTTTTCTTCTGCAGCCACTGTCTTGACCCATGAAGATTTTCCATCGTGTTTCTTCCCTCTGTCTTGCTGAGGAGTCAGCATGAGGAAGTGGCTGGTTGGGCATCTGATGTTCATATATAGTCAATAAACTACATAACCGTATTCTTTAAAAAATACTGATTCCTTAAAAAGCGCTGTAGGCTTCTTTTTACCAGTGAAGCTATAAAATGACCATTATATATAAGGGAAACTAAATAAGAAATTCTTTTGGATTCCTAAAGGACTTTAGAGCATTTGTACATGGAAAAAAAACAAAAACACACAGAAAATTATGTCACTGCTTAATGATACCATTTTATTTACCTCTATTTGATGAATATTTTACTAATAAACCGTTTTCTTCCTTTTTGTAGTTTGTGTGTGTCGTTGCAAGGACAACAATTTACAGGAGTATCTGAAGTGGATGGATTTGCTTTCTGTTTCATATGAATTGTATTTATTAGGTGGGCATTAATATTCAGAATTAATAAATTAAAATTATTGGTAAAAATTTCCTGTTAACATTTTCACTTATTGGCTACTCACAAACCCCCACTTTCCTACAGCTTCCTTCTCTTCACAAAATGGCTGCATACTTAGTGCTACAAAACTCAAATAAGTGTTGTCTAATTCTTAGTCAATTCCTTTGCTCAATCCAAGTAGTTTTCTATAAAAGACCAAGGGGTTGCAGTCATCCTCAAACCTCTTATTCTCTGAATACAGTGTTTTGACATCACTGACAAGTAAGGAAAATTATAAGAGGAAGAAAATTGATCTACATGCCCAAGTGTTTGCAGAAAAAAAAATTGATTTATTGGACGAATGCCAAAGAAAAGGGAAAGAAACCCCTGTTGGGGGGTCGGGTAGTTTTATCCAGCACTAATCAGCAACTCAAAGAGCAGTCAGATGAGCAGAGGACTCCTTCATTTGGTTACACTCAGAATCTGAGGACTTTTCATGGAGGTTTGTGTGATTACTTGATTCCTCCGCAGTGTCTCAAAAATAGTTTTTTAGGTGTCTGGCTTCCCTGACACACTGCTAGTGTCTAAAACAGCAGCTGCCAGGAAGAAATGACCTTTCTACCAAGAATACAATTGCTACTTATGCCTTTTTAAATGCTGACAAACTTACACGAGACAACCAATAGCACCAAACCAAACAAATAAATCAAACAGTATATGTGCACCATCAGATAACTTCATGGCCTCTGATGAATAAACAATTGAAGTCATAATTGTTTGTGCAATCCTGCAAATGTCAACCAAATCAAACATCTGTCACACCAGATAAGGAAACGTGACTCATTTAACATCCTTAACACTCTACTCAGCCTTGAAAAGGTCACTCAGATTTTAACAAGCAGTGCTTAGATTGCTGGCTTCTAGTAAATGATCATGTAGCAGCAATAAAGCAATGACCAAATTTGGTTACCCTTCAAATGACATATTTGATTAAGATAACACATCATATTTAGCACAATCTGTTTCATGTTTTTTGGATATGGTCTAACTCTTTCAATTACAACTGATTTTATAATACAAATATTTTTACCAAAGCAATCCTCTTAATTCCCTGTCCCATACTAGCAAAATATGTAGAGCAATCCAGAATGGCTGTCTTGAAAGCCACCAATTGACACCAACAAACAGCACACAAAAGCAGCATTTATTCCTCCACCATCTTCAGTGGTAACAAACAAAATCCACATACAATTCAGTTGTGGCTTCAAGCCACCAGCTACAAGCAGGTATTGCTCATTTGCCAAGAGCACGAAGACTAACTACCCTTTTGATTGCATTTTGGCTTCCTGCGCCAGGCTCCTTGATTCAGTCCTGAATCCTGCCAGAAATGACTCATGGCAAGTGCTGCTTGTTATCCTCACTGACCTACACCAAAAGGCTGTCAGGACAGCCCAGGAATGTCTCCCTTTGCACAGAGCTATTTAGCTGAGAACTAATCTTTGGAAACCATTCTCAATTACCTGCATTATTCTCCTGTTGGCCTGCACCCAAAATAATTACTAATTTCAGTGAGGGAGAGACATTTGGGGTGAACACAGAGCAGTATGGAAGAGAGGATCATTCCTGCTCAGCAGATGGTGCTAAGGCATGGGCTGCAGCCTCGTAATGGTTCAGTCAGCTTTGTGTTTTATGGCTATTGTAATCTAATGCAAGAATGTAATGCACTGGGTCTATTTGACCATGAAAAAACTTACAGTGTTTTAATATTCCTGCTACTGATGAGCTGGTTTCCTTTCTTCTTAGAACAAGGTAATAAGGAAACATACTATTTTGTAGGAAATCAAAATAATCAACATGTTCTGCAGATTAGTTGGCAGGGTAGAGTTACCTCAGATGCACAAATTGGTTGATTGCATCTCTGGACAGCTGGTGGGACTTGGACCCGGTCTCCTTCCTCTGTTCGTCTCCCAAGTATTTGACTCCTGAGCTGGCTCTAGAAAACTGTTTATAATCTATGGGGATTATGTGGGAGGATGCAACAGTATTCTTAGGAGGTATGTGCTTTGTGTAAAGGTGAATTTGAGGTGCTTTGGAAGTCTAAATTGTAGAAGGAGTTTTACAAATCTTATCCACACTTTTCAGGCAGACAATAGAGTCACCAATGCCACTGAGACTGATGCTACTTACAGAATGATTTTTCATCCCCAAAGAATTACAAAACACTTCATTAAATCTCAGTTTATTTCACACCTGTCAGTAAATGGGAAATGTAGATTACAGCCCACTGTGCTGTGTTGATAACTGCTCCCTTGGGGGAGGACAAGCAGATCTGCGTATTGAGTTCATTCCTGACAGGCTCCCTTGGAGAAAAGAGATAGAATTTTGGCTGGCACTTAGCTAACAGAATAGCCAAGGCTTGCACTGGATTGCTAACAGCTTCTCTCACTGCCTCCTCCCCCTGTTTTTGTGTTTGAGCTGGCCTTGACCTTTTCTACTGTTAACACTTAACACACAAGGAGAAGTTAAATCCAGTGCAGAAAATGACATCACTGTGAGGAGCTGGACTACAGAGTCTGGAGCTCCCTATTTACACGATTTGCTCATAAGATTCATTGTTGTTTCATATGACATTCTTCTTAGGATGCCTTTTGCACAATGCAATTGCAGAGATAAGTGACAGCACAAGTGATCAAGACATTCAAAATTACACCTTAGGAAGAAATGACCCCTTCAGAAATCTGAATAAACAGTCAACTGGTTCCTAAAATTATTTCAGTAGGAGGAGTAAAGATACTTACTTTCAGAATAGATCGGATTGCATCTAGAGTCTTTCCTCAAAATCCATCCACATTATACGTGCAGAACTGTACCGTGGCAGAAGCACAGATGGTGCATTTCTCCCCATGCATGGGGAAAAGTGTAGCTGGTGAGGAAGTCTATAGATGAGGAAAGCAGAACTGATGACTTAAACCCAGACCAGTGGTTAAAATACGTATAAATTATTTTTAAAAACTGAAGATCTCAGTCAGCGTGGATTTCCAGTTGACAGCAAAACTAATACCTTCTACCAGGAAACTGGATAATCAGAAAAGCAGTATACACCTTCTGTAACAAGGACAAGGACAGTGCAGCCCACACGTTCTGTCTCATGGCAAACATGGTCACTGAGTTGCATTCAGTCTCAATAAAGCCAGGCAATCTCTGTTGACCAGAAACTAAATAGTTTATGCTTCCTGATCCCATGACTCAGACCCTACACACACATAAGGAGATTTGTTGTTTGTTTGTTGGGTTTTTTTTTTGGCAGATTGTGAAATTCTATTGCAGAAGACATTGCATAGAAAGTGTGGAAGAGTTAGCAAAACATTTAAACAAAATCAGGGACATCAGGCCCATCAATACTAATTAAATACAGTGGCCCAAATTCAATGTGAACTCTTGACCATAAGGCAGAAACCTGTGTGGAAGTATCCCAAGAGAAGATCTCTTCATAATTTAACTGCTGTCTGACCTACAAGAGAGGACATCAAATTAAGATGACCTTCGGTCTGAGCAGGTCTTCAGCAAGCTGGTTTGAATATTGAATCTTAAACAACCAGACTCTTTATATGCAACTTTAAAAATCTAATTCTGCTTTAGATTCGGCAAGTGCATGATTAATCTTGATCAGGAAGATGTATTTCTCTTTGTTTAATATTTTTAATCTTAATTAAGGTCATTTTCTACTCTGGGCCATATTGCTATTTCATTTACTTAGCTGTAATGATTAAATCTCATTTGCTACTCGGTGAAATCTTAATTCTACTGAAGACTAATGGCTATAGTACACAGTTCAGTTAAGGAACAGATTCACCACATAACCTCCATTAAGTAATTCCATTTATTTCAATAAAAATAGTTGGCACATGAAAGAAAGAATCTATGGTGGTCTTTAGTTTCCAGAAATCATAAAAATTTTAATATAAGCACTCAAGAAATGTTTTGACCTCTTCCTGAACATATGATTTCTCACAGCCAGAAGTCATGAGAACAGAGGAAAGAAAGAAAGAAAGAAAGAAAGAAAGAAAGAAAGAAAGAAAGAAAGAAAGAAAGAAAGAAAGAAAGAAAGAAAGAAAGAAAGAAAGAAAGAAAGAAAGAAAGAAAGAAAGAAAGAAAGAAAGAAAGAAAGAAAGAAAGAAAGAAAGAAAGAAAGAAAGAAAGAAAGAAAGAAAGAAAGAAAGAAAGAAAGAAAGAAAGAAAGAGATAGAAGGAAGGAAGGAAGGAAGGAAGGAAGGAAGGAAGGAAGGAAGGAAGGAAGGAAGGAAGGAAGGAAGGAAGGAAGGAAGGAAGGAAGGAAGGAAGGAAGGAAGGAAGGAAGGAAGGAAGGAAGGAAGGAAGGAAGGAAGGAAGGAAGGAAGGAAGGAAGGAAGGAAGGAAGGAAGGAAGGAAGGAAGGAAGGAAGGAAGGAAGGAAGGAAGGAAGGAAGGAAGGAAGGAAGGAAGGAAGGAAGGAAGGAAGGAAGGAAGGAAGGAAGGAAGGAAGGAAGGAAGGAAGGAAGGAAGGAAGGAAGGAAGGAAGGAAGGAAGGAAGGAAGGAAGGAAGGAAGGAAGGAAGGAAGGAAGGAAGGAAGGAAGGAAGGAAGGAAGGAAGGAAGGAAGGAAGGAAGGAAGGAAGGAAGGAAGGAAGGAAGGAAGGAAAGAAGGAAAAGAACTGCATAATGTGCTTGATCTTTTTTTCACAACTACAGTGTTCTCCTCTTCAAATTTATGAAATGTCAGCTTGAAAGTGCAGGGGAAAGTGTCTCCACATTCACAGTGAACATGATTTCTTGGAACAAATAATGAAAAAAAAGCCTATTACTAATAAAGTATTCTCACTATAATCACATTTCCTTCATTACCTCCATATTTTAGGTGATATAAAAGGAGGAACAATTATTACCTTGTTCACTTTGATTTATTTGGCTCAGTACCTCCTTACTTAGGTAATGTAAAATAAACTGTGCTACATGGGTCATTTATGATGTGATTTAATAAGATGCATTTTATTTCTACCCTTAGAGAAACATATTTGTTTGCAAGCACCTGGAAAAAAACATTTCTTTTGTTGATTTTCTTTTCTCATTCAGTAGACTTCAACCCACAAAGTAATTTAAAGCTACAATACACAGGTTGTCATAATGGCAATCCACTAAAACAAGACTTCAAATCCCACAGAAGGAAATTGTGCTTGGATGCCAAAAGAAGGAAGGTCATTACTACAAGGTTGACTAGTTCCTAAATTCTCGTGGGTATGTCCTTTTAAATTAAGACATGTTCTTTTCCACTGCCTGAAACTGTTAATATTTTTCATTAACAGTACATGCTATTTACAAACAGTACTTATCCGTATATATATAAAACAAGGAACATGGGACAGAGCTGGAGGTAAAATGCAGAGCCAGAAATTGCTTTTCTGAGAAAAACATGGGCAAATTTACTGGTCTTAAGCTTACAAAGTCATTATGAGGGCATGGGTCTCGATTCTGTGGCTCTTAGGCTGTTTAAGTGCTCATTTTCGTCCATATGGTGGGAATAACATTAGCTAAAACTTCTTTGATGGCACGAGATTAAAGCAGCTGATATTTTACATGAGAATATTCCATATATTGTCATGCTGATTGCGGAATGCTAATGTGTTGTGCCTTGGGATTGATCCCCGCATTCACCTAAAGCTTGTACAGCTCTATGTGCAACCAAACAACAGGTGTTCTCATGGAGCTCATTGCAGCCCAAGGAGCTCAGACAGGCTCTTTGCCTTCAAGCTCTGCATGAAGGGGGTACTGCACACCCCTACACCTGCTGGGAAAGTCCTTCACAAATGTTCTGTAAATATGTCCCTAATGCTACAGCCACATTAACCTGCTCTGAAATAGCAGGAAACCTGCATTTTCATACTCAAGAGAATGTTTATTTGATTTTTTCTAATGTATATTATACTAATCGAGAATATGTCTAAATAATCATTTGTCTTTGTATGTTCGAATTAATTGAAATGTCTGGCAGCTGGGTCTTTCCTTTGCTTTCCCTTTCCCTTCCCCCTCCCTCCCTTTCCCTTTACCCTCTCCCTATCCTTTTCCCTACTCCTTCTTTTCCCCTCCAGATTAATCACATTTTATCCATTTTCAGGGAACCAGTTTTGTAGAATTCTTCTGCAACATGCAAGAGGAAACCTACAGTTTTCCTGAAAATAAACTACAACTATGCATTTCCAGTGCTCTTTTGTTTGTTTACTTGATTGTTTATTTGCTTGCAGCCAAAATTCTCCAAGATTCAGATTCACACAAACAAGCATACAGGTGAAGCATTTACTAATTTACTAATTTCTAGCTAATATTTTTCCTCAGGAAGCAAGGCTATGGAGGTAATTTTTGTTTCTTCAATTGCAATGATAACACCTGATGCTATATCCCCTGGCAGTGTTTATGAAACTGAAGTAGGAACACACTAAAGCACTTATCAAATGGGATGTGTAATTATTACATCAATGTAGTCACATAATCCATAAACATTTCCCTTTCATAAGCTCTTATTGCATTATCACTGATTATTTAGAAAACTCATTAGTGTTATGTGACATTCTTCCTATATTATTTTTAGTCTTAAGTGCAGTTCAAATATGCTGAGGATCGGGGATATATGATGAGGAACAATTTGAGGCAAGAATGGTAATGGAGTAGTTGGAACCACTTCAAAGCTCTTACAAGTTGCAAAACCATTTCACAACCTGCAGCCTCCACACATCTGGCCCAGGGCTGAGTGGGAAGGAACCACTGCAGTGTGCCAGGAACTGGGTTTGCCCATCCGGCCAATTTGCTGTGCTGAATAGCTAAAGGAAGATGGTTCATTTGTTTGAAGGGCAGTGTGAACAAAACCAGTTTGAAAAATATATGTTAGGATGTTCTTGTGAAAACAGAGGTGCCTAATGAGCATGTAAGAGACAAGAAAAGTTATATATTGATGTAAACATTGAAAATTCTTCACAACAAACATCTCTTTATACAGTTCACCACCAATTACACCAGTTACTCTGTAAATCTCCATTGCTCACTGAAATTAGCAAAAAGAATTCTCATATCTTCAGGGGGAAATACAAGCGGTACCAAGTGGATGTGTTGATGCTGCTCTTACACAGGCAACAAAAGATTATGTTTTGTTAGTCTGCTACAGTAAACTTGACTGCAATAACAAGTCCAAGGGAGGTAAGACAAATGGTTATAAGCGATAATTTATGGCTAGATTTTATTTCATCTCCCTTGAGCCTGCTACAGTTGGGTTTACTTTAATAAAATAATAGGAAACTGTCTTATTTTCTAGCTCAAAGTTAGTACTGCACTTTCAGGGAAGCTAATCTTATCTTGGGTTCCCTGCTGAGCTATGTTAACTGCTAGCATTTCATTCTGTGCCTTTTAAAAGACATATCATGCCACACGCATTTCTCTGAACTTGGCAGGGCAGATTGGCTGCCATGAAGGCACAGGGCATGGAGCAGCCAGAGCATGGTCTGGGCCTGGCCTAGTGCGGCCTGTGAGCTGTGGGTTGGACATGTCTGGCCTAGGCATTAGTCAAAGAAAGAGAAATAGAACATGACTGCAGACTTGTTCTGCTAGTCCTGCTGCTGCACTGAAAGATTAACAAAATCAGAAGATTATTGTCATCACATGCCCTTCTTTCCAAAGCCTGCAGAAATGAGACAGGTCATAAAAAGCTGGTCCAGACTAGACAAGCAAGGCTGTTTAGCCTCTGCCAAGGTTTCCCGAGCCTAACAATGTGAAGCTCCAACACTGCTCATCCCTTCAGGTCAGTGTCTGGCTGTGCTGTTCATTTCATTAACAGCTGTGGGTAATACCATCAGCTAGTTAATCCTGGCCTAGTGGCAATAGGAGATGGCTTCTGAAAGCCTCCTTCAGTTTCTTACCTGTGATGGTTGGCTTAGTTTTGTGACTAACACAGTTATCACAGTTGCTTATAGCAGAGGCAAGAGAGGTAAAAAGGTCCTATAGATGTTGTGGGCAGCTTAGGACATGCTTAAGTAGAAGCCAGTGAAAACCTGCTAATACTCAGAGCCAGTGTATTGTTACAGAAAATGTATAAAACAGAAATAAATGGGAGACTGTGTTACTAAAGCTGAAATTGAATTCTGACAGAGAAAAACCTTGCAAGCATTATTTTGTCTTCCCTTCTCCCTGTGTCCTCAGTTCAGTCAGAACAAGACAAATTAACAACCCGAAAGATTTCATCTTGGAGGAAACAGCAAAGCAGCCTTGCTTTTTTCAAATGTACCTGATCTTATTTGCCACCACTGTAGGCTTAGGGTCTTATATTTCACTGTTTAAAAATGAATTGCCATACTGTTGTATTATATCTATATTTGCACCATTCTTAGTATCTAAATGATCTTATGTCTCCTAAAAACACTCTCAAGTGTAGACATGCTGTAATCTAACAAGTCAGTACATCAGAACTTTCTATTGCTTTTTGCAGCATTCCAAAAGGAAACCCTCTCCACCTTGGAGGCATAACACTTTATTTCCCTTATAATGACCAACACACTTCCCAGACCCTCTGATTTTTATTTTTTTTTAATTTTTAAATTTATTTTTTATGTGAATAAAGTCACCAGAAACCTCCATGTGAAGAGGGCTGTGTAAGAGTTTATTACCTTCACATGACACACAGCAAAGAAGAAATTAGTAAATGTGTGCAGTAGACATCTGTGTTTGATGGAGCAGGGTTGAAAGAGTGATAGTAAATGTTGGGATAGCACAGGAATTATATGTTATTCTCTAATAATACACTGATTTTATTCCTGGCTTCTTCTCCTCAGCTGAAGAATTATTACTGTCAAGGGTTTAAAAGAAATAACATGAGTAGTGTTGATGGCAGCTCTCACCACACTGTCCAAAGAAGGGAGAATTCCAGCTCCATGTAGAGCTTGGGACACTAGACAGGTATGCTGTGAACCCAGTCCGTCTGCAGTCTCCATGCTTCCAGGGACTGAAGCAAGTGACATGGTGTCTTGTAGGCCCAGCACCTCTCAGTGCATTTTTATGGCTGCTATGCAGGATATATGTTTACTGGAACAATATATTTTTGGCACCAGCAAGAGAATTGGTTGTTGAGGTTTGCCTGTCCCTTGGATCAATATTCAGATTTTCCGGATAAATGTAATGGAACAGAGTCTACTTGAGCCTTAATGCTACAATCAAATCTAATCCTCAGAGTTTATTAGCAACAGTCAAAGATCTCAACTAAGTCACCCGAGGTAGAGATAAAAGTTCCTTTCAAACTAACACTCATAAAATTGATGTTTGCATACTCCCACATCTTTTATTTGGTCAAGCTAAGAGCCACCAAAAGGCTGCTAGGAGCAGCTCCCACTGGCAGCCTGGTGTAGTTTGTACTGCTGCCACCTATCCACAGAGCTGGAAGAAAAAGCTATTTCTCTGCCCTGTCAGTGTGCCTGGGTGAGTGTGCTAAGCTACTGAATGCCTGACACTGGTTGCTATTACAGTCGTGCTGCTTTCCCCAGAAAGAAAAGAGGAGAAGCTTTTCCTTAAACTCTCTACAGACGAATGAGAATTTAGCATAAGCATATACTGAGCAGAAGTGATTTGTCCTTTCTTTGGTACACTAAGTGTTCTGCAAGGCTCATAAATAATTTTTAAAGCTACCTACTGTGATAAAATATGCAGTCAGAATCTGGCTGAAATACTGTGATGTACCAATATTGAAAGCTCTATGTCTCAGATAATATTTTCATTCTCTTACCTGATATTTTCCCACCTCCCTTTTAATTCCCGTGAAAACTCTGAATTTGTTTACTGTGCAACATCCATCAGGGACTTTACAATATGTAGATTATTACCAGCAGGATGGCTGCATTTAAATTAACATACAAAATACCCTGTGTACTGACTGAGAGTGGTACGTTCATCTTCTCTGAAGACATTAAAAGGGTGAACTTTAATATCTTATCTTGTTCATTTTTTTTTATTAGCTTTATTTTTATTTTTTTTCCCCTGTGAATAATACTGTATAATATTAGTATCTGTGAGATTATATCTCGACTCTACTTCATTTTCCAGTGATTTATTACATGCCAGAATAAAGTCAAAGCATGAAAACTGGCCGTCTTGGCATAATATTTTGTCAGATTATATCGTTTTAGTAAATATTGTTGGTTTTGTTGTTGTTGTTCTTGTTTTTTTAAAATAATAATAATAATAATAAGGAAGAAGAAGAAAGAAAAGGAATATATATTATGCTGGAAAAAAAAAAAAATCAGAGTGCAGACATCTCCAGATCTGTGAACTTGGTGGAGAAGGAACTGAATCCATACTTCATACCTGATTAAAATGAGTTACAAAATAGGCGGATCAAAGTGCCCTGCGTGATTTTAAAAGATCGCTCCCGAGTTGTTTCGATTGTCTTGGCAATAGTGCCCTCTGCAGCATGCTTTCTGCGTCTGCATCTGCAAGATCCCGAGCAAAATGCATTCTTCTGACCCTTAATGTGCCGCTAGTGAGAGGCGCTGCACCAAAACCAGATCCACTGTACTGTACGATGTTTTTCAGACAAGGCTTTAATTCAGTAATTACTAACTGTAATTCACATGGGATCCCTACGCGTCATTATAAACACCTTTAAAATTATAATTGTTTTTTGTTGTTGTTCTTTAGTGGGTTGTTTTTTTTCATTAAATCTCAGTGTATGCTGTAATAGTTATTGTTTCCATTAAATCCTAAGCTATTTTAAATAAGACCTTTCAGTCATGATAACAGAGTTTAGGTCGGACATTTTCTGAAACTGTCCCTCAACTGATATACATAATTTGTCTTACAATGTACC
The DNA here is from genome assembly GCF_054131305.1 of Coturnix japonica. Taxonomy (NCBI): domain Eukaryota; kingdom Metazoa; phylum Chordata; class Aves; order Galliformes; family Phasianidae; genus Coturnix; species Coturnix japonica. The sequence continues at coordinate 18,949,907 of NC_140702.1, read as the reverse complement.
ACCTCTTATTTAAACAGAACTTTTGTTCTTTTACGGAGCCTTGATAGAATCTGATTCATAATAGAGTGAGTTCAGCCAAAGAATAGAGACTTGCTGGGATCAGAAAGCTAAGAGCTGTTGGGCAAACATCTGACAGGAATAGTTCAGCTACAGCTGAGGCCAGAATATTGACTAGGTGACCTCATGAGGTCGCCTTTACTTTCCAGTCTCTTCTTTTATTGTTCTATGAAAAAGTTCATTTGATGAAACCTCTTTGCTACTGTGTCACACTGCTAAAGCAAAGGTCAATATGAATTCCCATATTGAAGAGCTGCCATTATACAGGGGCTGCTCCAAAAGTAATGCCTCGTGTTTGTTTGGTTGGTTGGTTTTGTTTGGTTTTTTTTGGCCCATTAGGTCAGAGGCTGATGTTTCTGCTATGGCAGGAGAGGCTGTACCTTCCTACCAATATCCCGTTATGTGCCATAACAGGCAGTTCAATAGATGGCAGCAGAGGGACCTTCTGACACAATGGCATCTGATGTGGAAATGTAGATGGTGCAAGGGTGTGTCACTGAATTCTTCTGTGTGCAAAAATATGGCCCCCATTGACATTCATTGATGCTTGCTAAACATTTGTGGAGATCAAACAGTGGATATGAGCCCAGTATGGTATTTCAGGAATGGTGACAGGGACAGTGGGTCACCTCCACTGGTGCAGGATTTTATGAGCACAATACACAGGCTCTTGCTCATTGCTGATGAAAATGCATGACTAATTGCTGTGGCTATTTTGAAAAATGGCATTTTGCAGATGGGAATTTCCTCTATAGTGTTAATGTAGTCTTTGTATCTGCCATAATTTCCAAGGAAAAAATAGGAGGCATTACTTTCAGGATGACCTATGTACACACAGAGAAGCTGTGCTGTTGAGGCCAAAGATATGAACTGCACCTAAAAATGACAGCCTGGATCAAATGACATTGCAGCTCAGTCTTAATGGCTTCCTGATAACTTATTTAATTCTGTCTTGGCTACCTCCAAATTTGATATCTCAGACACCATATATAAGATATTCAACTCAAGGTATGCTTCTGTTTCAACAATAGCAAGTACATAAGTTTTCTTTCCCCTGTGTGCTTCAGTACACGTAACAGGATGTGCTGCTAGCCATTTATCTTGTACTTTGTATTTGGGGTATATTTCATCCAACTCCTAGCTTCAAATGCATCACAGCACTTTGGTATTTCCATATTCATTTCATGCACAGATAAGAAGTCTGCTAAGTCTGTGACCTTTCTACAGATATGTAGAAAAGAAGCAGTGATGGATCTACTGAAGAAGGCAATCTCAGCTGAATGCAGTCCTCCAGAGCAGAAAAGCAAACCTGATTTTCATCTTCTGACTCTTCAGAGGAAGGCAATGCAGGATGCGTCAGACCAAGGACAGGTCTGATCTCATTGGAGATAGACAAACACTGAATTAATGGGTAGTCACAGAGCAGAAAGCCTGACCTCCCTCTCAGCATAGCCTGATATGTTAATATACCGCCTGTAACAGACTGGCTCGGGTACTGAGACTGCTTCCAATGCAGCATGCAGTCTGGTGGAATTTCAGATGAGATCTTTTCATTGACTGTCACTCTGCAAGAACTCCAACTCCTTGCAAATGCCCAAATCTAAACAAGTTTCTCTTGGGCAGAAAATAAACAAACAAACAAACAAATAAATAAATGAAATATTAACTTGCAGAATTGGACCAACTGTTTTTTGTTCAATTTAATAATTTGTTCACTTGCAAACAGTTATCTAAGAGACTAGCAAAAAATTGTAACATGAAGAAGTGACTGTTTTTTCCACCCATCTCTTGCTACCAAAAACATCTTCCATGAATTGGCACTTCATACCAGGAGACATCATCACAGCAAAACAATCCAAAGCAGGTAATGTTCCATAATGTTTGATCCTGTAATTCAGAAGATATTTTCAACTTGAATTTTCAGCCATGAGTATACATGTATGTGAACTCACATTACAGAACGTCTCCTCTGCTACATACAGAAAATTAGATTAGTGCAGATGGTGCCATATCCAGGATGTATATAACGCCAGTTAAAGGACATGAAAAAGAGAGACAAGACTAGCACTGAATGAACCACTGTTATTCAGTGCTCCTGCTTTATCCTACCCTTCTTAGGTTAACCTGCAGACTAGAGCTTAAAAAGAGAATAACAATGACAAATAAGTATTTAAATAAATGAATAAATTCTCATATGAACAAATAAATACTTTTTCAGATTAAATTAGCTTATTTCCAAAGTATTCACTTTTTTGTGAATTTTCATTTTCTCTAAGTATTTTTTAAGAAAGTTTTTTGTCTATTGAGATGACTGAGTTCTATTTTTCCCGGTATAACTGTGCTACCATGTTGTCACTTAAATTCTTACCCTTCTGATTCAGTCTGAATGTATGCATTAAGCAAGGAACTAAAAAAAGAGATAAACAAACAAGCAAACAAAAATAACAATAAAAAATCCTGCATGTATATTAGTTAACAGACATGGAATAACCTTCTCCTCCAACAAGATGTGTGACATTCAGGTCTAATCTATTTGCCAAACTTCGTGTACATTTTATCGAAGGTGAAGTCTTAAAAGCACACATCTGACCTCAGCATGCTCACTGAGGATCAAGCACAAGACAATTCTTATTTCTTCACCATAACCCGTATTTACAAGAGGATGCTTTGGACTGGCCACTTCATAAGGGAGATGGTACGGACACCAGCTGCAAGGGAATACAGATATATAACTGAAGCTGTTGTAAAGCATCACAGCTGGTCTGTAGCCTGAAGAAGGTGGATCAACAGTAACATTTTTGCCAGGAACATAAGATTCTTGTTGCTGATCCACAGATGCCCTGCCAAGCTAAGAGAACAAGATGAACAGAGATAAAACAAAAGGCTGGCAGCAGACTCTAGGCTAACCAACAAAGGCAAAGCAGCCCTGAGCCTGGAATATGTAGAGCTGCTCCAAACTCCTGGGCCAGAAAAACAGACACTGGGCTGAGCATTGCAGAAGGGCTGCTGGGGTCTCAAGCAGTTATGCAGGGCTCATTTAAAACTGCTTGGAGCAAATACATGAAGTTAGAAGAAAACTAAGGTCTCACATGGTGCAAATAATCTATCAGAAATGTAACCCACGATATTTTCTTTTCCTATTTTTTTTAAAGCGTAGGAGAAAAGTTGCTTTTAATCTTTAGTTTTAATCAAGAGGGAAAAATAATTAAAGAAATGTTAAACCTTTCTCTCTCTCTTTTTTTTTTTTTTAGTTGTCCTCAAGAATAAATATATTTTATGCAGTTGCTGCCTGAGAAGTCATATGTTCACTGAACCTTCCCTGTTCATACAAATCTAATTGCTTGAAAAACATTACAAGCCTGAATTACCATCATTCCCAGATGATTACCTTGCTGCCTGTAATTAATGGCAACTAACAAAAATAAACTCAGATAATTGATTGATTTCATGCATGTTTTTCTCAAGGAACTCTTCAATATTCCCAAGCTTCAGAAAAGTTATGTTGTTCTACTGTATGATCAGGCATGCTCAGCTGAACCACTTTGTCATCTGTGGCAATGAGGTCAAGACTTCTTGGAGTAGTAAGCAGCTTGTATGCCTGTTCACTCTTCCTTATGCCTATATGAGAGGACCATATACCCTATAACTCAGACCCATTTGCCCGGTAAGCAGTGAAACAGTGGAGTGGAAATGGAACAGAATAGAGAGCAAACTGAAGCTGTGCAGAGCATATTTTGAGTTTTACAGCGTTGATCTGAGGAGGATAAAATGGAAAATAAATGAAAAAATTGAGTCACATGTATTGAATAAAATTGTGTTTTATTGACGTAATTTGAGTACAACCCTTTCACCCACCATAATTCATGTTAGAAACTTTGACCATTTACAGAAAAAGCTGAATAAATTCTGTATTATAATAATAGTATAACCATTGTATTAATACCCTTAATAAGCCTGTATCTAGGTGATATTCATTAATGCTTAATATTTGAGGATTTAATAAAAGTGTCCCACTTAATGGTTCAACCTTACTCAAGCATGATTTTATGGGGATAGTATACGGTTTCATCTATCAATCTCCTCATGCGGACTTACGAGTAATAAAAGTATATGCATTAGAATTCATCTTTAACAAGTGCCATTTATTTAACCAAGGCTGGATTCTAGGTAGGAACAAGTTCATTTACAGATTTCAAAGGAATCTATAAAAAAACCTATTCATCTGCCTTAATTACATCAGTGCTGGGACTTGAATTTACTCCATCTTCATAAATACTACTTGCAGTTTAATTTCAGGTTCAACATGGGGTACACTTGGAAATTAAAGTTCAGAGAACTTACAGTTTCCAATCAGACCAGTCTTCCAAGGTCCTGTGTTAAAAACTTTTGGTGTCCTGATAAAGATATTTAGAGACTCTTTTTATATTAAAGCATCATGAGAACAATAATGGGTAAGAGAGCATGAAGAACTTTGGAGCCTTTTGGAGAGTCCTGTTGGAACATCTTTCACATAGATTATTATTATGGCAGTGTTATAAGCCCTGCTAAGCTTTATAACCTCTTTTTTTTTTTTTTTTTAATCTTCCTTTGAATTTTAAAGCTCACCCACACATTCAACTTATTCAGTAGCCAGAAATGAATATCCAGGGGTGTCAGAAAAAAAAAGAGATGCAAAGGAGATAATGGAGTTGTTACCGAGAGTGAAAATGGACTCTGCCACTTCAGTGTCCATAGCACACATGTAAATTAAAAATACTTCCCTGAGATCACATCGAAATATTTGAGGTACAGGGGTGGGAGGAGGTGGAAGGGGATAAATCTCAGTCTGAATTTCACATTCTGAAGATAAATGTGGTCTGCCTCCGTCCACATAAGGCCAGCAGATTACAGTACATTTTTTTTTAATTATTTTTTTATTATTTAATATAGTCAAAATTAAAAGGCTGTCCTGATCTACAATTTGTCCTGGTCCTACATGGAGCAGTCTGTCGAGCAGATTTACTGCTACCTAGAGAAAAGTGACTAAACATAAAACCAGCATCTCAGCAAGAGCCCTGGTACATGTTAACAATTAATAGAGCTTCATCCTTGCCTACAAATGAGATATTTTTCTTTTGGGACTCATTAAACAGGTGAATTTTAAGTGCCATCCTCTATTTTGCTCCATTGTGCATTTCTTCCTCAGTCCCTGGATAGGATTTCCTTGTTTCTTTCTGTGAAAAGGAGAGAGATAGATGATACAAGGCTCTGTTTATGTCTGTGTGTCTCCTTGTCACCAAGGCAGAAGTTCCTTTGGTTCACAGTGGGGTATCATTATCACCACACAGAAAGCTTTGAAACCAAAAACTACACTGGCATTTCATATATACAGATCTAGGGATCTTTCTGTCTTCCTGGCCTGGGTGACAGCACTAGTGTCACAGGCTGCACCTAGACACTCCTCTTCCAGTGGCATGAGACTCCTCACTGTATCCTTATAGTGCAGTGGTTCTGGGAGGACTGTGTAATACTCCCCAGCTATGAAGACAGGGACTCAACTACAAGCAGCACAGGTGCAGCTGATGGAAAATTGATGAGAAAGTAGTTCTTTCTCACCTATTCCAAGCCCTTTTTCCTTTAGTAGCAACTTCTACTTCAATCTTACAGTGATCAGAGAGGAAGTACTTCTGCTATTGTTCTCATTGGAGAAATGCCTTTTCACCACATGGTGGGAAATTGTCCTGAGAATCCTTAGAATTTCTATATTAAGAAATTTTTTTCTTAATATTATTTTTGTACGGTGACAGACAAACTTAAATCTTCACTTTCTAACAGTCATTAATTCATTCATTTGGTGGTTAAGTTGGTTAAGCTAGAAATAAACTGCAGAGACTGCATTTCTCAGGAATAATCTAAAATAAATATGTATTTGGATATTAAGAAGGTTGCAAATGGCGAGTATTTCTAGCTGAAAAGTACTGCACTGAATCAGCTGAAGATATACAGTCATACTTGTCTTACTCTGGGAAACCACTAAATCTACTTGAAAATGCATCACGACAATACGAACTTATCATTCAAGAAGATTCTCAGTGATGTTAACTTTTATGAAGCTAGGCACCAGGCTTCAAATAACTTAGTTTTCACTTATAAAGTTTCTGAAATTAACTCACTTCTCCCAGCCTAGAGTACAAGTAAGCAATATGTTTTAAGAAGGAAAAGTTCTGAAACCACAGAACTGATGTTTTTCCAGAGCAACCAGAAAATAAAATAAAATAGAATAAAACTAGAAATTAAATATATAGGTATATAAGGAAAATAAAAAAATACACAGAGACAAGTTGTCTTCAAGCTGTGTCTTTCCTGTTTGCCCCAACCTAAGTGCAACACCTTGCACTTGGCCTAACTGAATTTCAGTAGGTTTGTGAGGGCTTATTTTTCAATCTTGTCCAAATCCTTTTGGATGACATTTCTTCTTTCTGTTGTGTCAACCACACTGCTCAGTGAGGTGTCATCAGCAGACTTGCTGAGAGTGCTTTTTTCATTCCTACTGTCTATATCAACAATAAAGGCCACGCATCTTTTAAATACTTCCAGGGATGATGACTCAAATGCTTGCCTGGGTTCCCCATTCCAATGCTTCAAAACCTTCTCTGTGAAGACTTTTTTTCCTGGAAAAATCGTTATAATGGAAGGTGTTAGAACTAGACAGGAAGGAGTTAGAACTAGATAGCCTCTATGAAAGAGGTCATTTTAACCCAAGCCATTCTATGATTCTAAGAAGACTGCAAAATCACAGTGACACATATTGGCTTTTAGTCTGTCAACTTGGAAAGATACGGGACCCCTGGATTTCAATGGATGGTTATTTTGGGTAACAATCATTTTATTGTCAGTGCTCTGTTTCTTTCCTTGAGCCCAGCTCCCATCTCCCTACTCCTTCCCCTTTTCCTTTCCAATTTTTGGGGTCAGGGGTTCCACAGGCCTACTGCCCCCTGGCCACAGACATAGATTGATCTAGATAACTCCATGACAGTTTTTTGGTGGAGAATGCAGGCATCAATTCCACTTCCTCTCACACTGAAACTGAAATTGGGACTATGATGTTGAATATGAGGTTATGTTGTGGAAAACCAATAGCAAAAATTACAAAACCATGACAAGTAGTTGTGCTAAGACTCATCCTCCTTGTATATCCAGTGGGGAGGTGACAATTACTCTAAAACAAAACTGTGCTGCACACTGTACAGTCTCAAAGTGGTGTTTATCAGAGTATCACTACTGCTCTTCCTGGAAGTTACAGATCTTTGAGGATAAAATTAATGAACTTAAAACATCAACCTCAGGGAAAGCAAAAAATAGCTGTTCAGGCTGTGAACCATGCCTGACTAATAAATGAATGCTACTTACCTCTCAGAACTGACCTACATTTTCCTTTAAAACTCATTAGTTTAAAACAGTTTGTACCACTAAGCCACAGATTAGACAAAAGAATAGTAAAACAGTTGAACTGCAACAGATTTCTCTTTACACTGTGCTGTTAAACATACACTAATGGCCTTCCTCTAATTACTTTAATACTTGTTTTGAATCACTCACAGGCATATGTGAAAACTATGGGATGTTCATGACAAGAGTAAAGAGAATAGTGTTTGACAAAATAACAAACACCCTTTTAATCACACATAAAAGTTACTTCTATTCTACTACTCTATCAGTTAGAGTATGTCATAATTTATGTTAGCACACTTCCTCTAGATGTGCTGGCTTTATTTGACTTGGTAGATGGGGAGGTATTTTACATACACACAATCAAAACAGTGAAGAGAAATTTTGACTGTAGAAAGAGTAGCTCTACAGAATAATAAAACTCACAGTAGTTTTATTCCTCTCAACAATCAACTAGCTAATGAATGGAATGTTTGAACTGAAAACAAAGCAAACAACAACAAAAAAGAGCATTTGTAAAGGCAAACACATAACTAAATCAAAACATTTCAGTTAATGACAACACCATCCTGAGTGGTAATCAGGAGAAGTTAAACCAGGTATATTCAACCCAAAGCTCGATCCAGCCTGTTCTGCATCCACTCCATGCCCCATGTCATCTTGGGACCTTCTCTGCCCTACTGAGAGCCTTTGCCTGGTCCCAGGAGCACATCTATTGCTCACCACAACCACAGCAGTGTTATGGTCAAGCATCTCACTAGTTTTAAGTTATTGTTCTCTCTCTCTCTCTCTCTCTCTCTCTCTTTTTTTTTTTTTCTTTTTTTTTAATGTTTTATTGTTAAAAAATAAAACATAAAAAATTGGTATTTATATGCAATAACTATATTGCACACAAGGGATGCTCCAAAAGTAGTGTCTCCTTTTTTTATGATGGTCAAAAACATCAGAGGAAGATGTTGGTGACATGGCAGTGGGGGATTGAAGCTTTCCACAGATATTTCATTCCATTCTGTTGCTATGTAACAGATGGCAGAAGAGGGCAGTCAGTCAGAATGGTGTCTGACAGGGAAGAGCATAAGAAGCAATTTTGCTTCTCCTCCATGCAGATAAAATTGGCACCCACTGATATTCACTGATGCTTCCCGAGTGTCTACGGAGAGCAGCCAGTGGATGTGAGCAAAGTGAAGTGGTGGGTGGTGAGTCTCAGAAGTCACCTCTGCTGGTGAAGATTTCCACGAGCATGACAAGCAGGCCTTTGTTCATCAGCAGTGAAAATGCATAGCAAATGATGATGACTATATTGGGAAAAAAAAAAAAAAAATGGTGTTTTGCAGCTCAGAATTTTCTCTGTCAAATAGTGTTATTGTGTTCTTTGTATCTGTTATCATTTCTATGAAAACAAATATGAGGCATTACTTTTCGTAAAATGGAGTAGGAGTGGCCTACGGATTTTATATGCAGCTCAATACAATTACTCTTCAATCAATGCAGCCCGGACAAGAGAAAAGTTTGGATGCCCACTGGCTATACCCACTTGTGGTAATTGCTTCTACATTCTGCAATTGATATTCCTGAAAGAAGGCTTAGCTTCCGTCTTTACAACCAGTGAACACAGTCACTTGGCATATGACACAACATAAACAAGCTGTGGCTGAGAAACTGTTAACAATGAACTAGACATTTTAACCACCAGCACATTTGTGTCAGACAGTCAAAGATGGTGAATCTTTCATTAAGTCTTTAAATAAAGTTGTCTTATTTCCAGAGGACTTACTCTCTGCACCCTTCTGAAAATTAGGCTGAGGAAATGAAATGAAGTCAAATCATGAAGCAGTTATCTGTTTGCTCATTTGCTAAGACACAGCACATAAAAGTTTATGCAACCATTTTATTTCTTCTCCCATCCTCTTGACTTCTGGAAGTAAAGCTATGGCCTTTCCTTTCCTGGAAGGCAGCATTTCATTAGCTAAATATAAAAGTCTGGCATTAAAACAAATGATAATGTTAATATTGTTAAGAGAAAAGATCATATTTAAATGGTCCTTAATATTTCAAAATGAAATTTAAAATAACACTTCTTTTCAATCATGACTTTAATAATTTCAGGGGAAAAAATGGAAAAGTTTCTGATCAGGACATTTCACTTCTAATAAACTTTTGTAATTGCATTTCGCCGCACTAGATACTAATCTGCCATTTTGAAAACTGACAGATTTCCAGTAATAATTTAACTTACAAAGTAATGAAAAATCTACATTCTTAACAGTCTTTTATTTTTCCCCATTGCTTCTGTCTGTCTGAGTTGTCCTGGGGGAATCAAAATTTACATCTAAGCCCTAAAAGATCTGCAATGTGAAGTGGACCTTTGTCATTTGCAGTGGAAAAATTAATTCACTGATCCTGAGTGTTTCAAAATTAGACCACAGAAGCCCAATTCTGGGGATATCTGGAGCCCCTTACTTTGATTCTAATAAAATTTATAACATATTCTGATAGTTGCTGAGAAATAGCCACGTTATGCTCATGATAATTGGTTTATCAGGACAGAGAAAGGTCAGTGCCAAAATTCCAAGGCTAAGATCTGTCAGAAATATGGCCAAAAGTGGAAGAGTTTAAAGGGTAGACTATTGTTAGAAAAAAAAAAAGAGAAGAGAAGAGAAGAGAAGAGAAGAGAAGAGAAGAGAAGAGAAGAGAAGAGAAGAGAAGAGAAGAGAAGAGAAGAGAAGAGAAGAGAAGAGAAGAGAAGAGAAGAGAAGAGAAGAGAAGAGAAGAGAAGAGAAGAGAAGAGAAGAGAAGAGAAGAGAAGAGAAGAGAAGAGAAGAGAAGAGAGAAAGAGAAAAGAAAAGAAAAGAAAAGAAAAGAAAAGAAAAGAAAAGAAAAGAAAAGAAAAGAAAAGAAAAGAAAAGAAAAGAAAAGAAAAGAAAAGAAAAGAAAAGAAAAGAAAAGAAAAGAAAAGAAAAGAAAAGAAAAGAAAAGAAAAGAAAAGAAAAGAAAAGAAAAGAAAAGAAAAGAAAAGAAAAGAAAAGAAAAGAAAAGAAAGAAAAGAAAAGAGGGAGAGGGAGGGGGAGGGGGAGGGGGAGGGAAGGGAAGGGAAGGGAAGGGAAGGGAAGGGAAGGGAAGGGAAGGGAAGGGAAGGGAAGGGAAGGGAAGGGAAGGGAAGGGAAGGGAAGGGAAGGGAAGGGAAGGGAAGGGAAGGGAAGGGAAGGGAAGGGAAGGGAAGGGAAGGGAAGGGAAGGGAAGGGAAGGGAAGGGAAGGGAAGGGAAGGGAAGGGAAGGGAAGGGAAGGGAAGGGAAGGGAAGGGAAGGGAAGGGAAGGGAAGGGAAGGGAAGGGGAACCTGTTAAGATGAAGACTGGTAGGATTTGGGGACAGACAGTGAGAAAAGTACTTGTGGCATTCAAATTTTGTTATGTAGGATTTATTCTTCATACTGCTTTGCATAAAGCAGTATGTACAGTACCACTGAAAGTTATAAAATTGCTAGGAGATATTTCTGGGATATATATATATTTAGCCTTGTGTCTTTATTCCTGCTTATACATATTTTAACATTCCACCATTTTATAAAAGTTCAAATTAAAAAATTCTTGCCTTAGATGGAAAAAATGTCTTTCCAAAGTTCAAAAAAATGTAATCTAGGTTCACGTGGGATTAGAAGTATAGCAATTGCAGTTTAACTACACTTACAAATATGATTCCCAGTGTAGGTCTCTGTTATATGGTCACCATCACAAGGCAGGCATCTCCAGATGCCAAGAAGGAATACATGACCTGAAGCCAGCTAAGGCTTTTTGCTCTCTGATTCTTTTGTTAAGTTGTTCAGTTCCTATACTCTACATTGATAAGAGGCTTGTTTTTGGTCTTACCTTGTTGGTCTCTCTAAGCCATGCAAAAACATTTACACCACCATTTGATTCTCTCAGATGACATGCCATTCTTTCTAAAATGAAGACCACCCTCCAGTGACCACTGTATTGAGATTAAATTATAATCTGCAATGTAGTGAGTCACACCTTGTGCTATCCCCCAAGTTTCGTGGGCATTATTGCTCAATACAGATCTGTTAGAACAGGACCAGAGGAGTACACAAGGATGGTCAGAGGGCTAGAGCACCTCTCCTACGAGGAAAGGAGAAAGAAAGGGCAGAGCTTGTTCAGCCTGGTGAATGAGCTTATTAAAAAGATGTAGAAAAAAAATTAGCAAATCCCATAGTGTCAGAGCAAAAACAGACAGATGGTAGCTTTAGATTTGATACTAAAAATAATAATAATATGTGTAAATATAATAATAACCTTCTCACTCAGAGGGCAGTGAGACCCTGGCACAGCTGCCCAGAGAAGCTGTGGATGCTCCATCACTGGAAGTGCTACAGATCAGATCGGATGGGGCCCTAGACAGACAGATGAGGGAAGGGCAACCTGTCCATGGCTGGGTAGTCAGGACTGGGTGGGATATAAGTTCCATTCTAACCCAACCATTCTGTGATTCAGTGTCCAACCTCACAAAATTTTACAGGGAAAGTAAATTTCTAGCTATAGAGATTTCTAGCTATAGAGAGCTAAAAGTTATCTCTTTTATCAATATATTTTTGTTGACTATAACGAAGTGATGAACTTATGACTTGGATATCTCACTTTTTGATTAAACAGAAGTGAAATGTTAAGTGAAAGGTCTAGAAGACATAAAATCAGCAAGAGACCCGCAACATTTACTTTTCATGAATTTGCAGAAAAATAGTTGATGATATTAAAATGAGTTTCATCATACATTAGCTCTCAAACTAACTGAAGCATCTTCAAATTATGGAGCCAGTACTAATCAGTTAGACAATTATACTGGCCGGGAAGTTGTAAATCTCTCTGTTCCAGAGGCTTCCGGAGGATTCACAAGCTCCCACCTGAACATTTCAACTATCTGTCTGCATTTTCAGTTAAAATGTGTAGATACTGCAATTGTGCAAAAAGGTACAGCAAGTATTTTGTTTTCCAAATATTTATTGTACTTATTTAAAAAACAAAACAAAAACAAACAAAAAAAACCCCACAATTCATGAGTTCAATTGTGTCTAAAATGATAAGCAGATATCTTCTAGAAATATATATATGAAATAATTCATGACAAAATAAAATGTCAGGTTCTGCAAAACAGAGACAGACTGAGAGACTAGTGGCTAGACAGTATGTCAGTAGGACAGCACCTGGAGATGTGGGTGACAGCAGTTTGTCCTGGCATCCAGGGGAGCAAAATGCATTTTGGGGTGCATTAAACACAGCACAGCCAGACAGTCAAGCTTCCTAGCAAGGAGGTAGATGTCTTGTGCTATGTCTCAGTGTTAAAGAAGCATTTGTATGCTACCATCTATAATGTGTTCTGTTGGACTAGACAGTCTTTGAAAGTCTCTTCCAGCTGAACTATTTCACTCCATTTCAATCTCTTGAACTGTGGGCTACCTGTCCAGCTGTTTTTCTCTATGCTTACACAGGCACCTGGGAACCATGACAGAGCAGTTACAGTTCAGCAAGTTGTCTCATGCTCACAGTTCCCTGGTTTTCTTTAGGATTAAAATGAAACATAGAACAAGACTCTTTGGGGAAGTCCACAGCAAAAGCTCTCCCAACTTTGAGAGTATCTGGATTTGACACTTTCATATAATTTAATTGAAAAAGAACTCAGATTAACTCCCTTCAATTAAACTGAATATTTAGATATACACGAGTAGCAGCCCATCATAGATGTTAAGTAGTGGGAAAAAGAAATGGCTTGGGTAAAAGCATGCTAAGAACATTATCTTTAAAAGTTTAAGTATGTCAGAACCTCCTAACAATAAAATATCTTTGGATCAATGTTCCTAGACAACAGCTTGTAATAGATTTTAGGGGAATCTATTGAACTGGTAAGAAAACACACAAATCAAACCCTTATATGTTCCTTCAGTCTCAGTGCTCTGAATGTGTAGTTAGTTTCAATATATGCATGTTTGATGCAGTGCAACTTTTATCACCAGTCTAAAGAGAGATTTGTAATTTGTTTCCATATAACTCCAAGACTGTGAATACTGCCCATCAGCATGAAAAATATCTTAGTATTGATCACGGAAACAAAGCTGTCTGAAATAATTTATGCTTCACATTAATACATATCATGATTTGAATCATTAAAAATGATCATTCATGTGAATGATTTAATTTTTTTCTCATGATGCCATTAAGACCCATGAAGTCAATCCAGTACACATTAACGTCCAGAGAAGAGCTTCCACTGGAATCAATGAGCTTTGAATTGTCTAGTAATAGCTAATTAGACAGAGACTGAGAGAAATTCCTTTAAGCAAGCACTTTCTCTGACTGCTGTGAATTTCTTCCTAAAGATGCCTACCTTTAAAGACAGTTGCACATAAACTGTGCAGACTAATTTCTCACTCCACTGGCCTAAACAGAAAAATACAACATTTGTTCCAGAAGAACCAAGAGATATATAGATCCAAAGCAGAAACTTTCTCATTATCTGAGTAAGATAATGATATAAGATAAACACATCTGTTGTCATATATTTTAATAAAACATTTAAACTTGAAGACTAGGAAACTATATGATTCACTTTCTTCTCTTTTCACATGGAGGCATTCTTTTGAATGCAACTCTGGTCTACTTTCAGAAATGAAGTTTATGTGGCCTATAAACTCAGGGAATAAATCACTCAGTAAACACAATAGCTAAAAATTTACTGTCCATTCTCAAGACTCTGTCTGCCCTTCCACAGAGGGTAATGTTACAAGGACAGACATTTACACTATACATGGAGCATACATAACCCATAGGCAACAGATTATCAGCTCTTCACCTCCGGTGAACAGCAGGATTATTCCAGTGATGTTACTTGATGACAAATAATAAAGGGAATTTTTTTTTTCACTTTTATAGAGGATATTACAGAAAATTTTGGTAAACCCAACAAACTCACAAGATAATGAGCTATATGGATTAAACACCACATGCTCTTTGCTGAGGCCTATCACATAGGAATTTTGTGTAGTTTAAATTTCACACACTGGATGTGTGTATTTAAGTTCAGGGTCTATAGAGACACCTAATTCTCTTTGATATCAGTTCTTGTGAAGATAAATGAAATCCATGGAGGCTTGAATCTGGTTAGTAGCAATTCCCAAATAATTACCAGTCTTCTAATGCATGAAACAAATTTTTATGAAGTTTTTTTTATTTTATTTTCAATGAAGGGTAGTCTAGCCAGAATAATTCATAATTATTCATTCTATTCATAACAAGACTTCTGGCTATATATCCCTTAAATGTGTCCAGTTATTTCACTTAATAAACTGATACAACATAACAACTTCAACCTCTTTTAACAGAAGCCAGGAAGAGACATATTATACAAAGAAACTCCTAGCTATGTGGATGGAGCTGTTGTGAGAGTTTGGGTTTTATGATAATGAACCTTTTTTAATGATTATAATACTAGAAGGATAAATTGGATCTACCTGTCTAGAAGGGGCAGGACAGTTTTGGGGAACTAGTGAGGCTTAGTTTAAACTAATTGTGGGGTGGGGTCCATAATGGCAATGCTTATGCCATTGCAGTCAACTGAAGAATTAGCCAAGACAACAGTAACAAATGCTCATTCAGTACCCTTAATGACAAAAGACAGGAGGCCAGCCACCTCAGGAGTGAGTGTGCTTCCATCAGGGACTGAGAAGCAGAAGGTAGCTAGGCCTTGATGACAACAGTTGAGCAAGAACTGGGAGACCAGTAACTTACAGGGAGTGCCTAGAGAGCAGTCAGGGCTGATTGCTGAACAACTCACTGTCAGCTTTGAATGGTCTGAGTGATTTGAGAGGTGCTTGAGGACTGGAGGGTAGCCAGTCTTCAAAACAGGAAAGAATGACTATTTAGAAGACGCAGGACAGTCAGCCTCACCTCTGTTCCTGAAAAGATGATGGAATAATTTGTTCTGGATCCCACCCAGAAAGACAGTTAATGACCTGGAGCATCTCTCTTACAAGAAAAGGCTGAGACACCCAAGTCTGTTTGGCTTAGAGAAGACCGAGAGGGGTCTGACCAGTGTGCCAGGCAATTGGATGACAGAAGACTCTTTTCAGGTGTGCGTAGTCACAGGACGAGGAACAATGAGCAAAAACTGGAACACGGGAAGTTACATACAAATATGCAGAACTTCTTTACTTTGAGAGTGACAGCACTGGAAAGGATTGCTCAGAGAGGTTGTAGAGTCTTCCTTGCAGATAATTAATACCCATGTGGATGTCTACACATGTGACCTGTTGCAGGGAACCTGATTTAGCAGGGGGCTGGACTTCTGATGGACTTAAGAAGTCCTTTTCAACCCCTGTAATTCTGTGATTCTCCATGATTCTATTTTTTCTCCTCTCCAAAATATTGAGATTAAACAAGACAGAAATCCAAGAAATGATCTTTGCATCTGCTTTAGCTCACCTGGAAGCTGTTATAGGAATCAGTTTAGGTAATTTAATTGTTCCTTTTTTAGTTAAGAACTAAAATAAACCCTAATATCCAAAATTCACATCAAGAAAAAAAGGGGGGTAAGGGGATTTAAATGGAGTCACTTAAGTTACAGCTAACTTCTAAAAACCTCCCACAACCAAGAGACAATTCATTAGAGCCACTTCATTGAAAACAATTATAATTGTTTTCATTTCACATTCTTATTTCACAGGAAATTTCTCAAAGGAGACTTGTAATCATAGAATCGTAGAATTACTCAGGTTGGAAAAGACCTCAAAGATCATAAAGTCCAATCTCAGCCTAACTCTAACAATCTCTAAGCATATCTCTGACTTGTCCAATCAAGGTTTGATATAGACAGTATTACCACTGATGAAGTGATAAAATGTTAAGTATCAGATCCTAAAATCATAAGGCTCTGACACTGAGTATTATAGTTGATAGAGAGTTAAGAGATGCTATCCAGAGGGACCTGGACAGGCTTGAGAGGTGGGCCAATTCCAACCTCATGAAGTTCGACAAGGCCAAGTCCATCTGTGTCGGCGCAATCCCAAGCACTAATACAGATGTTGTGGAGAATGGCTTGAGAGAGGCTCTCAGGGGAAAGATTTGAGGGTACTGGTTGATAAAAGACTCAACATTCTGGGCTTGCAGCCCAGATGGCTAACTGTATCCTGGGTTGTATCAAGAGAAGCATGACCAGCAGGTCAAGGGATGTGATTCTACTTTGCTCTCATGAGATCCCACCTGGAGTACTGTGTCCACTTCTGTGGTCCCCAGCACAAGAAGGACATTGAACTGTTGAAGAGCATCCAGAGGAGGGCCATGAAAATGATCAAAGGGCTTCAACATCTCTCATATGGGGGCAGGCTAAGGAAGTTGAGGTACCTAAGCCTGGAGAAGAGAAGGTTCTGGGGGACCTCACAGCAGCCATCCAGTACCTGAAGGATGCCCACAGGAAAGCTGGGGAGGAACTTTTCATAACAGCATGTAGCAACAGGATTAGGGGAAATGGCTTTGAACTGGAAGAAAGTAGATTTAGACTACATATTAGGTTGACATTCTTCACTGTGAGGATGATGAGGCACTGGAACCGGCTGCCAAGAGGTTGTGGATGCCTCTTCACTGGAGGCATTTAAAGCCAGGCTGGGTGGGGCTTTGAGCAATCCAGCCTACAGATAGTTGTCCCTGCCTGTATTTGAGAGGTTGGAACTAGCTGACCAGAGCACAGAAAGTTCCATTTGAACAAGATAATTATCTTCAGGACTTTGAAGGTGACTGAGCACTGGAAGAGGATGCCCAGAGATTTGGTGGAGTCTTCTTTGCAGATATTCAAGGCCCACCTGAACGTGTTCATGTATGACCTGTTGTAGGGAACCTGCTTTAGCAGGAGTAAATCTGATTGGTCTTCAGAGGTCCCTTCCAACCCCTACGGTTCTTTGATTCTGTAATACTCTGGTGTGGGAGCCTTGTGATGCAAGTGATGGAGGCAACAGAATGCCACTGAAATTATATAAACCATAGCAGTAAATATTTCTAGCAAGTGACTGAAGACTCTTGACTTAGAATTTGTCTGATTAGTCAGCCTGGAGTCACTTGGTAGAAACTGAGTCTTTTAGAATGTGAATTGCTTTGCCATTCCAAAAACACCTGTGAAAAGAAAGCCAACCGAAGTCTTGAAGACAGTATGTTATCAAACACAAATTTCTCAAAGGAAGGGTGAAAAAAGAGAGAAGGACAAACTGTGTTTATTTGTTCCCTTCTTTGTCTCATAATACACTACAAAGGAATAGACTGTATGCACTGTACTTCACAAAGTATCTTCTGTAAATGAAGACTAGCACCCTTCACATAGCCAAACATGTGCAAAGAAACACAGCAAAACTAAGAAGGCTCTCAGGGTCTTGAATGATGACTTTGATGTGTTTTAAGTTTTGAAAGAAGTATTTGTACAGGGAGATGAAGGCAGGACAGACATAATGCAGCTGTGACTTTCCAGGAAGGCTTGAAGCCTTGCAGTTGCAGGCAGGAGAGAACAAGATGGTGCCACAGAGATCAAGATTAAGGGTCTTAGAGCTGTTTAGTTTGGCTGAGATTCATTTCCAAGATGAATAAATACTGCTATTTGTTTTAAGATTTCTAGCTGTGCTCTATCTATGGCTGTCACATTTCACTAACATTACTTCCTCTCTTCTCTTTAGCTCTCCTTCCCGTTATCCTACCTACTTCAGTTCCTTTTATCATCTCACAGTATTTTCTGCATTTATTTCCACTTCCAAAGTGCTACCTTTGCCATTTTCTGTCACAGCAGAATCTCTAAATCAATAAAGTGATCTCATGCGTAGGGCCAAATTATAGAAGCTAGTATAAAAAATAAGAAAAGTGTTTAAGCCAGGGGTTAGTGAATGAAATCCTTTCCCATCTCATAAATAAACTATCTGGCAGTTCTTTCTTAGTTTATTGAGATATCATTTAAAAGCCATTTGAGAAAGAAATTCGGTGCAGGTAGCAATATAATCCTGGAGCTTCCTTGCTCTTGAGTAGAAAGTTTCAGAGTCAGTTTCCACTCTATCACATTTTGGCAATAGCATCAAAATCAATGCAATTTTATACAAAATTGTAAAAGGTTAATTGAGTTACCAACCCCTTTTCAACTATGGATTATTTCTTACATCTTCAAGACTCATACCCAAAAGATAAACATCCAGAGATAGAGAGTAGCTAGGGCAACGTCTAAGTTTGGTGACTGGTCACACAAACATAATAAAAATGAAAAGTTAATAATAAAAAATGTAGTGAAAGCTAATATTTCAGGACACCGCTTTATAGAAATATACTTACACAACCTTTTTGCTGAACTCCTGTGTGTAATGTTCTTTTTAACATATGTTATTCATGGAAAATTGAGTAAGGACAAAACAGGTTTCTTGTTGCTATGTTTACATACACTTTCTCAAGACAAAGTAATGCAGTAAAAAAGGCATACTGTCCTAAATGCACTGTATTGATTTGAAAAGCCCCTGGTTTTGTATAAGTAATGAAAATAACTCAGAGAAATACCTACACAAAGCTACAGTTTGAAATATGAAGAATCCTCATTGCTACATGTTTATGATATGATGAAGTATGGAACACCAGTCACAAAAATAAAACATTTTGCAGGTGGGCCTAAATCTTTATGCACTTGTGACTTGTAACTAACCTGTCTGTTTCCATCATGGAGAAACTTCACAATCATATTTACAGAGAAATACTGGCAATGTAAGTCATCCCTTAAAACAAAGTTATTTTCTAAGTGAATGGACAGTAAAAAAAGGCTTTACCTAAAGCCATTTTCTCATTTCACCCTCAGCAGGATGGAAGAGAACTGGAAATGAAATAGAAGTCATTGGTTGAGATAGAAACTAAGACAAACATGGAAAAGAGAGAGAGAGATACTCCACATCTTTCAACTGATGTCCAGCTTATAATACAGCTGCTCGTTGACCAATACCCTGCTACCAACACAACATCTCACCCTCCTCTAACCAACCCACAGCCAATTGCCCTGGCCACCAGCCGTCTCCCTACAGCCTTATACCCTTCTACACAATGCCACATGGTACAGGAAAATCCCTTGCCGGATTCAGGCCAACTGTCCTGGCTCCACCTCCCTGTTCTCTGTCACCTCTCCAACATGCAAGTGACTATTTCCCACTGACTGGTCCAGCCTGGCCCAGACACGCCATGTTTGGGAACACTGGTCCTTGCTTAGCAAAGCTCCCTATGTGCTGTGTTACCACAGCATTCAGTATGGGGTTTTTCCTTATAGTTTTAGGAGTACATTACAAAAGTGTACAGGAAAATCTCTGCTCATAAAATTCTGTTTTCTCTTCTGGTCTATAACAGAACAAATCCTGCTTCCAAAGTGCACAATTTGAGAAGCTTAATCATCAAGGAAACTTCCACAAGCAGCCTTTTGATAGAAGATATCTTTCACAGAGTCTTATTTTGCTTATCTGGAAAACTTGTGCAATACGCTGTGCTTACAGCTACCTCTGCAGCTGCAAATGTAGCCAGTCTGGTAGCATTCCCATAAGGATGATCCCCATGTTTTCCTATTAGAGCCTTTGCTCTTACGAATGTCAGTGGCAACCTCCTCTTCAACACAATTCTTGGCACTCTTGTCAGTGCTGATAGATTAAAAAACCAAGGCAGAACTGAAAGAGAGGCCACTCCTACATTTCCTGCAGGCTGACCTCCATCCAAAATATAAATCTTCTAACATTTTTTCACAGCAGACAGTACATATTCTGGGGACAGATCCCTTTGTGCAGAATGCAATCTTATAATGTGTGAGCAACAAGGTGCTGCACATTGTACTGAGCAGAGGGAAAAAGGAAAAAAAGTGCTGTCTTATGGCCATAGATTGTACCCAAACTAAACAGGAACACACAGCTTCACCTTCCCTTAAGATGTGCTGAGTGTATCCACAGAACCTTCACATCAAAGCCTCTGTGAAGGTTTTTTAACATTGTAAGGTGCATGGGTCACCTTTCTGCCTACCCTCCCGTCCCCACAGAAAGGAGGTTATGAACATCCTGCACCCAGCTTTTCATCTTGTAGGGCTCTGCTCTCAGCTATCAGAGGGCAGAAAGGCAACTTCTGCCCTGCTTCTCAGCCAATGGAGCCCTTTTGATCTCAAGGAAAATTCCTTAGGCTGCTGCTCGATGACCATATCAAAAACTCACCAAACTTCCAGTCATAAATCCTAAAAAATTCTCTTGCTTAAGGTCTAAACTTGTTGGCAATTCTTACATATCATAAATTACATATAATCCATATAATTCTGTAAAAATGCTGAGTAAGTTTGGCCTAAAAATGGGCTTCACCACCAGGAAAAAGGACAGTTTCTCTTCATTCTTTCCTGGACTACAGATGAAGTCAAAATCTCAATAATGACAGTGGATTGATGTCATACTGTACTATCTAGTTTGAATTTGTTTTCTCAAAGTATAAAATGTTAAGGGAAATAATTTTAGCATTAACAAAAGGCAGAAAAGAAGTGATAAAGAAGTTGTTGAATATTTTGCCATCACAAACTGCATGCTACAGTAGTCTCTGCAACTGACTCCAAAAACGAGCTCCTAAGAAATTAGCTTAGGTTGCACTGCATTTTTTTCTCCTAATGATTAATTAGCATCCAGAATATTGGTTCACTTGTTTTAATGATGTTTTTACTGTCTTTCTGAGCTAGATTGGATGTGGAAAATATCATTTAACATTATATCATCAGAATTTATTCCAGTGACATGGGTTCTGCAATTATATTGACAAGATTTCTTGCAAAGGTGAACGAACTTACTTACAAAACAAATGTTGGAAAATAAACCATCATGTGTGTGAGAAAGAGATGGTAAAACTAGATTCAGGGACTGAACAGAATTTAAGAAAGCAGTTTGGAATATCCAGAGACAAGATGAAAGTCAGTTTCTCAAGAAACTCAAGAGTCTTTATGTTCACGGTTAAGATTAATAATTATTTGTATAACAAAGAAGCATTTATGTGAATAACCACATCTACATATACCTCAGCAAGTGCTGAACAGCAACTCTGAGTGATTTCTGAAATTATTTCTTTAACTTTATTGCATCTTTGAAGCATTCCTAATAAGAGCAGTATAGCTCTGAGGAATAAGAGCAATATAGCTTCTGAAGTGGTGCAGAATATATCTAGTCATTTCATTTACATCCAGGAAAGACATACCTCTTAAATTCATTCATGTAAAACATATACTTTCAGTACTGGAGAAACATGAAAACAATCTGCTTACTAATTCAGCACAAGCTAGCAATACACTATACAGAAATGAAAGACGTGCTTCTGTTTTCCAAACACATGCAAGCTTTATCTGTTCAGTTAAGATACATAAATTCTGGTCTCTCTGTAAAGTTATCTTGATTCATAATTAAATTTTGTGAGAAAAGAATTATGGGAATATAACAAAAACAGTATCCTCTGCAACAATTCCAGAACACAACAGGGATTACTCTAAGAGGTCCTGAGGCCATTTCTCTTTGCAAATATTTTAGAAGACCAACTTCTATCTTTTTTGGAAATACAACTGCTCTGAATCATTCCCTTAAAACAAAAAATACACAAAAAAGCAAGAGACAGAAAGAGACAGAGAAAGAATCACTACTTCCCCAACCCTGCACATTCTGAATTTAAAAATTAAAAAAAATAAAAATTAAAAAATATTTAAAAAATTAAAAAGACATATTCAGAGGCAGGAATAGACAAAACAGCACAGGAAAGTGGAGACAGACGGAAGGATCAGGACCCAGCTTTGTTTAAACTACCTCCACATGACCCTGATTCAAAGATTCATCCCAGTCCATTCTGGGTTGGGAAAAGCTGCATCCTTTTTCTTCTAGAAATATCCCATGTTAGCAAATACATTGTGTGGGCCACCTTGAACAAATCAAGGCTCCTAATCATCCATTTTTTCAAACACTACTGATATTCCTTTTCCAAAGAATGATGGGCCAGGAATGAAATCAATTACATTATTTCTAAGGCTACAGTTGCCAAGTTTCTGAAAATAACAGTTTTATTTAAAGAGTACACAAAATGTATCATGCAAAGCAATCAACAGATTTATTACTATTTAACTTCCGAGATTTCTTTGCTTACAGAAGTCTTAAGGAATCTGAAAAGCAAAATGTTTGCTAGGGGATGACTACACAACTTTCACAAACTGTGAAAGCAGTGTTAAATTGATGTTGACAGTTTGACACCAATTTACAAAGGGAATGATTACAAAGTAAAGACTTGAAACCAAGTCCTTCTCCTACTTTACAGTAAATTACAGGTTACAGATTGATAAACTAATTGGCCAATAAAACAACTTAATACTTGTATATAGTTTTCTGCCACAATTATATATTTTAATCAGTGAAAACAAGCCTGCTCAGGGATGTGCTGAAGCCACCATACCTGGAGGTGTTCAATAAACATTTAGATGTGGTACTAACAAACACAGTTTAGTGTGCAGCATTGGAGGTAGCTGGATGGTTGGAATGGATGATTGTGGAGGTCTTTTCCAACCTGAGTGATTCTATGATTCTATTAAATAACTTATTATTCATTAGGAAAGAATTACACCCCTAATCCCCAGCCTCTCTCTCCTCCAGGCCAAAGAGCATTCAGAAAACAAACATTTCAAAAGACAGTCAAATAAGAAATAAATCTTAAGACTGTTTCTTCCAGAATATGAGTAAATTTTGAAACTTTGTGGAGATGTTGTCTGGAAAAGACAGTTGAAAAAGACAGCACCAGAAGGTTCTTACAAAAATACCCCTCACTGCCCAAGTGAATGTGGTAAAGCACTTACAAACAACACAAAGTGACTGGGATGAAGCCTGACTAACATGTGATAGGAACACAGAACAGCAAGATGTCACTGGCTGGGAGCCACAGTATTTAGCTGATGTGCTGTGAGGGAGTGTTATGGTCATATCAGGTGGTCACAGTAAGATAAGTGCACCATTATTTGCATGTGCCACTTACCTGCAGCTACAGTGCTCCAGATGTGGCCTCCCAGGGGCAGAGTAAAGGGAAGGACTGCCTCCTTTGCTCTGCTGTAAATACTCTCTTAGTGCTCTTCACAGTGCCACTGGCCTTCTTGGCTGCAAGAGCACGCTGATGGCTGATGGCCTGCCTGATGTCCACCAGGACAACCAGGTCCTTCTCTGCAGAGCTGCTCAAAGGCAAACAGTTACACAAATGTCTGTTTCTTGTTTTATTCTGTCTTGTTTTCACTAAAACCAACTTTTGCAGCTAAGGCAGAAGCTTTGTGTCTGTATGTATATCTGTTACTTTGTAAAAGTACCATGACAAAGGCCAAGTAGAAAAAGTTACCAGCTTATCTTCACTCAGCCTGCGGGAATTTACTTTTGAGAAATAGATGATAACTTCTGAGTTGAAATGATAACGAGTGTGGATACACCAGAAAGAAAAAGGAATGCAAACTACTGTTAAAATTAAATGCAGAATCCAGATGATTAATACAATTCAGGAATGATAACTCAACAAAGTAAATGGCCTGAAAATCAGAAGTCTTCTATTCTTCAGGCAATATTAACTTGGCCACTGAATACTCAAGATGTAGAAAGTATACCAGACCACAGATAGAGCACTGGAACAGGATGCGCAGTGAGGCTGTGGTGCCTCCTTCTGTGGAGATATTCAAAACCTGCCTGGACAGCTGGATACTTCCCTGTAGAACCTGCTTTAGAAGGGGGTTGGACTCGATGATCTCCAGAGGTCCCTTCCAACTACTCAGATTCTGTGATTCTGTGAAGCTGGGAAGAAAGTGAATAGGGAGAAGGAAAAAGCACTAAGACTGCAATCTTTGGGTATTGCTTAGTTTATTTACAGATGTTGACAGGACCAAAGTGCAAACATTTCCTGAATTCTGTTAAATACACATTTTCTCCATGCTTGACATTTTTTGAAGAAAGAGCAGAAGAGACTTGTACTTTCTGTCGTCCTCCACTTTCTCATCAGTACAACAAAACAAGAGCAGGGGAAGTTTTTTGCGTGTTTTGTTGAAGCCTTTTTTGTTTTACCTTCATGTCTATTTCTGTTTTTAAAGTGCTACTGCTGTTTGAGGCTTTTTGTAGTTGAGCAGGCTGAAAATAATTTACTTTCTCCACTGAGCTATAGTTATTTCTTCTAGGTCAAAAAAGGTCTTTGAAGAGCTTTTTACTTCTGCCACTGGCAACTGTAAATCAGCATAGCCTTGTTGTCTGTAATGCACAGACAGGAACAAACTCAGACAATACTCATGTTCAAGTTTTAAGGGAAGCAAGGTCTTGTTTACTGACTAGAATGTCTGATGGGGCAGGGTTAGTGAATTACCACTTCTTCCAGGCCCTATCTTTCTGTCTGTGCTAAGTGAAGCTGTGGCTGCACTGAACAAAAGTCCTGCCATTGCATTACCCTTTCTAAGCCTGCAAGTTTGACACCACACAGACACTATGCTGGCTTTGATGTGAACTGCTCTGGCTTTCCCCAAAGGTGAGCCCAGCATGCAATGATTGTGATATTACCTTTTCAAGAACTCACAAAAGTGTCTTATCTCCTGTATTTTCTCCAGCTTCAGAGAAAACAAATTCTCAAACCTTTGTGCTACGTAAAATGCACCGGTTTTCCAACATACTGTTTATTTTCTTTGCTACTTCACAGCTGAGTGGAATGAAAAACTCCATCACACACTATGTAGAAAAATAGAAAGCAAACTCTGCTATTCTACTATTGATGCCTTGATGAAAATTTCTAGCTGAAAGGATGCTAGAAGGATTCACCTTCACTGGGCCAGCTTGCAAAATCTGGGCTTACCTGGCAGGGAAGCTGGAGGTCACGAGGTGATTGTGGTAGCTTCACTCACCTACCCACCAAAAGTTAATATCAAAGACTAAGATATAACCAGCAGAGAAAGGATTGTCAGAGAGGACAGAGAGCATCCCTGTGACATTGAAATCAGGGCACAGATTATAACCCATACAGTAACATTTTTCCATGAACTATTCTGCAAAGCATAAGATATAGTGCCTGTGTGAAATTTGCAACACATAGAAGTTAGTTTACATGAGAAAACCAGGCAATAATTCAGTATTTTGACAGAATTTCTGCAGTCTGTGTGAATGTGGTTTTAATAAGTGAAGAAGACACTCATCCTCAGCAAAACTCCAAAGGAGCACTTCATGAGGCAGCAAAGTGACATAAAATAAACACAGAAAATTGTCTCATGTCATCTTAGGAGCAGATAATGCATTGCCATTAACAACACTGCAAAACAATTGCCTGCTTAAAACCTTGATGTCTCACTTTAATTAGCTCAGTAGCTTGATGGGGTTACATGTTTAAAATTCAGGGAAGAGAAAATAATCTTCTATTTGTAACTTGAAATTTGCAAACTGGCTATTAACCTTGCACTTAAAATAAGCATTTCTGGAAACCTTTTTCTGGTGAACTGTGATCCAAAACCTACTGGAGTTTTTCCAAGATTTCCATGCTGTTATCAGACCCAAAGAAAACGGAGTGACAAACCCCACAAAGAGAATGATAGCATAGGGAAAACTGTTGGTAAAATAAGAGTGGAAAAGATGCAGAAAAACACATTACAAGAGATGTAATAACTGGAAGAAGCAGAAGGCATGGGAGAAAGGGCTGGTAGGTCCAGGTCACTGTTAGTGGGAAGGTGTTATCAAGCAAAGCCAACAGAGAGATACTGTAAGGTTGGTCTCTGAGATCAGGGCAGTGAAGTGGGGACTGTCAATAAGCATGTAGAAATGGCTTCCTTCCAGCAAGTAGCTAAATTATAAACATACTCAGCATTAGAAAGCTGCTGAAAGAAACAAAACCAAAACTCAGCAGATGTGGGCTCTTCACACTGAGTACCCAAATTACTCAAAACAATAAGGAAAATGACAAAAAAAAAATGTCTGAGCAGAGATTGAGGACTTTTATTTCCTTTAGAAACAGAGTGCAGCTCTGTGACACAAGTGATCACAATCTAAAAATATTTCCAGGTTCTTAATGAAAAGGGGAATTACTTACCACATCTGTTACCAGACAACCCTTGCAGCTTGCAGTGAGAAAAACTCTGGTGTTAAACACTTGTTATGAGTTTAAGCATGTTTATGCCTGAAAACCTTGCCATTACTGTTGATAAAATTCTCCTTTTCTGAAATGGTGTTTGCTGTGGTCCAGTAGCTGAGGAAATGCAGCATGGACACTACTAGCAGCATCAGGACAGTGTAGGCAGAGGATGCAAAAGCTCCCATGACCACACACAGCTCATCCCATGTCAGTGAGAAATGTGGGCCTGGAGCTGGATGAAACATCTCTGGGGTGGAAAAAAGAGAACAAAGAATGGTGTTTAGCACAGCTAAAACTCACCATACTTTGTGAATTTGGATGTAAATAGGGTTCACAGACTGACAAGCAAAGAGTCAGGCATAAAGTTACATCAAAGAGTACGCAAAAATACCTCCCAGGGTGAGTGAGAAAATCAGATAGGTGACAACATACTGTTATGTTCTGCAAACAAGATTTTGATGTAATCATATTTTTTATATTTTATTTTATTTTCTATTTTCACAACAAACCAATCTGGGCTGATAATAGTAATATTTCTGATTTACTGTAAAGAATGTGATGATTTCAGTTACAATAATAAATTCTTGTCTTTATGTCTCTGCTATGTTCTTGTTCTGCCTGTAATAAACATCACAGACACTTATAGCAACTTAAAAAAACATTTACGCATTTTGATTCTTTTTATAAAATCAGGATATAGCAGTGATTGCTGCATGAGAAATAGAAAGTCCTTAAACTGCTCTCAAGTTAAAATTGCATCATTTTGACTGAACCTTGGAGATTAGGGGAAAGAAGCAGCAACAGAAGTGAAGAGCTGAATACAAGCTCTCAAAATCTTGTCAGGGCATGGACTTGGAAATCAATTAGATAAGGCACTAGAGGCAATGTTGCAGAAATCAGCCCAGGTGGAGCTATGAAAGCTGCTTCAGGAATACATGTCCTGTCCAGGGACACATCAGCAGCCACATTACAGGCCATGGTGGCAGCTCAGTCCCAGCACAGCACAGTGGGAGTGAGGCTCTATGACGCCTAGCTGTCATCTGGGAGCTGTGCTGAGACCATGCCTTCCCACCCCTCCATGAAGAATATGCTTGTGTGCAACCCCTGCAAGCCCACAGAGAAGTCTGGAATTTCGAACAGACTGCTCAGATTCTCCCCTTTATTTCTTCTGTATTGTTGCTACATTTGAAGTCAGTCCTTCATACTGCCCAAGGATCCTCATTCAGTTTGTCAGTGTGCCCAACTTGTTCATGGACTTTCCCCACTGATCAAGACTTTAGGTATATTTAAGTACCATGAAACACAACTGAAGCTACCCATTTCACTTTGGCATAAAAGCCTACATTCCTTTAAAAACATGATCCTTAAGACTTCCAGTATTCAATGTATCCCAATACAAATCACATTAAAAATCTTGGTCCTTTGCTCGTAGATTTTACCCTCTGTATCTAGCATGAAATTTTTCTGTCAGTCCTCTCATTTATTTCAGCAAATCCACCCTTCAGAATGGTTTTGTCATTTTGGCTTTACCTTTGGCTAGAAGTTAAGAAAAGCCTTCTGTCTGGTGTTGATCAGCCAGCAGGGAATGCTTATAAGTGTCTGCTAGCCAGCCTGTACTTTACCTCCCAAGAAACAAAACAAGTAATTCTCCAAGCCAGCTTCCCACAACCTGGAGGGGCTGGGATTTACAGCTTGTTTGAACTCTCCCAGATGGCAACACACCAGGCTGCTGCAACACCACACTTGCTGGTTAATCCAAAGACATTTCCTCATACTGATTTATTTGTTCTCTCTGCTTCTACAAGATATTCATTTGTCTCTCTTTCCTCTTCAGCATTTTCCCTCCAGTTCCAAAGACAAAACAGACTGTGCCCTTTACCACTTCCGTTCACCTATCAAAACACATATGTCTGAATAACAAAAACCACATATGATCAAATGGATCAGATCTATCTGATGTTTCACACCAGTGACTTTTCAGTGACCTCACAAACTTTGACTAGATTCATCAAGCATTTTCTCAGAGTTCTCTGGCTATTTTATCACGTGTGCTCCAGGAAGAAGGAGCAAGAAAGCATGTGCAGAATGCTTGCTCACAGGAGGTGGACTACAAGGTATGCCCCGTGGACCAGAAGCTCTGTGAATATTAAGATCACTCTAAACAGTTTAAGTCCCATAAGTCTATGCCCTGGTAACTTGGATTTTATTCTGATATGTAGTAGTTATGATATTTCTGTCCTGAACACGCCATCCAGAAAGAATGCAGCTTGTGGATTTTGGAAGGTACTTCAGATGTGCTTCATTTTTAAGGTCAGTCTGACATTAAAAACAAAGAAAGCAGTGTGAACATGTACATGTATTTATATAAAAATGACGTTGCATACAGTCCTTTCCTACACAGTTACTGACAATTCCTTCTGTTTCAATGTATTAAGAAGAAAAGGTGATTTGCAAAGAGTGAAAGGATAAATGACAATCCATTTGGTTTCATGAGGAGTCAAGAAACCCCGCCGTCTGTATCTGCTTTGACAGATTCTGTGAGGATCTGAGATGAGTGGCTGCATATGAGAAGGCTGTGCTGCCACTCAGTGAGACCTGGACTGGCTGAGATTCAAGTGGAGAGAAACTTTATGATGACCAGGGCAAGCACAGTGCTCTCCACCTGGGGAGGAGTAACTGAATGTATCTGTACAGACCAGTGGCTGACCTGCTGGAGCTCTGTGGACAAGGACCTGGGGGTCCTGATAGATAGCAAGAGGGCCAGTGGGATTCTGGGGTGCGTTAAAAAGATCGTGGACAGCAGGTTGAAAGAGATGATCCTCCCCCTCTACTCTGCCCAACATAACCTAGTGTAGGGAACCTGCCTTAGATGGGAAATTGGACTAGATATCAGCAGAGGTCCTTTAAACTCAGTTCTGAGTTTTGGTAATCATATGATCTCCTGTGTCTTGAAGACACTGCTTGGTTGGTACCAGCCTCATCATGCAGAATCAGGACAACAGTTTGGAAGAAG
Organism: Coturnix japonica; assembly: GCF_054131305.1. Taxonomy (NCBI): domain Eukaryota; kingdom Metazoa; phylum Chordata; class Aves; order Galliformes; family Phasianidae; genus Coturnix; species Coturnix japonica. The sequence goes on along the minus strand of NC_140702.1, from coordinate 18,920,265 downwards.
AGAAGCAAAACCAGAATATATTTATGAAGGAGGAAAATGATGTGAAAGAAATTAAATATATATATATAAATATATACTTTCAAAGAGCACTTACCAATAAAATTAAAAATTTAAAATAAAAAATAAAAAAGCACACAAAACAACACTACATTACTTTGCTGTGGCACACAACTTGTTTCAAAATGTAAGATTCCAAGTACTCTATTTATTTATCCAAATTCATATCCATTTCCTTATGTAGATCTTAAGAACATTTCCTACAGAGCCTATAAATATGTTTTAATTAAAGACTGCTCCTTTCAAATTAAATAGTTGCAGTAGGTAAGCTGTACTTGTACACAGTCTCCACTCCGTAAATCTCATCTTTCTTTTTCCTTATTCAATAAGCTATCAAGGCATTCATAAAGTATATGAACTGCAAGTCCAATGAGAAATACTGGAATTTTCCAGTTGGACCAAGTGCAAGACAATCAAGTCTACTACTTAATATCTGGTAAAGGTTTTCTCTATGGTAAATATTCTGCTTTCTAGGAGCTAAGATTTTAGACTTGCAACATTTTGTCACAGCATTCTAAATAAAAAAATGATTTCTTCTTAATCACAATCAATACCCCATTTTCCTTGTGTTTTGAGACAGCAAAAAATTCTGGATCTGCCATCTCCAACACATTATTTTACATACTCTTATTACCTCCATCTGTACTGATGTCTTTACATATATCAATTTATCCGTATGCAATACTTGGTTATTCTGCAATACCCAAAGTTAAAAAAATGTACACTCAAATGCTCCTCGTTGTAATTTCAATCCTATGCAATTTCAGTGACTGAAATTATGGACAAAATTTCATATGATTAGTTACCTTTCAAGAGCTGGATTATCATTCCTCCTGTAAATTTAATATCTCTAAATCAGGGCCTCAAAAGTACTCATTTCATCCTGTCCCCCTTCCCCGCTCCTACAATCATGTGCCCCGATGAACTCTGGTCAAAGCTCAGGGAAAACTGCCCACACAAGCACACAAGACTTTTAGTTATGTCCAGATCACGTACACTTTTGACAATGAAGGTCCCGCTGCCCAGAATGATGTAAGTCAGTTCTCACAACCTTGAGTTTTGCCCTTGGATTCTGCATTACAGTTCTCAGAGTTTGGAATAAAAGTGTTAATTAATAGGTCAATTTCTTATACTATTCTTATACTAATATCTGCATATTAAGATCTGAACACATCTAAGTTTCATCAGAAAACATACAAAATATCATCAGATACAAAAGTCCTTCCAAGTACAAAGCGAGTGAAAATATCTTCCAAAGTTCCTTAAAATTAACTTAACACATACTGGTGGATTTTGTCTTTTTTTTTCTTTCTTGTCTATAAATGAATTATTTCAGTAAATTCTCCTATTACTTTTTTCTGGCTGCCTTACCAAGTGCTCGTGGAATGGTTTCAAGCACAAAATCATGCTTTGTAGAGCTTCTTTCATAATGTTTAAAAGGTCGAGGCTTTGAGGTGGTTTGATTTCACAGAGATAGCTAAAATAAACTCTAAAATGTTACAAACATACCATCTAAATTTCCTGTTCAAGTGGTGGCAGGCTCTCTCCACTTAAAATCTATAATATTTGCAGAATTTTAACAGATCTTACAATTATGTTGGACATCCTGAGTTAAACCCATAATGAGAACACTTCTGTGCATATTCTTTGTATTCCATACCTTATGTGCTTGCAATAAATTGGGGGTTCAAAGCTTAGAAAAGCATCTGATTTTTCATCAGAATGTAACTGACAGCAGAGGAGTGTTGTTTACATCTTTAATTTCACAAAAAGGAAAAAAGAAAAAAAAAAAGAAAAAAAGAAAAAAAAAAGAAAAAAAAAAGCCCAAATGTATGTTTTCAGCTTAACAACTCTGCAACACTTTGCAATAGGGAGAGTAGTTTGTGGCTGAATAACTTCATATCATAGTTTTTTCACTTATCACAAAGCAATTCTCTGTAAATTGATAGGAACAAGAAAAGGACAAGAGAAAGGTGAGCAGTACTATGCCTGAGCATATGCCTGGGTACAGATTTCACCTGGATAGTGTCATTTAAAACAGCTTTTGCAGTTAATCTCAGCATGCAACAAAGTCTTGAGATGTCTGTAACACTCACACTTAAAGATTTTGCTTTATTTTTACGTGTGTGTGTTCCCTAATAATATCTATCAAGCCTCCCTTCATGATAAACAGATCTAGGAGTTTTGGTAGATTAGACTGCCGTTGGAAAAAATAACATCAAGGTGGAGCCTTACAAAGTAAGAACAGCACACAAAGGCACAGAGTAGGATAGTACTAAACAACTGACCACAAAATAACAGCGAGAATGTGAGAATGTTCATACATGGCTAAGATAAGCGTGCATCATTATAGATATTTCTCTACTTTTGGCTAATGAGTGATTTTTCCTCTTTGGAGATGAGGGTGGAGAGCCAGCCTACCACCTGCATAATAACACTGGTGAAATTCACCACCAACATATTGCTGCCTTATGATAAAGGAGCCTCAGCACTTAGGAGCTCTGCTGAATTGTGTGTCATCCAGGCTGTTAAGAGACTCAGAAAACTTAAAAAAAAAAAAAAAAAAAAAAGTTGCAATATCATTTATATTCAGTGCAGCATGAACCTGGTGTAATAAACAGATCATAGAAGCCTACATCAAAACGTTCCAGCAGCCAGATGGAAGAAATACACTCACCTCAGAAAATTTATCTGAAATGGAAAGAAGTTTTAATAACACATTTTTATTATTTTTTTTTTCTGTCATTCTGCATTGCATCAAGGAACTACTATTTCAAAACATATTACATATTCATACTGGTGTATCAAGATGTCCTGGCTGAAAAATAAAAGACACAGTCGCAGGGAAATCCATAGCACTGACAGAAATACAAGAAGACAGGTGGGGATGTGCTGCCATGCAGTTACAGGCAGAAGTAATACTGTGGAAGAAGGATCACAGAATCATAGAACAGCCTGGATTGAAACGGACCACAGTGATTATCCAGTTTCAACTCCCCTGCTATGTGCAGGGTCTCCAGCCACCAGACCAGGCTGCCCAGAGCCACATCCAGCCTGGCCTTGAATGTCTCCAGGGATGGAGCATCCACAACCTCTTTGAGCAACCTGTAACAGTGCGTCACCACCTTGAGTGAAAAACTTACTCCTAATATTTAACCTAAGTTATTTTGCAAACCAGAGCACTGCAGTGAATACAATTTCAGCTGTATTTCATTCCAGTACAACGTTTACTAAAAACAGATATTTACTCACTGCCCGCCTGATCTAAACAACATTTGCGAAAACTTTCTTGGGATTTGCATCTAATGGCTCAGAAGAAAGCCATACATTACTTTCATACAAGGATTAAATATGACATAGTTCATAAAGTAATCTAAATTTTAAAAGATCAGACCCTACCCTCCCTCCCCACAGACTCACTGTTCACTCCCCACAGGTGGGTTGCAGCACTCAGAAAGATATTCCCAAACTGATAATGGAAGATATTATTGGAAAGCACCAGGAGAGAGCTGACAGAAGAGCAAAGAGGGAATGTTTGAAAAGGCATTTCCTGAAGCAAGAAGAGGGGAATGCCAAACCAAATTTCTACAACACACATTAGAGAAAAATCTACAGTTTACTATTGAAGAAACAGAGGAAATACTTGAACAGTTAGAGTTGGTTTAATCATAGAAAAAAAAAAGGCCTGTGCATTAATGACAAATGAAGAGCATGAAAGGTGCGCAGAAATGAAAGGGAATGTACAAAGAAATCGGGAAGAGGAAAAGTAAGTAATATCTGGATCACGGGTGGGTTGCTGTGTGGGCGGACAGCCCATGGTGATGACCCCAAGCAACAGGCTGTGACATCACCGGGTGACGGATTGTGACTGCTCAGCCCTCACTGCTCATAGTGGGGTGTGGGCAGAGCCTGGCTCAGTCTGGCTCGTTCCTGGACCCTGCTGAGCAGCTCTGCGAGGCTTGGAGGTTCTTCGAGCAAGGTTTTGGCTGTGCTGTGCTGGGTCGTGCCTGGGGCTGCTCGCAGCATCTCAGTGCCTGACCCACAGCATCGCTTCTGTTTCCCCGGCCCTGCCCAGTGCAGGCAGCTGGGACTCTACTGAGTGCACCCGCAGCAGCGGAGGTGAGTGGTGCGGGGACATGTGGGTCCCTCAGGGCAGTCCTGGGCTTGGCAGGGCTTCCTGCTGAGGACTTTCACACCCTGGGACAACAGCGAGTGACTGTGGCCTCTCTTCCTCTTGCAGTGAGACACCACCGCTGCAGCTCTGGTGAAGGAGAGCAGCTCATCAGTTCTCCCAGCCAGCTTCAGTGAGAGGAACATGTCTGCGGTAGAGGAGTGGACATGTTCCATCTGTCGCGATGTGCGACAGGACATGGCCCGTGTGATCCCATGTAATCACACGTTTTGCCTGGGCTGCATCCATCGGTGGGCGACTGTGAGGGACAGCTGCCCGCTGTGCAGGACGGCCATGCGGACCATCCGGGTCTGCGTGCGGGGAGACAATCAGTTCGTGGACTGCATCGTGTCCCCGCCCGCAGTGCCGGTGCCCATCAGCTTCATCACCACCACCGGCCGCAGAGGCGCTGCGGCATCTGCTCCATTGCCAGCTGTGCAGAGGGATGTGGGAGCAGCGAGAGTGGGTGGCCTCCTGCCCGAGGAGTGGGCAGCACTCTTCAGGGAGAGACGTGACCTCCTCTTCCCAGTGCAGCCCTGGATACAGGACATCTTCTCCCAGATCCAGGAGCTGCCCTGGTGGCAGATCTGTGGGCTGGAGAGTGTCATCCTGGCTCTTCTGTGCCGAGTGGGGCTGAACAGGGATGCCCTGGTGTACCACGCACAGCCCACCCTGGGACCTATCACGGCAGCATTCATGGACGCGCTCATCGAAGTCATCGTGAGCCGGTGCGGCCAGGAGGCCCGGAGGCTGCTGGGCCTCGAAGATGCCAGCGCTGCCCAGGAGCAGGAGCACGAGGACGGGCCCGAAGAGCCCAGTGCTGCCCAGGAGCACGAGGATGGCCCCCCAGCCCCGTCTGGTCCCTCCACATCTCCTCAGGGGACCGTTGCCCCCAGCACCTCTCCCTCCGGCAGCTCCGCGGGTCCCGACGCGGAGGAGCTCCCCGGCACGTCCAGCGGGGCCCTCGGCAGAGGTCCCGGCGAGCCGGGTTCCGAGGCAGCCGGTCCCTCTGAGCAGGGCCGCAGCCGCGGCTCCTCCTCTCGCGGCCGGGGCAGGAATCGCTCGGCTGGGGGATCCCGGCGCCCCACCAAGAGGAGGGCCGGCAGCGCCCAGCGCGCTCCTCTGCCCTGCAAGAGGCGGCGCCACCGGCGCCTCTAAATGGGGCTTACACGGCTTAACAATAAAAGATAAAAACACACAAGCACGCGTCCTTCCAGTGTCTTGCACATAGGACTGCATCGCTGGACGGCCTGTCAGCCTGGACAGGAAGGGGATGGGGAAGGGGAAGGGGAAGGGGAAGGGAAAGGGAAAGGGAAAGGGAAAGGGAAAGGGAAAGGGAAAGGGAAAGGGAAAGGGAAAGGGAAAGGGAAAGGGAAAGGGAAAGGGAAAGGGAAAGGGAAAGGGAAAAAGTTGCTTTCTACAGATTGTCTCCTGAAATAAAATGGCAGTGCTTAGTACAAATAACAGATTAGGCTCTTAACCATTCTAATTCAAGAAGGTGTTGTGCATTTAACTTAAAATCTCAGAAAACCAAAATCAGCCTTCAACCAGTCATAGGAAATGATAAATAGCAAGAGAGGTATTGCATTAAAGTGACCTTGTGTTCAAATAAATAAACTTTGGGAGCAAATAAATCGGCATAATGACTGGCAACTATTGATTGAGTAGAGTATTTGCAAGAACTTATAATCCGATTTAACATGCTCTGGTCATATCTACTGTTTCATCAACTCTTTAGGCCCCATGTCTGGGCACCAAAAGGACTGCTGTGGTTTAACACAGCCCTGTGAGCCTGCCCACAGGGTAGAGAGATAGAATTAGGGAAAAAGAAGAAAAAGAGATAAAACAGCTTAATAAGAAAGAAAAGGAAAAGGGAAAAAAATTTAAAAAAAACAAAACAAAACAAAAAAAAAACCCAAGTGTGTCACAATGCAATTACTCACCACCCACTGACTGATACCCATAGGATATGGAATATCCTGTTGGCTTTTCTGGGTCAGCTGTCCTGGTTCTGTCTCTTCCCAGGACCCCCAGCTCCTTACTTACTGGGCAGCCTGAGAAGCTGAAACATGCTTGACTCTGTAAAGCACTGCTCTGCAACAGTTGAAACATTGCTGTGTTATGAACATTGTTTTCCTAGTATGTCCAAAACACAGTATCATACCAGCTACAGTGATGTGGTTTAACTTTGTCCTGGTCAAAACCAATGACAACCCCTTATTCTATATCATTTATGTCATACACATGGCTCACTCTTCTACAACTGGGTGACCAGACTGGAAGATGAGGGGAAGGCTGTTGGTGTAGTCTACCTAGATTTCAGCAAAGCCTTTGACACAGTGTCTTATGGTGTTCTCCTGGGGAAACTGGCTGCCAGCGGCCTGGACAGGACAAGGAACTGGCTACAGGGCTGTGCCCAGTGGGTAGTGGTTAATGGAGTTAAAACCAGCTGGTGACCCATTACAAGTGGTGTCCCCCAGGGATCAGTACTGGGGCCCATCTTGTTTAATATCTTCATTGATGACCTAGATGAGGGGACTGAGTGTACCCTCAGTAAGTTTGCAGATGACACCAAGCTGGGAGGCAGTTCTGATCTGCCTGAGGGTAGGGAGGCCCTTCAGAGGGATCTGGATAAGCCGGATCACTGGGTTGATCTTGTAGGTCCTTTCCAACCTTGTGATTGTATGGTTCTATGATTCTATGCTAAACACACTGCCAGGGGTCAGGACTCGGTCACTGTCCTTCTTAATTAACTTTTTAAAAATGGGTGCAGTGTTCCATTTTCTTGTCCGTAGGGACACCTTGGCGGCTTTTTAAGTCTAGTAGAGGGTGGCTTATCAACTCCATCTTTTGATTCCTTATGGACTCTGGGATGGATCTTCCCATGTCTTGGGAATATGTCCAAAGCTCTGAATGTGGCCTTATGTTTGGTCTTCATAGGATGGGAGGCACTTTGTTTTCTCAGGTGACCACCAGGGAAAACCGGTCACCTCAGAGTGAGGGACTAGCCCAAGTGTACTGAGTCTATATAACACCCTGAGAAACTCTTAAGCCACAGGAGAGTACCTGGTGTCATTTCACTTGATTTGACAGGTGTCCCAGTCCTGGAACTGGGGCAAGAGAAGGCTCTAGAAGTCCAGGCACTGGGACATATAAATAGGGGTACACACAAGTCTATGGGAGGCCCCTTCTCTCCACACCTGACACCCCCACTGGCAGTTCAGATGCTGGATCCAGAACTGGTGAATTCTCTCCCCCACCCTTCACCCAACTGTTTTTCTTTCTTTCCTCCTGAAGTTGCTAAGGCAAGGCTTCCCAAAAGCTGTTAAGTAACTCAGGGTTTACTTTGATTTCCCATAAAGCTGCACAGCTTAGATAGATATACCTCTGAGAGGCCTAACACATACTGGATTGTGGTTCTGTAAGGATTTCTCTTTAAGGTTGATGTTTGGACATGGTCCGTGTTATTCCATCTCAATCCAGTCTGAGTGGATTCAAGAATTCGACTAATTACCCCATCCCAGAGGTGGGGTGTGACACTCAGGAAGAAATATATATCCAGACTGAGAATGGAAGATATTTCTGAAAAGCATCAGGGTCATGCTTACAGAAGAGGAATGGGAAAGACTGACCAGACATTTCTGAAGCAAGGAGAATGCCAAACCCAATTTCTGTGTAACACACTAGTGAAAAACCTACAGTTTATTACTGAAGAAACAGAGGATGTATATAATAGCTGTTGATTTAATCAAAGAAAATAAAAGTTCTATGTATTAGTGTCAATTGTAATGCATAAAAGGTGGACTGGAATGAAAAGGAAGGTACAGCCAATTAGGAACAGGAAAAGAAAATAGCATCTTGAAACTGGGGTGCTGTGTGGGCGGACAGCCCATGGTGATGACCCCAAGCAACAGGCTGTGACATCACCGGGTGACGGATTGTGACTGCTCAGCCCTCACTGCTCATAGTGGGGTGCGGGCAGAGCCTGGCTCAGTCTGGCTCGTTCCTGGACCCTGCTGAGCAGCTCTGCGAGGCTTGGAGGTTCTTCGAGCAAGGTTTTGGCTGTGCTGTGCTGGGTCGTGCCTGGGGCTGCTCGCAGCATCTCAGTGCCTGACCCACAGCATCGCTTCTGTTTCCCCGGCCCTGCCCAGTGCAGGCAGCTGGGACTCTACTGAGTGCACCCGCAGCAGCGGAGGTGAGTGGTGCGGGGACATGTGGGTCCCTCAGGGCAGTCCTGGGCTTGGCAGGGCTTCCTGCTGAGGACTTTCACACCCTGGGACAGCGAGTGACTGTGGCCTCTCTTCCTCTTGCAGTGAGACACCACCGCTGCAGCTCTGGTGAAGAACAGCTCGTTATCCTCAGTTCTCCCGGACAGCTGCAGCGAGAGGAACATGTCTGCAGGAGAGGAGTGGACATGTTCCATCTGTCGCGATGTGCGACAGGACATGGCCCGTGTGATCCCATGTAATCACACGTTCTGCCTGGGCTGCATCCATCGGTGGGCGACTGTGAGGGACAGCTGCCCGCTGTGCAGGACGGCCATGCGGACCATCCGGGTCTGCGTGCGGGGAGACAATCAGTTCGTGGACTGCATCGTGTCCCCGCCCGCAGTGCCGGTGCCCGTCGGCTTCATCACCAGCACCGGCCGCAGAGGTGCTGCGGCATCTGCTCCATTGCCAGCTGTGCAGAGGGATGTGGGAGCAGCAAGAGTGGGTGGCCTCCTGCCCGAGGAGTGGGCAGCACTCTTCAGGGAGAGACGTGACCTCCTCTTCCCAGTGCAGCCCTGGATACAGGACATCTTCTCCCAGATCCAGGAGCTGCCCTGGTGGCAGATCTGTGGGCTGGAGAGCGTGATCCTGGCTCTTCTGTGCCGAGTGGGGCTGAACAAGGATGCCCTGGTGTACCACGCACAGCCCACCCTGGGACCTATCACGGCAGCATTCATGGACGCGCTCATCGAAGTCATCGTGAGCCGGTGCGGCCAGGAGGCCCGGAGGCTGCTGGGCCTCGAAGATGCCAGCGCTGCCCAGGAGCAGGAGCACGAGGACGGGCCCGAAGAGCCCAGTGCTGCCCAGGAGCACGAGGATGGCCCCCCAGCCCCGTCTGGTCCCTCCACATCTCCTCAGGGGACCGTTGCCCCCAGCACCTCTCCCTCCGGCAGCTCCGCGGGTCCCGACGCGGAGGAGCTCCCCGGCACATCCAGCGGGGCCCTCGGCACAGGATCCCGGCCCCCCACCAAGAGGAGGGCCGGCAGCGCCCAGCGCGCTCCTCCGCCCCGCAAGAGGCGGCGCCCCCGGCGCCACTAGCCGGGCTGTCACAGCTTTTAGTAGAATAAAAGATAGACAAAAACACAGAAGCGCGTGTCGTTCCCAGGGTCCAACTTCCCAGACCGTTCGCCCTTCACGCACACGCCCAACACGGTGCCACTCAAGTGTCAGTGACACCTCAGCACCTTTATTGCTCTCCTAAAATACCTGAAAAGTGATTGCGGCAAAAGCTGCCAGACTGTTCTCACTATTGACAGCATCACGGAGTTCTCTAGATTAATCTTGCTCCATGACAGAGCGGCAGTGGACCCCTTTCTAGACCGTTTGCCCTTCACTCACACACCCAACACTGCGCCACGTGCGGGTGCCAGGTGCAGATGTGCCACCATTAAAGCCTTCTGCTGGGCCATGTGTGGGTTGTGATCTGCAGTGCTACTGTGAATGGAATCCTCTGAGCAGCAGGTGAAGGCAGCCAAAATACTGGAGCTGGAGTTTTGGGAGGGCCCTTGTCTTTGCCTGGCACCAACATGGAGCAGCGATTTGTGTCTCAGCGATTTGTGCCAGGATCAGAGCATAGGACCAAGAAAGAGGATAAGGATAGAGATGGGTTGGGCGAGGGAAAAGGTGAGGGATGTGGTTGTGGGACAATATATTTACAGTAAACAAATTATTCAGTCTATGAATTGGGTGTTTTACCTCACTGTTGGGAATATTTTGCTACTCTTTTAGACTTCCATATTAGAGTAGCAATCTCCTGGTTTTATCATCTGGAGTCTTTTTTAGTTTCTTTATGTAATGTTCTATAGTACGGAATATCCATTTTGCCAGTTTAGGCAGCTGTCTTTGTTCTGTTCCCTCCCATCTCCTTGCGCCTCCCCAGTCCTTTCACTGGCAGTGCAGTATAAGAAGCTGAAGAACTGAAATGCACTTGGCTCCGTGCAGTGCTATTCTGCAGCAACTGAATCATCAGTGTTATCAGTACTGTTTTCTCTTAAAGGCAAAACATTCCAACCACTATGAAGAAAATCTGCTCTGTCCTAGCTGAAACCAAGACAGTATCCACACCTCATTCCATAGCATTTACATCACGTTCATGTTCCACAATTTTCTGTGAATCCTAACTAGTTACCAGGCTTGTTTTTGATGTCTACACATATATAGCATTCCCATTCTGGGGACCATCTCTGTAAGTTGTCCATGGAATTCATTCAGTCCGTGACTTCGGGCTCCCTCCATCCTAACAGTCACTTGGTGCAGAAGGGATGATGCACCATGCTGGACTGATGCATGCTGAACCCAGTTCTGCTTCCATCAGTATTTGTTCTTTAATCTGGATCATTCTTAGTGGAATATTATTAATAAGGCATACAGCAACAACAGCAGAGGTGGCATGCAGAATTATATAGTAATTAACAACACACGATTCAAATTATTGGCTGTTCCCACCCAATCCTACCCTTCAGGTACACACCAGATATTGCCATCATTTTGCATTACTAACCATATGCACACAGGTCTCTGAGTAAAAGCAATCCCACAGATGGATTTGCCATTGCCAGATGCAAAAATAACCCAGACTGTCTTGCCAAGCATGTTCCTTATGTGCAACACAGGGATTTCCCCCTTCCACAATACGTAAGAGGGTTGATTGGGCAAATCCAGTTCTGTTGGTAGATCCAGGAGAGCTGACAAACCAGGTGGCTTTTGTTAAATGTGTATCTCGCTGTTTGGATCTTCCAGCACCTACTGCTATCACTGTAGCTTCTAATGGTTTGTTGTATTGTTTGCAGCTTTTCAGACTGAAGGAGTGATTGGATCTTTTTTGAACAGAACCTGAAAAGGGTTTGAGGATATGGGTGGTGGGGGGCAGGAAATATGTCACTTTTCTATGGCTCGTTAAAATGCTTGTGAATTTAAAGGATGTCTCCACTCTGTCAGAGTAAACCATCAGATGTCTTTTGAGACAGAATTCTGGCTGTTCTGTGCTGGTAGGCAGAATATGTAAGTCCAGGTCACCAGGAAAATAAGAAGACATTTTAAGAAGTCTTAAACAAACAAACAAATAAGGACATTACTCCTCTTGCTATGTTCTCCCTTGGATTCAGTATTCTGAGCTTCTTTTACTAGGTTTTGATATTCTTTGTGAAATTCAGCCACAACAGAATAAGCTAGGACAACAAAAGCTGCACACCATTACCCAGCTCATCCTCCTGGAAATACAAGAAGATTGTTTTTCTACTTCCAAGCACTTCATACCCACAGTTATAAATTACTCCAGGAAATCAGAACTTCAACAATTAAAACTGCTCATTGGCAAAAGTGCTTTTTACTGTTGGGCCTATGTCATAAGAACTGTAATTGTCCTGGCACTTACACTCAGTCTTAATCCTTCCAGCAACCCAGTTCTGCTGAGCACAACCAGGACACAGGCTGCTTCACTGCCTTATGCTGCCCAAGATCCTGCCTTGTTATTTCTGAGGCAAAAAACCACAATGTCTCAACCAACTGTGTCAAGAGACCAAGGGCCAACATTGCTAGAAGCATGCTGCCTTCTCTTTGCAAGGAAGAAGAAACAGTGAGAAAGCAGCAACATCTGCCTTACAGAGTGCACACACTGCTGCTGATGCTCCTGCTGTGCAGGGAAAGTTCTGGAAGATCCCATAGTTTTCAGCACCAGCTCAACAAACAGCTGGGCATCTCCAAGGACTTTCAGCCTCCTGAGGTAAATTCTCTACTTCAGGGAATTGCTCTTATCAGCAGTCTAGCTGTGTCTGATCACAAAAGCACTTATAGCAATCTTGGCCTTTGAGTCAACACAGGCTTTCTAAAATTGTTTATGCTCTGGGTTTAAAGCAGACAGGCGCTGAATTTTGTCTCCATTCTTAGGGCACAGTGGCATCTAGTGGTTTGAAAGGGAGAGAATGAGGCTGGCAAAAAGTACATAAAAACAGAGACTTCTTGCAATGGTAACTTCATAGTGAACTGTTTTTACACATCCCTGCAGAGATTAGGATGAAATATTCAACTCCACTTGAGACTCTGTCTCAATTAAGAATTTTTAATAAGAAATAGATAAATAAATATCTTTCTGAAGCTGTCCTGGTGGACTGAAATGCATATGTCATTGAAGATAGTCACAAGACAGTGGACACACTAGTTGTTGCCATTCGCATATTAACTCCCTTTATTTATACCAAAAAATCTTGCAATCCTGCCATGGTTTTGTGACTACATTTGTATTTAAATGCTTTCTTTCTTTAAGGTCTGAACAGATGTGGCAGAAGAGAAATTTTATTACACTGTTCAGTGATTTCATTTCAACTCCTTTGAAACCATGCTAGGATGGAACTATTAGGGCTCTACAGTTAACTGAGTTTTGGGTTTGGCTAATGCTGGCAATTTCATTGACGACGAGAATTTAGTAGTAATATATTTGAGAAATCTGGAGCTTAAACCAACCATTTGTTTTGATATCTCCAACTTGTTAAATTTCACATCCAGAAATCTTCCAATTTCTTTCTTTTTTTTTTCCTTTTTTTTTCCCCAGTGATTTTTTCTTTATTTGCCAACATTTGTCACAGTGGTGAGTGGTAAAGATCTCTTCTGTTGTTGGAGCTAAGATAAAGGAGGGACAAAATAAATATCTTGAGAGTATTAGTACGCAGACATTTAGCCAGTGAAATGTTCTGTAACTAAATGTCTCCAAACCCACTGAGTAAGGACTGTATTCCAAAGCTGTCAATTTCATCTTAGTGAGAAGAAAAGCTACATCTTTCCACAGCTGTTTTCAAGCAGCTTTCATTAGAGACCAGTCCAGCTGGAAATCAAAATACCTCACTTTAGTTTCAAAGTCAGCAGTAGGTCTGTCCCCAGTTAATACACAGTTTCTTTTCAATATTGAAGTTAAGGTCCAGGTAACCTTCAAGAGCTTCTTTCTTGTTTTGACAGTCTGCTTGCCTGTGCATATCAGAAAAATAAAAATGACTGAGACCAGACATTCTTGTGGTGCACTTAGTAGCTTTAAAACAAATATTACTGGTAGCCACTAAGGAATCTATTTTCCCCTTGAAATGTGGAGGCAACATTGTTAGCAATAATGAAGTTAAGAAACGTTATAGATCTCATCACATTCAGCCACCTGTTCACTCTCACCGTATCTGTTTTTTCTGTACATTAGTGGAAGAGAGGAAAACAAAAAGTGGAAACCAACTGAATGCTGTGCGAAATACAATAAATGCAGCCTATCACTGAGCTGGAGCTTTACCTTGCAGAATTCTGTAATTTTTCCCAACATATTAAGGCATTTAAGATACTCTGATGAGTTTAGACAAGATAAAAGGTGAAGAAAAAAAGTTACTTTTTGGTAGACAAGACTAATTCATTTTAATTAAAACTCTCTTTCTTCTTAAGAACTATGTAGCTCTTGAATGCAGATATGGCAAACACCTATGTTCATAAGAGCTGTCGCAGAAACACTGCATTTTTCATGAGTTACAAAGAGAGTCATAAAGTCTTGTTGTTAATCTCTTGCCAGAAACAGAAAGGAGTGCATGTAAATTTGGACATGTCTAGCTTAAAAGAAGCCTAGTTTTAGATTAAATTAGATGTAACATAAATTAAATCAGTAAAGCCCTCTTCAGCAGGGAAACTGAGAAGAGCTACAAAATGCTAATCAAGGTTATGATTATGATAGGTTACACACAGTTCTGTATTCTGAGCAAGAAAACAAGATTCTTTTCAAAACACTGTATATATTATCACATCCTATTCCTATCCCAGTATGCGTGAGTGAGAAAAATCCTCTGACTAAACCTCAGTAGCAAACTCCATTCTTGGAGTAGTTGCCCAGATTTTCAACACCATACCCAAACTCTTGTACAGAAAGCCAGGGCTGAGCAGAAAAGAGTGTGGCACCATGAGATAGTATTCATAAAGAGTAAGACATGCAATAAAGAGCTGAGAAATAATAATCAGATGTTGAGAATTAAATGGTGAGTAAAACTAAAGAAACAAACTATGCTTCATCTATGGCAATAAATATTTTACCATGAAGATCTCTGAACTCACAGAAAAAAAATATATGTTTTTCATTTTACAGCCTATTGATGTGTCACAGCCATGCAAAAACATAATAAGCAACGGTCTCCTAGAGCCTCAACTCACTTAACTGAAACAGATAAAGGTGATGTGTAACATTCATAAACATGATGAAATGTGAGCTATGGAAAAGTGCTTTTTGAATCACTACAAGGCCATACCCTGGAAAGCATGTCTGCCATTCTCTGTGTTCACTCAGAGCTTCTGAATGCTGCTCAGTGTTTGCACAAGGTAGAGAAGTCTTTTACATGCCTGCATGTGTTTTAACAGATTTGCATTTTGTCTATTCACAGCAGGTGGCTGAAATAAATTGGGAAAATGGGGATGCTTTGTTTCTGGTTTTCATGTTTATCTTGGGTAGGCTGTACATGTTTTCAGCTACAAAAAATAAGTAAAGACACATACATGAAATGCTATCTTCTCCAGCTTAAATGTATTGAAAAGGATGACATGCTGCAGTACTTCCTTGAAAGCTTTACACAGGTCAAGGTTGAAGACATCATTACTCCTCCTTTGTCTAACAGTGTTGTCACTTCTGTAGAAGGTCACCAAGTTAGCCAGGAATGTCTTGCCTTCTGTCAAGAATTTGGTAGGACCAAGGCCTGTTTCATACTCAAGCAGAAGACTTTTAATTCTAACATCAGTACACAAATCCCTCTTTTGTTGTTGTTGTTGTTGTTGTTGTTTGTTTTCCCTAGCTCAGATGCTGAGCTGATGGCCAGAGAGTCTGGGTTCTGGAGACTATATCTTCACTAACATGCTAACTTTCAGAATAGATCTTTTGCCTAATTTCAGTTTATCTTATGATAGGATACAAAATGCAGCAATTACTTCTTTCCAGTGAAAAATATACCAAATTTTAAAAGCAAGATTTGGAAGGGAATACTATAAAATACCTTACATTATTGTCAGAACTCCATGCACCGGTAATGTACTGGGAATTTGTGAAGAAAGAAGCGACATACTTATGAGCAGAAGATGCTCATGGTTGATAATTTGTACACTGGCTGACAAGTTCTTAACTGAATCACAGCTTACTGTATTTCTCCTCAGCAGTAAATGACTATATTTTCAAAAATTGCCATTGTTGCTGACCCTGATACAAAACAGAAATCAAATTAAGAGTTATTATTTCAGAAGAAGAACTAAAGATGTGTTTCATAAAGTCCACGATCCTTTGGGATATTTTATTAATGATATTAATATCTGGGAACCACATTAAAATAACATAGCTCATTAATCTTAAAAAAATATTGACTACATATGCAGTCATCTCCATTCTGTCATGACAAATTAAGGCCCTAGAAGAGCCAGTACCTGAAGATGTAATTGTGAGAAAAGCAGAAACAGATACCTGACCTTCTTGTTTCTCCAACAGTTTCCAAACATTTTTAGAGTGAAAAGAGCTGGCAGTCATCCATTCCCTTCTATACTTCAGCTTGCACACTAGAGTCAACTCTGAGGCAGACTTGGATACAAGAACATTTCTGTTTCAAGTCAGTGCAGAAATTTTTGCCAAACATTTTGAATATCCGTTTCAATCAGATACTTTCATTTATTGCCCATGTGAGTGTCACCCCATGGCTCTGTCTAATTCTGTGTAGCTTTCCTAAAATCCCAGCCATGCTTTTACAGCAGGAAAGGTATAGTGTCACATTAATTCAGCTCAGTCCTTGTGGAGACAAGGTGCTGCTGTTCAGTTTTGAAGAAGCCAGACACAGCTGAGCCAAATTATTTCAGTTATGTGGAAATAAAATCTGCCATGCCATGGCACCATGGGATTTATACTGAGACAGTCAGTCCCACTTGAAACTTGCCTTTCACTGGAGTCTTCAGCATTCAGGTCACCACTTCCTTGCCAAAACATGGAAAAATAGAAGTGTCCATTCATCCATTCATGAATTAACATTGACAAATGGATAAATTCTTGAAAACCTCAAGATTTCCGCAACTTGGAATGTGATGCAATCCTCTGCTAAACTTTAAATCGATGAGGTAATCTCCAACTTTTTTTTTTTTCCCAAACACATAATTACTGCTCTTGTTGAACTCACACCTTCTAGTCTTTTTACAATAGAAATAGATTTTTTAAAAAAATGTGACCCTTTCTTTTCTGGTGTAATTTTTTTATTTTTTTTTTTTTTTTTTTTTTTGGTGGTTGAACACTGTTAAACACTGTTCTTTCATCAACCTTCTCTATTCTTCATTCACTGCTCTGATTTTTCCAGTATTTTCTTGGAAGGAAAATGAAATCAAACAGTTAACCTAGCTGAAAAAATAAATAAATAAATTTTGTTTCCTTACATACTATGTTGCACTTTTAAATGCTCAGAGTTGTTTAAATGATGTACATGTGTGTGAGAAGTAAAGCATGTCTTTACCGTGAAAGATGGAATTGAAAAGTACATTTGTAGATTTTGGGAGTTTCAGGTTTAGATTCTAAGTTAAAATAATATAGGCTTATATATACTGAGATTTTCAAAAGGTTTGAACATTGGTTGTAGAACAGAAGTTATAACTATCCAAGATTATTTTTAAAAATCTTAAAACTCATGGTTGGTGGACCAAAAAACTGACATGCTGGACAAAGGATCCATGCTACTCCCCTTATTTTAAATGGGTCTTTCAATTGACCTTGATGTAGAATGAGTTTTTTGCTCATTCAGAACAATTGGTGGTTTTTTCTTTATCCATTTTGTGTTTTGTTTCTTCAGCAAAATTAAAAATATTGTGGATGTTGCTGAAAAATAATCATAGATCCATCAAATTGGGTTATTTTGAACTAAATGGGTGCTAGAATGGGATTAAAGGTCATCTAGGAAGACTTTTTCCTTTTGATTTAGTGTCTCCTTTGCACTTAAAGGGTAATAGGTTAATAGGCTAAAACAGATATTTTTTATATGGGCCAAAGGCCAGCAAGTTCAGTTCTGAGACCTATTGAGGCATTGATTTTGCTGCCAGTTTTGCTGCCGCTCCCTTAATGACTTAAGCAACAACCAACCGTTAATTATGAGGCTATATGCAGTGAAGATGATATGTATATCTTACAGTTGCAGTGGATCAAAACCTTTTGATATCATGGAGCAGTGCAGATAAAATACACTTATATCCACTACTGCATTTGTAGGATATCTGTACTTTCACTGAACCAGAATATGACAGCACATAGAAACTTCTTGAAGGCCAGGAAGAAGTTTCATCTTTACTATCACTGAATAACGCTAAATATTAAAATCATTTCTACTTAGAAAGTTATAGGGCATGAGCTAGAACTGATATTTAGAGTAATATGCTGCTGCTGACATCTTGTGGAAATGTATGATAAAATAAAGCAACTGGAAAATTTTATTTGGGACGCAATTATATCTGAATGAATAAATGGTAAAAAAAAAAAAGTCATTTAATTCTGAATATCATAAAATATAAGAATTCAACAAGGTATTCAGCTACCCTGAAATAAAAACTGCATTCTCCTTTTCACTAGAGGAAATGAAAGACTTATATGTGAGAAAACACAGGCACATTTGTTGCTTTAATTAAGAGATGGAACTGTTTTGTTGAACTGGAAAACAGGCAAGTGAAGAAGGTAAGCTGCTGTTATTGGCAGTGAAATAGGAGATAAAATAGAAAAGAAGCATGGAAAGAGCTGGAAGAACTACTACAGTCATACCTTCCTTCCCTCTGACCTTCTTAGGATCAGCGTTATGGCATTTTGCTATTATGGAGATAACTATTCTGGGGAAAGCAGATATTTTTACTGGTTTTTTTTTTTGTTTTGTTGGGGTTTTTTTGTTGTTGTTGTTTTGTTTTTGTTTTTTTTTTTTGTTTTGTTTTTGTTTGTTTGCTTGTTTTGCGACCAGGCAGTCATAGTATGTATTTTATCTGTATAAATATATAGGTGTTTATCAGTAGACACACTCACAAAAGATGGAGGCGTATTCTTCCACGCTAAAGAAGAGTTCAGGAGTACAGAGTTTTTATTTGCACTTCTCTATTATTGTTTCCTTAACAGTTTTAAAACAACCAAAGAATCATAAGGATAATTAAATTTGTTGTGTTTTTTTTTTAATATGAACGGAGTATCCAACTGTTTCAAAGTGTGGTAGAAGGCGTGCTGACAGACTCTCATTGTCATTAGAATAGGGCATTCCATCCAGCCTGCAGTACTGGTTGCATTCCAATCCAATATAGCCTACCCATAATCATTTGACTTTGCTTTTATGCCTCTTGCTGCATCTTCATTGTAACCTGTTTTCAAAAGCATGCACTACATTTCCTGCTGAGCATGTATGCTTCTGCCCTATTACATACTTAACTGCTTTATGAACCAATATGCTTGACTCTGTATGTGTGTGCATGTGCATATAAATGAATTAAAAGTCTTCTGGTGAGTTCTGCATTTATTTCACTTCTTTTTTTCCAAGTTGCTTAAAGAACTATGAGGTGTTTTATATTGTGCACAAGAACTCTGCAATGATAACACTTATAATGGATACGAATTTTCTGAATTTTCCATTGATAATACATAACTAACCTGTACTGAAATCACAAAGCAGTGACAAAGCTGACGATGTGACTCAGGTAACAGTTTATCACTGTCTAAGCACTTGAATGTCACAGCAATACAGGGCTCCAAACTCTGGCATGATCTCTCTAAAAATGTGAAATAAACAACAGTCTATTGGTAATGTTTATGATTTAAATTCATTGAAGTCTTATAGGCAGACTGGTAAAGGAAACTTTAATAGTGTACAGCCTCCTACTGCATACTTCTACAATGTAAACCTTAATACTTTCAGACAGGATGCTAGAATTAATTTTATTTTGCATGTATCTTTTGCCTAAATGAAGCACAAACTTTTTATTAAACAGAGCAGACTAAAGTGAGATTTGGTCTTAGAGAACAGCCTAAGCTTATGAATGAGTCTGGGCAGTCACCATCATGAAGAATGAACATGTTAAAGAAACTTAAGCTATCCATAGTAAAGCACACAGATAAACCACTGTTTTTTTAAAATCCAGTGCAAAACACCATCTGGGAAACTACTCACTTTACACCTTTTAAAGCTGCCTTTTTAACAGTTTATTATATTTTGAAACATATTTAGGAAATGTTGTTCTGTCACCAGTCATGTTTTAAGTTTACTTCTAGAATTATCCAGAAGTAAATACTAAAATTTCTGCTTATATAACATAATAGTTTCAAATGGAACCGAAGCTATGCATTGCAGTTTAAAAAGTTGCTTTCCACGATAAATAACTTGCTCTTGTGGCTCTGCTCACAAAGAACATCCCTGCATCTGCAGTGCTTACATATAAAACCATGAGTACTACTAAAGTATATGGCAATGGTACTGAAGTTACGGTAAGTTGAACATGAGGCAGCAGTAACGCCCTGACGCCCAGAGGGCCAGCCATGCCCTTTTACAGCCATGAACCTGTATATTCCATCCTAAACAGTACTATCCAAATCACAGCACAACACTACTGGCAGCAGATTATTTTTGCTACATGAATAATAACCCTCAATGAGAACAAATGACTGTGTGCAAAGCACATAAAATCAACACCTTTTAAAGCTGACAAGACGACATCCTATTTTAAATTCCTATGACTCAATTTTTTAGTGATACAGTGCAAAAATAATAATAATAAGGAAAAAAATAAAACAAGTACTGTTTGCTACGACTTTCTTCTGCAGTATGAACCTGAGCAAACATTGATATAATAATAATAATAATAATAATAATAATAATAATAATAATTAAAAAAAGCTTAGCTTGTGCAGTATTTAGTCAGCATAACACCTAAAGAAAAAACACTTCTATTAGGAATAGTTTGTGGTTAAAGAATAGAGAAATATGAAGTGAGGAGGCTTTCTCATATCAGGAAGTTTTAGGAAGGAAAACTGCAAATGTGAGATTGCATATAGACAGGAAATCCAGTGTTTCAGTAATGTCAAATTTCACTGGTAAAACTGTCAGTGCTGCCCACTGCCTTGTGCCATGCTTGCCTCTTGTTTTCTCAGAACCCTCAGATCATGGTGAGAATCAACATACATAGTGTATAAGCATTCTGGACACCCAAAAGATGGTCAGATACAATATTCTAACCCAGAAGCTTTTGTTCAAAATGCCACTTTCCTTTTACTTAAAAAATATATAGCTTTTAGTAGTTTGATAGAAATACCGTTCAGAGTGCATGTGGAAAGAAAGGAGTGTTGGGGGGGAAAAGAGATCCTGCACAGAAGAATATGAATTGAGACTGAGGCAGGTAGCCAAGCTTCTTTCAATTTCCCTGGAAATCAGTAACATAGAAGAACCATTCATTTGCACAGTATGAAAGCAGGTGTGCAATGTGACTAGGAGGGAAGAAATGGCAGTGTGTAGTCTGAAAAAGGTGATAAATGCTGTAATTGTTAACTGCCCCAGTTGGTCTCCCTAAGCAGAAACTTGGCTCAGAAAATGCTGAAACAAAGAGGTGTTGTTTAGGTCATTAGTTACTATTCACTTGTGCAGAACGGGTGGCTTTAAACGTACAGTTTTGTTCCGGACTGTGTTAGTTAAAAGGCTTATAGCACTTTGAAAGGAAACTGTAATACTTAAAGCTAAATTTCAGTAACTCACAGTCCAAGGAGACAGACGAAAAGAAGTTGTACAGAAAAGAAAAACAAATACAAGAAAAGAGACAAAGGTAGTTTCCCAAATTGTAGTTCATTGTGAGATAGTACTGGGATGTTTAGATCAGTCTTAAGATTTTTAGGTCTTATAACAATTTCTGTAAGACACTGACAAGTCTTCAAGGGACTTGCTTGCTTCTTTGTGTATGTGAACTCTATAGTAATATTCCCAATTTAATGTTTCTCTGTGTCTGATTAAAACTAGTAGTTAAGGTACTGGACAGATAAGAAAAACCAAATGAGAGATAAACATCCCATGACATTGGAAATGACAACTGTAATCTCACTAGAGGAAAAACGAGACTGAAATATATTTGTATCTTTTCCATTTTGCCTAGAGGAAGGATGCAAAGTCAAAACAAATTTCTGTTTTGAAAACTGAAGCTAGCAAAATCTTGTCAACCCAGTAACTCTTAAAAATTGACCCCTGTGAGTTTTTTGGAGCTACTTCCTAGGGAGATGGTTGTTTAGGATGGCAGAAATCTCAGGACACATTGCCTCTTTCACTTGCAGCCTCATATTTGCCTCAACCCGTTTTAACACGAATTCCTAAACCCCTGATTTACACAAAGAATTAAATTTGATTTTCTCAGTTGAATTCTGGGTTAATTGTGCACTGACAGCAAGGAGAAAGTTAGATAGAACATGGCATGAGATAAAAAAAAATAGTTACCATTCACTGAAATTCCCTCAGTTACTATTTATTGAAATTCCCTCCCTTCATTGCAAATGAACATTCAAATAATGAGTAACAGAATGCAGCAAACAAATACACTTATTTCAATAAAAACAAATTTTCTGTTATTCCACATAAATCTAACATCTTCCATTTTTATTTTCTTTTTTCTTTTTTCTTTTTTTCAGTTTTTTCTTTTTTTCTTTTTTTAATGTTTAAATATAAATGAAAACAAAATAATGTATAATGGGTACATTCTTTCACTGACATTTTAAAATTATTTGAAATTTTATTTTTTATGCAACAGTGCAAATACCTGATTTGCTCATTTCTGACATTTAAGATGTTTTTGATAGTAAAAGAGGTGGGTGTTTCTTTTTTCTTTTTTTTTCTTTTTTCTTTTTTTTTTCTTTTTTTTTTTTCTTTTTTTCCTTTTTTTCTTTTTGTTTGATTGTTTGTTTGTTTTAGACAGCAGGCTGACTGCTAAGCAAGAAGAGAAAATCCATTAACTATTTTCTTTTCCACTGTATTAAGAACTGCTGAGGTATGCAGTGCTGTATTTGAAGGAGTGTTTTTTGTATACACATACAACATTTAAAAAAAAAAAATCATAAGCATCTTTATTTGATTTTTTTTAGACCAAGGGTGTTGTGCAGAAATCTGATTCAGACTGGATGCCATCTGCTGGTGAACACCAGTAAGTAACTCTGCCGTTGCTTTAATGTCTTTCATGTAAAATATAGGCCTAACGCTAGACATTCAAATTCATAAACACAGCAGACAAGCTTACAACTGTGGATATGATAAGAGCAAGTTCTCCTGTACAGCCTGATCTGCCTGCCTGAGGGTGACTGCTGGCAAAGTTTCCCAGCAGGTTCCCTCTCCTTTTTCTGACCTGCACTATGATGTCTCCAGCAAGTCTCCTTCACAGGAGTGATTCCCTCTACACTAGCTCCATAGATTTTGCTGCCATACCCCCTGGCTGTACTCCCATAGTACAGACCACTCTGCTTCTTATTTCTGTTATCTCTCATAACTAGAACACCTCCTTGTACCTCTGGTAGCAGGACTTCCATGCAATGACTAGCCAAATCAGTACATTAGTATTGCTAAGCTCTGTTCATTTTCAAGAGTCTTCTAAAGCCCATTCTTGAAAGAACAGATGAAAAGAACAACTAGACAGTGGTTTACAAAAGAAAAGCATACTAATCAACAACAGAAAAAAATAAAAAAAAATAAAAATAAAAAAAATCTCCCAAATCAAATGTATAGACCAGAAGAAGGTGTCACTACTCAAACTTATATCCATGACAGTCAGACTGTAGGATTTCATACACAATTATGTTGGCAACTAACCCTCCCAGGTGCGAAAAAAAGGCTTCTGTGTCAATGAACCACATCTGATGATCTCAGAAATGTGGTATGGTGTTCTCATCTGCTTCTATTTGTCTCTTGTCCAGTAGTAATACCAGATAGCCAGCACTGGTTACTGTGCTTGAGATGCAACTGGAGCATGGTTCAGTGTCTTGTCAAATAACAGTGAAATTACATTCATGTTACACTAGTGCTAAAAAGGCATGAGGTTACTTTATCTTGATAAACTCCTTTTTCCTTTTCCTTATCTAGCATGGTAGAGGTATATAGAAGTAATTGCTGAATCTATCAAAAGAACTTACTCCAGCCAGAGAGCCCACAACATGAGAGTGATTAGATTTACATGTTAAAAAAATGTAAGAACTTCTTTGTCTATTCTATTTTGATTACAACTATGAGCTTTCAAAAGCAACACAATTATTCTCTAATTGCTACCTATTACTGTGCTATAGGCTGGAGAGAATTAAAGTTCTAAATCTCATTTGAGCTGGTCTGGCACAGTGGTGTTAGAATCCGTAATGTACCAAATGTACTGCAGCTGGGCCAGTGTTTCTAGAGAATAGCAGGGTACATTTCACAGACTGCAAGTAAACATCTGCTATTCCAGCTACAGCTGTGTGCCAAAGCCTTTTGCAAAGATGTCTGTCTGAGGCAGATGCAGCCTCTTTCAGAAAAGGCATGTGCTTTGACTTGTTTTATACTGTTAGTTTTTGATAAAAGCCTAGCAATAGCACAGAGAAAAACACCCACTGTGTCAGAACAAGACAATTTCTGTGCTTGTCAAAAAATTTGTGGCCAGTTCTCAGAAAGGGAACCAGGACAAGTTACATGGCCAAACCAGCAAATGTTGCAGATCTAAATGCTTGTGTACAGATTTCAACCCAGCAAATTATTACTACTAGCATGTTTAAAATCCGCTTATGCTTTTTGCTGGTTGGGGGCTTACGTTCATGATTATGCCTGAGAATTAGTTAATTTAGAAACAAGATATAGTACTTGAGAGATGTTCCATAAGCTTAGGATGAATCCACACTAAGAGACTTTGTTCTTTTTTAAAACTTACACGTTTCTATTAAAAAAAAAAAAAAAAAGATATTTAAAAACAAACGAACAACAACAAAAAAAATACTGGTTACTGACTTTCCAAAAGTTTGATTGACATTTTCATTACAAATATGAAAAAAAAAAAAAAGAGAGAGAGAGAGAACTCTTCACCTCATCCACACCTTTTGATCACATTCAGACTTAGACCAGGGATATTCCTCTGCTGTATTCACAAGTCCTTCACTCTGAATTCAGGTACATTTATGAAAAGATTTTTTAAAACCCACAACAGCAGAACAGTGAGAGCAGCGGTCTTGAGCTGTATACACATTAATCAATTAATTGCAAACAATAGCAGTATAACAAAACAAAACAAAAGACTAAAAGATTATGCTTCAGATAATCACTTAATTACTGCAACCTTCATGAAGAATGGCAATCCCATGAATATCAAATCCCAAAAGGAATGTATTTTAGAATTTATCTAAAATTTAATTTATCTAAAATTCATGTAGGCAGTTCTGGTTTGTTGGTGGCAATGGTTTTTGTTTTGTTGTTTGAGTTTTTTTGAGGGGATTTGGTTTTTGTTGTTGTTGTTTCTTTTTGAAGCAAAGCTTCATTTTTGTGTCACCTAAAAGTGACTTGATTAAAATAGGAGTTGAGTGAGAAAGCCACATTCTGACATTCAGAATAAGAATGTTTTTCAGCTTGCTAGGTGGATTCCATGAGCTTCCATTCAAATGTTTTTGTTTTATTTTGAAGAGTTTTTTAGTAGATAAAAAACAAATGCTGCAGAGCTGCCTGCCCTGATGACATTGCCTACACCATATCTGAAGAATGATCTTGTTTTCTTCCAATATTATGGAGCAAGATACCCTGTCTGCCAATAACAACACAACTGCTGAACTATGGCACTTTCTTGTCAGTTAGAACAGCTTCATGTAGTATAACATATTGTGTACTGGAAGAACAGTGGGGGCGTAGCTCTGTAACCAAAAGCCACTTTCCTCTCTTGTAGGGAAAAGTGCTAGAAAGTTGTTGGCGCTCAGTAGTGTTAGAGCTCCCTTAGTTTCTTGTAGCATCAGAACAGTTCTCTTTATTGTGTTCATCATGTATCTTATATACTACTCACTTACAAGCAAGACATTCCTGTTCCTCTAACAGTTCCTGTAATCAGTTAATTGGTCCCAGCTTCTCCCGAACAACAGTGATAAAGGATGAAAGGTTTCTCAAAAGTAACAGGATTAACAGTGCATATCAAAAGAACCTCCTGTCTACACTTGGATGCAAACAGACACTGCCAGCTCTTTGTCTTACGCTCTGGTCTTCCGTGGCTTCACAGTGATAAGGTCTACCAAAGAGTCTGATAAGCTCTTTGGTGACTCGCTCACAGTTACATCTTCCCCAACAAAAGTCATCCCAGGATATTTTGTGCTCTGTTAGCTCTGTCAATTTGGATATAAATAGGCAATTTCAGCTTAAATTCTTAGTGCATTTTGGATTAGTAATGGCTTGTGCTCAAGGCACCCCTTCAAGTTCTATAGCTTTCTTCTTGCTTTAGATCTGAGAGGGATGTGAGCATTCCTGAGCTAATCTAGCCCAGTTTGTGGGACATCAAATCAACTACGAAGATTATCCAATTCCAGCATTCACTACTCATCTCCCTTAACTTTGGCACATAAACTTTCAGATCTAGCTGAAAATTTTGGAGAGAAGTTATCCCTGGAAGGAATTTTTTCCCCTCTTTTGAGATATTTGTAATGACAGAGGGAGTTAGAACTGAAGTTAAAGACACTCAAACAAAACAGAGTGGATGGAGACACAGTGCTCTACCAATGTCTTTCCAAATCAAAGCCAAGAAACTTTGAAGAGCTACAGAGACAGGAAAAAAAAAAAGAAAAGAAAAAGAGAAAGAAAAAGAGAAAGAAAAGAAAAAGAGAAAGAAAAAGAGAAAGAAAAGGAAAAAGAGAAAGAAAAAGAGAAAGAAAAGGAAAAAGAGAAAGAAAAGAAAAAGAGAAAGAAAAAGAGAAAGAAAAGGAAAAAGAGGAAGAAAAGGAAAAAGAGAAAGAAAAGGAAAAAGAGAAAGAAAAAGAAAAAGAAAAAGAAAAAGAAAAAGAAAAAGAAAAAGAGAAAGAAAAAGAGAAAGAAAAAGAAAAAGAAAAAGAAAAAGAAAAAGAAAAAGAAAAAGAAAAAGAAAAAGAAAAAGAAAAAGAAAAAGAAAAAGAAAAAGAAAAAGAAAAAGAAAAAGGAAAAGAAAAAGAAAAAGAAAAAGAAAAAGAAAAAGAAAAAGAAAAAGAAAAAGAAAAAGGAAAAGAAAAAGAAAAAGAAAAAGAAAAAGAAAAAGAAAAAGAAAAAGAAAAAGAGAAAGAAAAAGAAAAAGAAAAAGAAAAAGAAAAAGAAAAAGAAAAAGAAAAGAAAAAGAAAAAAGACTGTCCATTTTCTGGCTGAAAGAAATTCATAAAAGCCAAGGAACAAATAAAAACCAGCAAAGGAAATTCAACAAAGTATTACAGGCATGAAAGAACAGCAGCACTCAATAATTAATTTCTGGAAAGCAATATACAGAATTTTCATCTTTTTAACTGGTCACACAGTAATTATCCTAAATCTGTCAGTATATCTCAACGCTACTTTCAAACTGGGTAAAGATGCTGAATTACAGATTGGAGCTGATGAAATGAGAAAGCTGCTAAGGAAAGGCTGAATGTTGCCTATCCAGTATCCTTGACTGTTAGCACATACCTCTTAGTCACTGTTTGTCCTAAAAACTCAAATGAAAAAGAGATTTTGCACAAGAACTTAAGGTCTGTGATTTAAATACAGAATTGTTAAGCTCAGCTCTGACAGTTAGAAGTCCATGATTACTTCAGTGTAAAACTGTAGAGAGTGTTTCTCAAGTAGTTGAACAGCTCTGCAAAGTATTTCAGCATTTTAATATAGCTAGGTTTCTGTGATCATACTTTTCCTTTCTATTCACTAATATGTGAAAATTCCTAGTCAAATAATCATTTTCAGTCTATGCTCCGTGTTTCCAAACTTCGGTGTCTTATTTTAATCTTTCTTTTGAGAATGTCTGGAAGTCTGTGTAGAAAACTAAATGCAGCCTCATTATCCTTGCCTGGAAATTTGTGGAATGGATATTCTGATTCTTTCTGGCAGATCTCAAATAGATTGCCCGCATTCATTTTCTCTATAAAAACGTTTAGTATCCTTTTCTGTATTTATTTTGAAGCATAAAATATGTAAATTATTTTATTTAGTCAGCAACTAGTTGGAGAAATGGAGTCACTGAAAGATGAAGAACAGCAAGGGTGATAATTATGAAATGAATGACGGGAAGGTCTTTGCTTCATTTTAATAAATGAAAGTTTTCATCACGAGTTCCTTATTGCACTGGCTTTAAAAGATGCTTACTGTGTGATGTTGGGAAGAAGATCTGAGCTCACACTTTTAGCCATATGAGTGCAACGTAGATTAAAAATAAATAAATAAATAAATAAATTTTATGCCAGACTGATA
The DNA here is from genome assembly GCF_054131305.1 of Coturnix japonica. Lineage (NCBI taxonomy): Eukaryota > Metazoa > Chordata > Aves > Galliformes > Phasianidae > Coturnix > Coturnix japonica. The sequence goes on along the minus strand of NC_140702.1, from coordinate 18,892,381 downwards.
TGAGCTGCGTTCTCCTTCTGGATATACTGATGTTTCTTTGCTAAAAAACAGATTTGATGATAGCCATCCAAGATACACTGAAATAATTATTTCCCTGCAATGTGCCCTGTCAGACCTCCACTGTATTTTTCATCTCTAACAACTACTGTCATCCCTTTAAAGGAAGAAAGATGTAAAAATCTTCAGGAAACATATGCATAATATCTAAAATTATATTACACTCAACCTGCTTGTAAAACTGTGCTTTAATGTCTGAGTCCATTTATAATAAGTAACAAGCATCCATAGCATGTAGAAACTGTTCCTAAGTGTCTGCAAGGCACAATAAAAGTCTTTATGGAAATGATATGTGGCCACAGGGAGAGGTAGATGTGGAGTATTTGAAGAAGTCTGCAAGACATATATGCCTGAGAAACCTTGTCAGAGGTCACTGTTAGGTTGTAGTCAGAAAAGACGAATTTCCCTTTAGACCTGGTTTACTCGGCTTATTTGTTGGGAAATTAACTTGTGTCTTCCTCTTCTCATACAAAAACCCCAAATTCTTAATTAACTAAGCAGGAAATGCAGTTGAAAAGCAGGACATGACGTGAAGAACATATACTATCCAGCTTTACTGGACAAGCTATGTTGCAGGATAACAGTATTCAATTTACAAGCCAGGAGTTTAGTATAATAATTCCCATGTAAACTTAGCAATATAGCCACAGATATCTAGGACACTGTTTTAAACTATAATGATTTTTTAAATGTCACAATGAGGTCATTGATGAATATGCACACCAGTAGAATTGCATCTACATTAACAAAAATGTCCTTTTCTCAATGTATCAAACACTGCTTTCTGAAGAGACTTGTTTATTACTATTTTAAATAAGTTACCTCTTAAAGTGGTTTATTTGTTTATTAAAATGTATTCAGACAGGAAATATTAAAAGCAAAGTCAATTGCTTTGTCTCACAGTACAGCATCCAAGACAGCCATAACAATAAATGTTGGTTTGATCTCAGCTCTGCAAGCACATTATAATATAATAACTCAGTACATAAATTTTTAAAATATGCCATAAAATCTTAACAATTTGCTGATTATTTTTTTTTCCATTTTTGTACTCTAGTTAAATTTTAGGGAAACCAAACACATGAGGAATGGATATCATTAAACACCTACAAGGTTTTGAAGCCTCTATAAATTTGGTCATACTAACAAAGGGATCAGTAAATCCAAGGAAAACAGTCAAATGATGTCAGTATAATTCAATTAAAGCTGAGAGCAGAATGATGCTTGAAATAGACACAGCTCAGCCTCTTCAGCAACATGCCATAAAACTATGAAATAAGCAACTATCTAATATTGCTCCATAATTCAGAAAGCATATGCAGCTGAGGTTCACAGCCCTTTGAGCCCTTTCAGCTGCAAACCAGCACGTCAACTCTATTGAGATCAAAGACTTCCAGTCTCATGTAATCAGGGTACACAATCAAGAAAACCATGGCATTGTTGAATGCTGAAAGCCATTTACTCCATAATGCTACTGCCTATTACTCATGGGCAGCCCATATGATGGTCTGTCCTCTGGCTGGACCCTAGACTCTGTTACTCTGTTCTCCTACGTCTGCTCTGAATATGGAAGCATTGTAGAATTTTCTTCATGGCACTTCAATTTTCACTGGTTTTGTATAACAAATAAACTTACTTCTGGGCATAATTAATGGCTTCCTCAAACTGTTGGCCACATCTTGATCATCCAGGATATCATGCTGCTTTATAAATACTGTCTGCTATGAAAATTTTGATAATAACCTATTAGGTTTGCAAATATAACAATAATTGAAAATGCCAACGAATTACCTAATATGGTACAATCAGCAGTTTAAATATTTTTTTTTAAGTAAGTGTATTTAAGGCCAGATGCAACTCTCAAGATAATCGGCATAAAATGACCCACTGAGTTCATTGCACAGTATTACAAGCTTCATTTTAAAACACTCTTCTTGAAGTAAAACATTGATTTTTGTTTTGTTTTGTTTTGTTTTTTAGAAGAATTAGTCTTTCTTCTACAGCTCAAGGCCACGGTTTTTCTTGTAGATAGTTTTTCACTAGAGATGCTCTATTCATTGATTTCTTGATGTGAGAAAAAGAGTTGGAAAGACAGAAGAAGACAAAAATCTCCCCTTTGCTATTTACCTTTCCATGTCTTCACACAATTGCTTTTAGTGAGGCTGAGATCTAAGCTGTAAGATGCCCTGGAAGGAAAGTTTGCCTTTGTAAATGGTGGGCACTCTGGAAAATACAGTTCAGTCCTCTTGGGAGCTTCCTATGAAAAGCAGTCTAAGTATGGAAACGTTTCTGAATAAGCCTTTTTTCCCCTATAAGGCATAGATAATCTACAAATTAACTACAGTTTATAAAAAGACATATTAGCAATTTTTACAGTTTTTTCGCCACATTTGCTCACTAAAACATTTACCATTTCCACAAAACCATTAATAAATAATATTCTGACAAAATAGCTCAGTAATATCTGCCTATCAACAGCACAAATTCATTGCAGTGAAATTCTCTTATGGTTCTTCTTAACTGTTCATGAAGAGCACAACAACTAAGAATTTGAAAGGAGGATGCACTCTGCTCAGAGATAAAAGTAAGCAGTAAATGATCTCATTTACTGCATTACAGAAGCATTTTGCTGCACGGGCTAATCAGAAGAGAAAATGCTAAGGCTTGATTATGAGTCAGTTTTGCTCTAGTGTTAAGCAACAACATAACTCATTTTGTCCAGGATTATGTTCTTTTGAGAATTAGGAGCTCAAATACAATTACAAAATCAAATTGAATTTATAAAATAAAGGGATCAGCCTTTCCAGATTTTCACTTACAGATATACGCTCCTATGGATGAAACACTGGCTGAACGGCCAGGCCCAAGAGTTGTGGTCAGTGGAGTTAAATCCAGTTGGCGTCCGATTGCAATTGGTGTCCCCCAGGGCTTGGTACTGGGGCCACTTCTATTTAACATCTTTATTAATTATCTTGATGAGAGGATTGAATGCAGCCTCAGTAAGTTTGCAGAAGACACCAAGGTGGGAGGGAGTGTTGATCTGCCTGAGGGTAGAAGAGCACTACAGAGGGACCTGGATAGACTGGATCAGTGAAACACGGTTGGCTGTATGAGTTTCAAGAAGGCCAATTGTTGGGTCCCGCAGATTGGTCACAACTACTTCAGGCAATCCTATCTAGATACCACAATTTCTAATCAAGTCAGTAATCTAAATCCAAAATACTACATTTTGCATACCTGCACTTAGATTTCGATAAGGATCTTGGTGATAAATTTTTAAAAGATATTGAGAGAAAAATCCATATTCATTATTTGCAGTTCAGGAAAAAATAAAATAAAGAAGAAATCAAAGTATTTAGAAAATGTGGATGAATCTCCAGATATATACAATTCATTGACTTCAGCGTGCGCCTGGCAGAAGCCTCAACTTTGCTTCTGCTGCTAAGGCATTTTACTTTTAACTTTTTCAGTTTAAAAATGTGTATCAGCCTTGAAAACACTCTTTTCAAACTGTTGTGATTATACTTTTTCCAACTGCAGCTCCTCCCCCTTATGAACTCTATTTCAGCTACCTGCTGAGTTGCATGGTAATAGAGATGAAGAATATGAGTGGGAAAGTAAGTAATCTTGCTAGATACATCCCATGAAAGATGTACTAAGATTTGTTCTATGCATGTGAGATTGTTTAATAATTGCATAGTGTGCATTGCCTTTCTTCTTATATTATACTTTATGATCAGTGCAAATTGCCTTACTGACTGTAAGATTAGGAAAAAAAAAAAAAAAAAGGTGAAGATGGAATCTAGAAAGAAAACATCTTTTATAGTAACACTGAAAAATCCTCTCAAATACAGCAAGGTTTAAAGACAAGGTTTAAAGACGTGGCACAGCACATGAGAAATGGTGCAAGGCAGCTCGTGCACAAAACATTTGCTTCAGCATTGATAGCAGTAACAACTCCATGAGTCAGTGAAAGTGACTTTTTCTCTTCAGTTTATCCCTTCCTATGCAAACCATAGTTCTGTTTATATGTTCTCTACTTGTTCCTTTTCTCAGAGAGAACATTAGATTTGCATAGGAGGTGGAGTCACATGCATTCCTATGTATTAAGAAGTACAGGATGTTTGAAACGCTACTGTAAGTAGGAAGTGGAGACAATGTTTTGCCTGATATTCATAATTGCATTCAAATGCTCAGCTGGATTCGTAATTCTGGTGTTTGAACCATGAGAAACTAAATCAGGTGTGCTCTCTGTCACATCTGTCAGCATCGTGCTGCTGTGCACTGCAGGCATTTGTCCATAAATACTCTGTTCACAGACAGTAGGATCAGGTAAAGACGGGGTAAGCAAGCAGTAGGCCTGGGGATGGCTGCAAAAGGAATAACAAATCACTGTGCAGTAGCTGCCAGTGAATTCTTTCATTATACAGCAGCAGGCTTTAACAAAACCGCAGGATCTTGTCAGTACCTGAAACAAGGGAAATGCCTATGCAAATATTTTGCTGGGATGTGTTCAGAAATACAAGTATTTGCATCTGGAAAAGAGGAAATACTACAGAAATAGCACATACTCTCACAGACAAAAGCAAAGCTGAATTATACCTAAAAAGGCAGAACAGTGTCAGCCTGAAGGCAGAGATTTTTAGCCAACTTTTGCTTGAAAGTGGCTTGGGACTGTGAGCAAGTGGATTAGCACGTGTTATTTGATATTTCTTCCTTCAGAAAAAAATGGGGATTTGGTTCAACCTTTACAAATAAACATGATTTCATCACAGTTGCCTCAATCCACCACTGATCTATAATATTAGCAAACCTTCAAGATCTGCAACTTTGAACCAAAGAGAAAATAAAACTAGTAAGTTCCATATTTGAACTCAACCTCTCCATATCTACAGTCAATTCAATAACATTTTAGTTGTTCTTCTGCATGCTTCTCGCCCTCTTATAGCTCATTGCGTCTGGAGAAATAAGTCAGCAAAATAAGTCAGCAGATTGCAGAGAATGGGAGAAGCTCCCTGTTAATGTTCACATTACCTTCTGGTAATTTTAACATTTATTGGGCACCATCCCAGGGATCAGAGCCAGTACTGTGCTCCATCTCGTGCTTTGGTTCCAGCGGAGAACAAAGCAAGGGAGACTAACAGCATTTTGGAAGCGGATGGAAAACTATTGACAAAAAATATTCTAAAACCTACTTGGTCTGAGGCTTTTATGGCAAAAGCAGGTTTTAGACAGAAGAAAATTAAAAGATTTATGCAAGTAATTTCTTTTTTTTTAAACCCACATATTTATGTGTTGTCAATGAAAAACATTTGATTTCTGAAATAAAGTGTACTTCAGAAGATAATGATGACACTAGAAGAAGTCAGGTGATGGGGGAGCAACTCAGCATGTCACCATCAGGCAAAAGGGCCATTATATAGAGAAAAATCTGACCACATCTGCCATGATGTTCTTAAATCACTTAAATCTGGGGTCAGGTATAGCAGGGCATATTCTGTGTGCACTGATACAGACTGTCAGAAGCAGAAATGCTGGAAGGTTCCTTTAAAAGAAATGATACCTTCCTTCACTCTTTCTAACAGGAGCATCATTTAGTCATTTCGAGTTTCCTATGGCCTGAGTATCAAAACCTGACTAAATCAACAACTAAACCAGTTTGTTAGAACTTCTTACTGAATGTTTCTATTCTTATTGTGCTGCCTACAGAAAAATTTCTTTTGACTGAATGGTGCATATTCTTCTCCAGTACACACCAAGTTAGCCTGTACTATGGAGACAAAATCCACCTCCTTTTTTAAAAGCTGATCAAGAATAACATGCTGACATCGCCTGTTTCCTGACATAGCCTGTATAAAGTCTCATCCAATTTCCTGCTTAAGTAGGTATCGTCTCTAATTTTAATATGCTGCTATTTCTTCAATAACTAGTATCAGTAACAGTTTGAGTGAATGAGTCATTTTGCACTGTATTTTTTGCCATGCAGTGCAAGAACTTGAGGTTTTCATTGTTCTTTACTACAAATAATTCTTAGGACAAAAAATAAGGTAACAAAATACTCTGCAATGTAAATTTCTCTGCTTTAAGTTAATTATTAGTAAATTATTTCAGAACTCTACTTGAAAATGTAAACCTTCTGCAGAAGTAAACATCAAAAAATTGGTACGAAAGAAAGAGATAAAAACTGCATTGTACAAGCCTTAGAGAAACAAAACTTTGCAAACCTATGCTTCACTATGTTTGCATTTTCATTACATAAGAAATTTGAGTTTTCACAACCATCATTCTTCTGAATTGTGGAGAAGGCATAAGCTGTTTTATCTTGTTTTTTTTCTCCCTCTTCTGTATGCTTTATCTTGTTTTTATTCTGTTTCACAAATAAGTCTTGGAACAACATGCTGAAACCATTATTGACCTTCTTCCACCTGGATTTATTTTTACAGATTTTATAGCATTACTAAGAAGACATGTGAGTGTCAGTCATCAGCTTTCAGTCTTGCACAATAAGCTGAAGTAATGTGTCAAATTCATTTTTAGGGATTTAGAAATAGCACCTGGTACTTTGAAAGAAGTGTTCAGCTGGAGAAGATTGGCAGAAGGAGAGGTAGAGACAGTGCCTTCTTCTGGCAGTGAGCCTGTAAGTGGATAGTGGATCACTACCAGCAGACATCATTCCAGAGATCCACAAAGCACCACCAAAGCATTATGCACTTTACATCTTCTAGTTCCCTTTGTCCAGTCCTCTACTCCTTGCAGTGACTATGTGGCTCTCCTGGCACCTTCTCTCTGAGCCTTCTCTGCAGTTATGACAACCATAATATTCCTCAGTTCCTCCTTCAGAAAGCATCTAGGGTGGTTCTGTTTGAAGGGACCTTAATAATCATCTAGTCCAACTGACCTGCCAATTCAGATCTAATTATAATCACAGAATCATAGAGTTATCCCAATTGCCTTTTGACCACTGAAAGGCATGGGACTTCCACCACCTCTGCAGGAAGCCTGTTCCAGGGTCTGAACACCCTCATGGTAAAGAAGTTTTTTTCTGATATTCAACCTGAACATCCCCTGGCATGGCTTTAACAAAAACAGAAAACAGAAAATACTCTGAGGAGGTTACAAAACTCTCAGAAGCAAACAAATTGTTTTTTTTAAGATTCCATAATAAAGGCTTATATGTGGAAAGGTATATTTGGTGCATTATGTCATCATCTTTAAATCATCATTTTGTTCATATTTGAAAATAATGTTAGTTTGCCTATTCCAGCACAGAATTAATGAATTTATTCACATTACTGCCATTTCTAAAATTTAGCATATTTTCTTACTAATAAAAAAAAAAAATTATTGTATGTCTCAATATTGACTACATCTGTGAATGAACAGGAAAATACTTACACGGTATTCAATTTGTTTCTTAGAATAAATACCCAGTGATGATGTAACTGTGAAAGATGTATGTATGACCAGCATGTAGCATGCAGCTATTTATAAGAGTTTTCATCCAAAAACCCATGCTTCTCTTGTTCAGACAGATTATGTAAACTTGCTCAATTTGTGAGTTGCATTTATCTATATGCCTACAAACAGGTATGCATAGATACACTGAAAAGACAGTGAAAAATGTTTAGGAGGTTCAACTGAGTATGTGCTTGTGGAAAACCAAGAGACTAACAGTGTCTTATTTGAGAAATTGACATTATTCAGCCCTAAATTCCTCCAGAACAGTGAAAGCTGGTCATTAAAACACATTTTTAATACGGCTAGACGAAGAATGCTTGAGTAAGTACCTCTTAGAATACATAAAATGCAAAATTAATCACAGTTGGAATAATAGAATCATGTAATTGCTTGAGTCAGAAGGGACCCCTAAAGGCCTTCAAATCCAACTCCCTGCAATGAACAGGGACATCTACAGCTAGATCAGGGTGCTCAGAGACCTGTCCTGCCTTACCTTGAATGTCTCCGGGGATGATGTATCCAAAGGGCATGTGTTAAATTCAACATGCCGAGTTCTTACTCCATCTTACTGTGAAATTTAAATGGAAGGTGTCGAGCCTTTGTTCAAATACTGAAAAAGGATACCACTTCTTGGATTCCTCCCTTATGCTGCCCATAGTTTATTGATTTGCGTATATATGTCATACTGTAACATGATGTGGGGCTTATTTAACACACCTATTTTGCACATGGGGAAGGAGTCCGAATATCCTTGTAATGCAGTAGAGAAAACTGCAGTGTTCTCTGAGTTCATTTTGGTATGATTGCACAGATCTCTGCCAACCATGCAGTTACCAACTGATCTTCTTGACAGATACATAATCTTTCATTCAGTTCAACTCTCCTGACTCAGATATCTCTTCTCCCTCAGAAGCATAGCACACCATGAGGAAATCACATTCCCAAGGAAGGCCTAGATCTAATTAAGCTAGCACAGGTACCGCTATCATAAAGGACAAGAGCTTCAAAATTCCTGTCAGGATTTCTCATTCTCCACTGAACATCTGTAGACCATGACATTTTATCTTTGGTGCCATGGTTACCTGATTGGGTGCTTTATAACCTACTGTAATCAATTTTCCTGCCTGATGTGTGTCAACTATCTCATGTTCACATGAGAATTATGCTGTAGAACAGGGAAGCTGCTCTTTTGAATGAATGCATTAAAACAGACTTGTCTTTTCTACAGATTCAATTAAATATCTGGGTTATAATGAAATATTTTCTGTAATTTTCACTCAGCAATATAAGTTTATAATTGCTTTGTCTGCATGCTTGCTTGTAATAACAAATGTTTCCAGTATCTATCAAAATACCAGATCTCCAGTGACTTTTGGAGGAATGTGAACTTTAAAAGGAGCAGAAGGTCAGGCAGTACAGCTTATGTAGCTTATTCTCTTAAAGGAGTGTTCTGATTTTCTGATGTTGTTTATGTTTTATGTTGTGTGCTGACACATTTCAAAGGATTAGGAATTAATTGCATACAGATTTGAGTGCACTGTAAAGTGATTCTCTGCATGAGAACTTGCTGTCTCACGGCTGTGCTCGCTACAGTTGTGCTTGGCTTAGTTAATCTCACTTTGTGTTCAGAGTCCTCCCCTTCCCTTTTAAACCTCCAGTACCTCCAACAAGCTGTTGGAGTGGGTCCATTGGAGGGCCACAAAGATGATAGAGGGCTGCAACACCTCTCATATGGGGACAGGCTGAGGAAGTTGAGGCTTTTCAGCAGTGGTGACAGTGACAGTGAGTCAACCCCACTGATGCAGATTGCTACAAACTCAGCATTCAGGTTCTTGTTCACCACTGGTGAAAACACATAACTAATGCTTATGCATAAGGTTATGCAACTAATGGTGACTTTGATGAAAAATAGTACTTTGTAGCGGAGAATCTCTTCTATTAAACAGTGTTATTGTGTCCCTTGTATCTGTTCTAGTTTCCATGGGAATAAATAGGGCACGTGACTTTTGGAGTGACCAGTATGTAACACAATTAATTTATTTTTACTTGCAAAATGAATGAAATACCTTGAATTCCTGTTGGTTTTGTTTTATCTTTTACTTATATTCTACTGAGTAACATTATTCTAGAAGTCAGACTTCAGTAAAATGGAGAGGAGTCATCCTTTAAAAAGTGGAAGAGAACAACCCCAGGAAAGGTTTCCTTTGCCTGAAGAAAACCTCTTTAGGCAAAGGAAACTTACTGTGTGTCCTGGCAGGAAGTTCTCAGGAGGAATATATGGAATTAAACACTTACTCCTCTATGAAAAGACTGTGAGAGGCCACCACTGGATTCCAGAGTAGATAAGACAGTTCCCACCTAAATGATTTACTGTAGTGAAATGTTGCTGAATACTTGCACTGTTGTGAACCTTGCATCTCTGTGCACTGACAGGTAAGAGAAGGAGACCTTCCAGATAAATAAGGAAGAAACTCAAGAAGAAACTCCGTCCTGTTTCTGCAGAACAGAGATAGAAATACTAATAAACATCTTATTCCTTGTAGAATTTTTCTTCTCTGTCAGTAGAATAAAAGGTTCATTAACATGACTAATTAATTTTGTCCATTATTCTTCATTCCAGCTTTAACCCACCAGTATTCATAATGAGGTTGAGGCTACTTCATTTTTTAATGGAATGGAAAAATATGAGGAAAAAATCATTCTAATTAGATATAGCTATTATTTCTAATATGCAATAGATCTCCTTCTCAGCTAATTGTACTATGGGAATTATCATCCTTTTTGCTATTGAAATTAAGAAATCATTTGACAACTCAACTTTCCATAGATTATTGAGGTTTCAAGACATTTGTTTCTCTTAATTAAGTTATTTAAGTACCAAACAAGATGTGCTAGCAGAATACAAAAATCCTGGCTCTATAAGAATTAATTGTACTTTAACTATTATTTTGACTTTTCAACATTTTCATGGTCCAAAGTCTCTTATAACAATCATATGTCAATTATCCCCTTCATCTGTGTTGCCTTTGAACTGCCTTATGGAGGTTTAATTCCTTCTGTAATCTCTTCTTAAATCTTATTTTAGCATGGCTGAAATTCTGCCATAGTTACCAGAGGTGTTTAAATAGAATTTCTCCAATCTACTAACTCTGTTGATGGAATTAGATTTTCCATTTGTAAGTTACTCTGTTAGTAATGCCAGGGGCTGCAACATCATAGCCTGATGTTGAGGTCAGAACAAAGCACTTCTAGCACAAAGCAAGAACATAAATTTCAACTACGAATTCATTTTAAGCAAAGGATTTCCCTGCATCCCGCTGTCTGCTGGCTTCTAGCCACTTTTAGCAAGTGCACTGAGAGCAGCTGCTGGATTCTTCCAAGGCAAGATATTGCTATCAGTAATGAACAGTCACTGTACATGTAAATTGCCTGGGAGTTGCAAAAGGGATAGAAAATAGATCCTCTTGCTGTTCATGAGTAAGGCCTGCACAGAGAAAGAGTATCTGAATTGGTAAATATTTTTTTCTATTGAATTAATAAATGAGGCTGCTAAGTGACAAAATGGTTCTCAAAAACCTTCTTGGAGTGTTGTATATTGTCATACTTCTCAATGGTTAAAAAAAAAATAATGTGAGCACCAAGTAAATCCTTTTCCAGCTCTACATCCTATTTGAGACAAAAAGACCAGATCAGATTCCTTTCCAGCCTTCTTACTTGTGAGCTACAATGGCAGAAAAAAAATATCAAATTTTCAGTGGTGTAACCTTAATTATATTTCAAGGTCTCACATTTTGTCCATTATTCCTTAGTGGGCCATGTATCTGAAAGTCACCCTTCCTTTTCATCTAGTTTGTGTGTCTCCTTGTTTTTTGCTGTATGAGCCTAGATTGTGTAGCTAACATAGTTCATGTATTATTTTTCTATAGAATTAGGTCACAGGGAAATTTTTTCCTGTTTATTATTTTTATTAAGGAAATTCAAATGCTTGCCTTTCTTCTATTGTACAGTCAAAAGCTTGTTTCAAACTAATTTCTGAACAAAAGCCTTAATCTACTGTTCATTTCACTGAAGAACTTAAGAAACAGACCCTAAAATATCATAGTAACATCAGTGAGAGGGGTGTTCCCTGTGTAGCAGACAAACAGGCTTTGTGCAGGAGAAGCTTCTCTCATAGTCTCAACACCAGTGACATCGGGTGCCCAATTTGATACATTTCTGCCTTGAATTTCTCACATGCTCACAGCTCCATTTAATAGAAGTTGATGAGACACACACCACTGATGACCCTACATCCATAAAACATGATTATTTATAAGAAATAAGCACATCACCTCAGAATCCTGCCCTTTGCCAACCTGCTTTCTAATAAGAGGGCCTGTTCATCAGTAGTCATTTTCCTGTGTATTTTTACTATTAATTTGAAGGCTAAAGTACAGCGGCCACAAATCATCAGCTTAGAATCAGTGTTTCATTTGCAAAGATCTTGGAAATTAATACTTCTTAATATGCCAGAAGGAAACAGAGAACTGGTTTCAGCCTAAGGTGACCTTCAGTAAGACATTTGCTTCCTGTTTCAGAAGCCTGTAGATTAGGTGGGGATAAGGAAATCAAAGCAGACTTCTTCAAGCGTCCAAATCTCATTCAGTGGCTCATGTTGTGAAACTGTGCACCTCGTGAGGCATTGAAGCAAACTAATTAAGCCATTTTAATTAAAGAAAAAAATCCAGACATCCCATTGGCAATCAGCTTCTGCTGAGATCTGAACGACATTGTTACCTGCTTCTAATGTTTAAAGTCAGCTTTTGTATTAATAAATGACATTGAACTTTTACTCATTTCTTTTATGATTTTGGATAGCACAGGGGCAAGAAATTTCCAATTCAGACAGCAGAGGAAACTGGAGGGATGGCGTTACCAGTTGTGGAGCAATTTTGATGTATCTCAATTCAATCTCCAGTGTCCAGAATCTAACACAACTGTAACTAATCAGATGGGGCTGGTTTTTCTTTCTGTGGACAAAAATCTTTATGTGATTGATGAAGTCAAACTGTTCTGAAAGCTATTCCTAGGACATGTAAACTTTTATGGGTACTAAAAGCCAAGTTTTACATCAATTTTGTGCATTTTGTTTTATAAAACACTTTGAGCCCCTTGAATTTTTATTTACTAGAACACAGTTATAACACTAGAGTCTTTTTAGATGTGTGCATAATTCAGAATCAACTACCCGAGACTTTTAGTTAATCGTTCAGCACAGTTTGAAAGCATTCTTCCCACCATGATTCCAAATTAATCCATTACAGAGGCACTTTTTGTTTCATTTTCTAATTCAGCATTTAGTATGAAAGCTTGTAATTGATCAGTAAAGTGGCAGTCTTTAGAAGGTAAAAGACAAAGCTCAGATTCATACAAGAAAAAAAAACAAAAACCTTGAGATGAGGTTTTCAGTACTGTATGGCATAAATACCTTCCTAAAGAAATCTATTTCATTTTATGAACAGCATTGTATATAACAATTAAAAAGAATTGGTTTGAGCTGAGAGAAAGACATGTTTGGCAAGCTGAAGTATTTTGCCCCTTTGTTCCTATGAAACACCTCAACTCAAATGTGATTTTTATTTTACTATTTGCGAAATAATGATCACGCTGTAACTGTGCACTTCATGATCTTTCGAGGTGAGAACAGGTGCAAAAATACATTTAAACCACAGATATATTTAATGCTTTTCAAAAAGTAAAATTCTGTGTGCTTGAGACATCCGTATGCCACAAAACATTTTAACACACCAAAATTGAAGTATGTCTTACAAGTATCCAGCTATAGAATTACCTGGGTTGGAAGGGACCTCAAGGATCATGTAGTTCCAACCCCCCTGCCTAGCAGGGCCACCAAACATACACATTTACTAGATCAGGTTGCCCAGGGCCCCGTCCAACCTGGTCTTGAACACCTCCAAGGACGGGGCATCTACAACCTCCCTGGGCAGCCTGTTCCAGGACCTAACCACTCTCCTAGTGAAGAACGTCCCCCTAACATCCAACCTAAATCTTCCCTCTTTTAACTTAAAACCATTTCCCCGTGTCCTGCTATTATCAGCCCTTTCGAAGAGTTTACTCCCCTCCTGGGAGTAAGTTCCCTTCAGGTATTGAAAGGCTGCAATGAGGTCACCCCGCAACCTTCTCTTCTCCAGGCTGAACAAACCCAACTCCCTCAGCCTGTCCTAATCAGCTATGCTGATTTTTATTTCTGAATTGGGACATTTTCCTGCAGAGCCTGATTTCTGTGTGACAAAAGTTGGCATAGTTGTATGTGAGTTTTAATGAACTCACATCAAGATACCTCAGACCAAACCATTAAAAGGTCTCACTAGATTTACCAGAAACAATGAAACAGGTTGAAAAAGTAATGTCAGAACCAAAAAGACTCCCTCACTTCATGTATGAAAATGATAATATGCAGATGAAGTTAAGTCTTGGAGAAATATCCACTAATGCTTCAACACACACTGGGACAGTTCAGTCATCAGTGCAAAGAGCACCTCTTAAACTAAAAGACAAAAAAATCAGAACATCCACCTAAGTCCTTAACAAGTTACTATGAAAACAGTCAAAGAGGATTAGGAAGTAGGAAAGGGCTGCTTCCACCCACCTCAAGCTGCCCATCGCCCCATCCAACCTGGCCCTGAGTGCCTCCAGGAACAGGGCTCCCACAGTACTCTGGACAGCTGTGCCAGGGCCTCACTACACTCTGAAGGAAGAATTTATTCCTGATATCTAATCTTTTAGTTTAAAGCCATTCCCCTTTGTCTAAATACTATCTATGCATGTAAAAAGTTGCTAACCCTCCTTGTTATAAGCTCTTTTCAGGCACTGTAAGGCCACAATGAGGTCTCCATCCATTCCCGGTCCCGCAGTGCCGCCCCGTGGCCGCATCCGGGCGGTTCCCTGTGGGTTTCTCTATGAATGTCGGAGAGCTGCGAGCAGTTCTCCATTGCCTTCTATTGCTCTGTGTGTGTGTGTGTCTTTGTTTTTATTGTACCGCTTAAAATGTAATAAAGCAATCAGAGCTGCACAGTGCAGAGTGTATACGGATGTTTTCTCCCCTTTTGTCTCTGTTTTCTTCAGGGATTTCTAAATCTCTGCGTAAAGGTCAGATATAACAAAGTTCACCTATTTACTTCTACACATAGTAAAAATTAGCCATTTTTAGAGGCAAGCAGTTAGTCTCGTTCAGGCAGCTCTAGCGAGAGCAGCTGATACAGCGTGGGCGTTGCCAGGGCACAATATTTGTTGTATATTCATCACTTTAACTCTTAAAGAAATTTGAAATGAATTTATTCTGAGGTATAAAAAAGAAATAATACTATATAAAGAATTCCATAAAAGGCCCTACCTTCCAACTCCCTTGTTCTTCAGAATTCTAAGTACAGATTCCTCAGCCGTGGTGTTTATTTCCTATAAATTCAGATACACTTTGAAAACAGATCAGAATATCAGATGTAAAGTCCTAAAGTGAATGTGACTTTATACTTCTTTTTTTTTTTTCCATTTCCCCCCTCAGAAAATTATTAGTTATTTTCTATAGTCAGAATCTGATTCTTCCTCCAGGTGGAAATCACTTTTTTAAGTGGCCTCTGCCTGTGACAGCCTTGGTGAATGAGCCTCACACACGGTTTGATTATTTTTCACATCCATTTTCAGGTCTTTTAAGACACTAGAAAATAATTTCCACCAGAAGGTTCTGCACAGGGAGACACCATGGTCTGCAAAGGTCTGGGGCCCAGAGGCCATAGTACATGGGAGTCCAACCTTCTGGCTTGCCTGGACTATGCTGAGTGAAGATGAATTGTACTGGACTGCATATATGTAGGTCATTCTGAAAGTAGCACCTCTTATTTATTCTCTTTAAAACTACAGCCATTACAACGAGCATAGTAGCAGTGTTTTAAAGAACAAATTCCCAGCTACAAAGTACTGCTTTTCATCAGAGCCACCATTATGCATTTTAACCAGCAATGAGCCCATATGCTGTTTTTGTAAGTAGGCGACCCACTGTAACCGCTGCAGAAATTCCCCACCCACCACCTCACTGTGCTCCTGCCTGACACAGTTGGTTGCTTTTGAGATGCAGATTTCATAAGAAGAAAATAGGGGGGAAAAAAAAGAGAGAGAGAGAGAGAAGAACATCTATCCTTCAGCTGAAGTGAAGGCTGGCCACCAGGCCATCTGCTTTTTGCATCTGCTTCACAACATAGAAAGATAATGAAATGGGTGAGAAGAAAACAGAGTGTGAAGTGGGATTGCTGGCAACCAGGTTCATTTCCAGAGAAAGAGAAATGTCCCATTCTGGGCTCCTCATTTTAAGAAAGACAGGAAACTACTGGAGAGAGTCTAGAAGAGGGCTGCAGTAATTCAGGGCTTGCTCCATCTCCCTGATGAGGAAATGCTGAGAGATC
Organism: Coturnix japonica; assembly: GCF_054131305.1. Classification (NCBI taxonomy): domain Eukaryota; kingdom Metazoa; phylum Chordata; class Aves; order Galliformes; family Phasianidae; genus Coturnix; species Coturnix japonica. The sequence goes on along the minus strand of NC_140702.1, from coordinate 18,876,410 downwards.
TGGGACTGTTCAGCCTGGAAAAGAGAAGACTGAGAGGGGATCTTATCAATACTTACAAATATCCAAAAGGCAGGTGTCAAGAGGATGGGACCAGGCTCTTTTCAGAGGTGCCCAGTGACAGAATGAGGGGCAACAGAAACAAAGTGGAACACAGCAATATCTTTCTGAACATGTGAATGAACATCTTTATTTTGAGGATGACAGAGCACTGGAACAGGCTGCCCAGAGAGGCTGTGGATTCTCCTTCTCTAGAGTTATTCAAAGGGCACCTGGTTGCTTTCCTGTGTGGCCTATGGAACCTGCTTTAGCAGGAGGTTGGACTCGATGATTTCCAGAGATCCGTTCCAAACACTAAAATTCTATGAATCTGTGCTTCTGCGAAAGGGAATTTCTGTTTCAGTCCATACCTATATTTCTCAATACCAAGCCTGTATTTTCCTGGCTCAGTGGAAAACAAGGGCATGATCTGAAGGAAGAAAATAATTTGAACAACATATATGTTGATTTCATTTTTTGAGCCCTTAGAATCTCTTGTTCTGCAAATGTTTGGGGATCACATGTTCATATCTGAGTTAGTAATCACACCCAAGGAAGACTTGCCAGAGCAGTGTCAGAGGATCTGAGGAAATACCTTTACCTACGATGTTATAAACCACTCTGAAACTGAGAATAAGTCAATTGATTTTTGATATATCCAAGTCAATTTTTATCTATTGAATATCCACACTTTTGGGGAATTTGGCTAGTGCAATATCTTGGAAAAAAATACAACACCTTAAGCATACAGCCATACAGAGCTGTTGAGAGAGAAAACTGCAAGGTGGAAGACAAAGAATACTGCAATGAACATCAGACTTGTCTGCTTTATTTATTATTTTCTTACTCTGTTTTGAAGATGAATACAAGGTTGTGATCATTATAAGTCCAAGAAGTTGCTGGGTACAAAGCTCCTATGTAGTTATATCTCCTCATGGCTGTAGGGTTTTTTTAGTCTCTATAAACTCATTCTACATCTGCTCTACTCCGTTTCTTTAACTTTCCTAACATATAAAGACCAGAGAACTTTGTCTTCCAGCAGGGGGTAAAAAGCAGGTTGCTTAAATCTCTGAAATAAAAACAATTTCATTGTCTCATGGAGTGGTTAATTTGTACATGTGGTTTCAGGTCTGATCCTGTCTACATGTAAACCTAACGTAAATCTTCCCATTTTCTGAATAAAAAAAGGTATGCCTGAACATGGAGATAAAGTTTAATAGAGAAAAAGCTTCCTTTCAAGATTTTCCTTTGTACTGAACCACAGTCAATGCAGCTGAATATTTTGGCAAACTGGAAGAAATTCCTCAATTACCACTCTTCCAGAAATTTAAACTGTGGCTCAGAATGACTTAGGAACTTAATTATTTCTTGCAAATAAATGGGGAACTTCACTGCTGAGACTGAAGACATGAGACTACAAGTTTCCATCCAGCTGAAGACCATAATTTCAGAAAGCAGAACTGTGTGTCTTCATTAATCTTACAGAAAATTTATAAATATCCTGAATACTGTAGGTACTGTACACTACTGTAGCTACTGTCTATAGGTCTGTAGGTAGAAATGACTACCTACTGCTGACAATAAAATTAGATATTAAGCTTATTGATCACTATCACTTTAGTTGATTTTGTTTCAGAACCTCCTAGAAGACATTTTGAACAGGAAACAGAAGGTATATTAAGTACTTGATGTTCATCTTTTAAACAGTTTGCATAAAGGGAACTGAGACTGGCAAAATTATAATTCATAGATGTGAAAGTAAATTGATGCACAGTTCTAGAGGTCTTGATACTTTTACCCAACTCATATTGTTACCAGCTGAGATTCCTCTCTTTGGCTCTGCAGACACAACTTTGGCCCTGGCTTATCTAATTTAAAAAAAGATGGGGGAAGGGAGGTCAGAGGAGGGGGAAAGGCGGGGGGAAAGGAAGAGTGGGAGCAGGGGGAAGAACCCACTCTGTGCTGAAACGCTGCCCCATGGTCAGAGGGAACCTCCTGTGCTCTACTCTGTGCCCGGTGCCTCTGGTCCTGGCACTGGGCACCACTGAAAAGCACCTGGATCTATCCTCTGTGTACCCTTCCTTCAGGGATTTATGGACACTGATGAGATCCCCCTGAACTTCTCCAGTCCCAACACTCGCAGCCTCACCCCACAGGAGAGTTACTCCTGGCCCCAAGTGTCTTCATGACCCTTCGTGGGACTCCCTCCAGTATATCCAGATCATTTTTGTACTGGCGAGCCCAGAACAGGACACAGAACTCTGGGTATGGCTTCATCATTGCTGAGCAGGAGGGCAGAACCACCTTTCATGGTCTGCTGGTGAAACTTTGCCTAGTGAAGCCCAGAATACTGTTAAACTTCTCAGCAACAAAGGCAAATGCTGGCTCATGTTCAACTTACTATTTCCATTTGCACCCCATGACTTTCCAAAGCTGCAGAACTGCTTCCAGCTGGCTACCTGCAGCATGTCATCAGGTATCAGTGCATTTGCTGCAGGTGTGCTTTATCATTGTTCAGTTCTCTTCTGTTGAACAGGATTGGACCCACTATTCACCCGTGTGCTGCACCACTATCACATCACTTCCAACTAGATGCACACCACTGACCTTTGCAGACTGGTTATGATATTCAGTCAGTTTTCAGTTCACCTTGCTGTCTGCTCATCCACCCCATACACCATGAGCTTCTTCATCAGACACTCTTTACTTGACTAAGTATAGACAGGTGAAGAACAGATGGTTCTTTTTATGGCCCAAAGCAGAAGTTTCTTCTCCAATCACCTGAACAGTAGGCATTGGAACAATGTTTATTCACAAGCTGTTTAAATGCTGTCTCTGAGACAATATATTATTATGTGGAATGGATTACACAGTGTAGGAGGAGAGTTTGTGGTGGGTTTGCTCTTTTTGCTGTTACAGCTGCTGGTGTTGGCACTTAAGGTTTTTTTGTTTTTGTTTTTGTTTTTTCAGTTCAGCTGTTTCTGGCTGCCCAACAATACAGTTAACAACAAAGAAACATTTTAAAGGGTTGCAGTGCAGACGAGGATTGAGGATTAGTCACCAGGGCTAAAGGAGAAGAATTAAATGAATTACTGCATTTCATTCCCAGACAGATATGGGTTGTAGAACTAAAATCAATGAAAAAGAGTTCTGAGAGCAAGAGAATTTGAAAAACAACTGAGCCAGAGCTAGCTTGGAGAAGCCATTAGAGCAACACTGCTCCTCATTATAGTGAATGGTACTGCCCTAAGTAAGGTAAAGCTGATAATCCCAAAGCCTCTTGTATTCAAAACAGCTGTATGCTTTCCTTCCTTCTGCTCAGATTCCTTTCACTTAGATGCATAGGTCACTTTTAAATATTCTTTCTGATGTGAAATTCTGTAAAAATAATACATCCAGATTTCTGAATTAAATAATACAGCATTTGCAGCACTAATTAACCAGTTCAGGAGTGGCTACTTGCATTATATAGTTTTCCTTTTGAAATGAAAATAAAAAGTACCTGTCAGGTCACTCATGGCCAGAGGAAGAACTGGAACCCGGATGGATGTGATCTGATAAACCTCAGTTTGTTCCTGCTGCCCTACTTGTACAAAATAATGCCAAGTTACAAAATGCTTCCTTCTAGATGGTAAATATCAGCACAAAAATTGATTTTACATCTGTTTTACATCTGTTTTTGGGTGTGTTTTTTAATATATTTCTATTTTTTTCCTCACTACTAGAAAGTAGTAGGGGGGTTGGGGCTTCATGATCCTTGAGGTCCCTTCCAACCCGGGTCATTATGTGATTCTGTAAAACAAAGTCATATGTCTATCCCTATCACTTTTCAAGGCTCTCATCAGGATGGTGAGCACATCTATGCTTTGTCTTGCAGCCCATCAAATCCTAGATATCCTCTTCATGTGTCAGCTGATAAATAACTGCCTTAAACTCTCAAAATGTAGATACATCTCCTTTGCAGATTCTTCCTGCACAAAACCAAGTGTATCTGAGCATTGTGACCCAAAGAGTAACACAAAACTCTTTGGAGCAAATGGACTCAAGTTTATAAGGCAGAAAAAAAGGTGATAACTCAGATGATCTAAAAGATGAGATAAATCCACAAATGTAGACAGTAGAGATACATAGGATGCTTGCCACATAATGTGTCAGGAATGTAAAGAATGAAACACCTGGGAACAGTAAAACCATCACCTCTCGGAACAGGTCTGTTGATTAGAGAATCAGGAAAGAAATGTTGCTTTTTCTACTGTTCTAAGCCCTATATACAAGGTCTGATGTCACTTCCATTTTCTACAGCTAAAAGAGATATTACTGGTTAGACTTCCCTTTCCTTCTAATATTAATCCATTAACTCTAGGTATACCCCTGTGCAAAAGACTAGACTCTTAATTTCAGACAACTCCAGCTCCATCTAATAGCTTTTATATACTGAATATATTAGCTATTTCTAACTTTCTGTTTCTTAATATTTCGGCAACTTTGCTAGCTTATCTCTTCATAAATTTGTCTTTGTAATAATCAGACCACTTAACAGTGTTGTTTTTTGTTTTCTTTTCTGGTTGTTTATTTACCTGTTTTTCAGGAAGACCACCATTTTCATTGTTTATTTCTAATAAAGTAGTAAGCATAATTGAGCAGAGGGTTCCAGGCATTGTCAAGAAGGCCAGAAAAAAAGGGGAGATTTTTTTCCCCAGGACACCTCCTTTTTTTGCTGCAGAACTCTGCCACTGGGTGTTCTAAACACCTGCTGTCCAAAAATGGTTTTGTAATTAGATAAATTTATGAAAAAAGGGTTCAGAAAAACTTTCAAGTAAGTTGATATGCGTGTAATCCTACCAGCCCTGGTGTCTGTCTTCTGGAAATCCCCAGGTGGCAGACAGCCAGATGCTGGAAGACCATGCAACACAAGTGACCAAACGTATTGCTCTCTGCCTGTGAGATGCCATGCCAGATGCCTGCGGTTATAATTCATAAGAAATATGCTTGAGATTTATTATTAATATTTTCCTGGAAACTCGTGTATTTTTTGATGCCTACTAGTTGAAGTAATGTTTCTCACCTTTGTCTCCTATATTTATTTCTGTTGTTGCTTTTATTTTCCCCCTAGGTTCTTCTTCCTTCTAGGTTCCTTTGTGGTATTTCTCCTTTCTAAAAACCTCACATCTCCTTCTGAATTAGAAATATCTATGCATTTCCTCAATGTGTTTCTTGTTCCTCTTTCTAGAACAATAATGAAGTCGTTAAATAAGGTCATTCTCTGTTGGTATATGGTGTCCCACAGGGTCTTTACCTATAGAATTTAGTGTGCTGTGAGGAAAGGCTTGCATAGACACTGTAATGATTGCTCTCCATCCTTTCCAAGATTGATGTTCTTAATACCAATTTCTGAATTCCAGTTTAGGGGTTATTCTCAAGAAACCTCAATTTTCCTTCCTCACCTAGGCCATAACTTGTACATCATCATGATCTCCATGTTTTATATTTTCCAGACATTTTCAGATATTACTCAGGTATTCTTAAAGTGGCTGTACATTATATGATATTTCTCATTGAACTTTCATAAACTGTGGGGGAGTAGAATAAAGGGTCTGAGAAAGGATCAGATGAAACAACAGAAAACTGTAGGATTGCTCCAGCATCTTAGGCTTCTAGGACACACAGTGGAGAGAAGGGATAATGGGTTTACATTGATGGAGAGAGCTAACATTACTGCTAGTATATATGTTAATATATAAGTATATGATATATAAGTATATAATGTTAGTATATTATCACTTGTTTTTGAGAAATTATTTCAGGAAAAAGAAATCTAAGTATGACACAGCTCACTCTACTTTCAGACTAACATTGTTCTTTACAGAAGGAACAAAAATAAATAGTGAGAGGAGTAAGAAAATATAAGATGAAGGAAGACAAGAACAGAACTAACAGAAAGTGGACAGAAAATAAATGGTGACTCACTCTCTTTAACCAAACAGGGGGAGAAGATAAGAAGAAAAAGGTCTCAGGGGCAAGGGGATCTATTACCATCATGGCCAAAACAGACTTGGCATGGGGACACTAATGTAATTTATTGCCTACTGCTAACAGACCAGGGCAATGAGAACTATAGGCAAGATAAGACCACCCTCTCCTACTTTCTCTCCACAAGCAGCGCTGTGGAGCAGCAATCGGGGGCTGCTCTCAACTATTAAGGCTTCACTTCTGCTGATCCTTCATGGACACTCTACGCCTACTCCAGCACTATCTCTGCTCACAGAGGTCACCAATGCAGGCCCTCCACTACCAAAACCTTGCTGCACAAGCCCAGTACAGATAACAGATAAGCACTGGTTTCTCTTTCCTACCCTTTTCTTTCTTTCTTTCTTTCTTTCTTTCTTTCTTTCTTTCTTTCTTTCTTTCTTTCTTTCTTTCTTTCTTTCTTTCTTTCTAATAAACCAATTAATTAGTTGCAAAAATCCAGATCAGCTGTCATTTGTATTGAGAGAAGACTATACCTTCAAAAGAGTGTTTTCTTTCCCACTTCCCACTGTATTGCATCACAGTGAGTCATAGGGTCTTTTTTTTCCAGGCTGCTGCTAAGACACGCTGCAGCAAATCAGGTGTGGCCCGGCAAATACAATGAATCAAAATAGTGCTTGTTTTCACACATCAAATTCCTAGCAGTTTTTAAGCCATAGGACAACTTGTTCTGTCAGAAGAACTGAACAGCTGCATAAAGTAAACTCCTGAACTTTACTCATTTTTAAATAATATCCTTAAGGACAACCCACCAAGGACTGCCAACAACACGCCTCAAAACAGGTAGTTCCAATTGAATAAACAGCACTGAAACCTGAGCTCAGTGCCTTGGGAATCCTGCAAGAATCAAGTGCCAGATTTCCCCAGCTCAGAGATCCCTTGTTGGTTGGCTCTTCTGTGTCTTTCCTCTGTAATGCTCTGCCTGATGCACTGGCTCACCTGAAGGCTTTACCAAGGGATCTCCCCCCTGATTTCTCCAACCTACCACAGTCATTTTTAAAAACAGTCCTCTGCTTTCAGTCTACAGTAACCTATGGAAAAGACTAACAACAAGTTATGCTAACATGAGTCTGTGTGAGTCACTGTTGAAACTTAATGTCAGCTGACTTCGATGTGGTGACTGTTTTTCCTATATATGTGTGTGTGTGTGTTCTGCCACAAATTTCTAGTCAGCTCTCCAATTACCACCAAGTTCTTCTGTGTCAGTAGTTCCTCAGGAGAGCCTACAACTGCAATGTGAATTTTTGGCAAGAATGCATGTTGTTGACATTCTGAAGTGGTTTCATTCAGAATAAAGCTGTTCTAAGAGCATGCTGAACTGTGAGAGCAAGAGGACTTATGAATTTGTAATTTCAGCTTTTTACTTTCATTTCTATTAGACAGATGTTCTGGACGTAGCACCCAGGTTGCCAACTCATCAAATGGAGTGATCAGTGGAGATGGTCAAAGGCCTCTGAAGGAAGGTTGGGCTCTAAATAAAAGAAAACATCAGAAGACACAAAAATTGTGGCAATGTATTAGTGGATATTTCTTGCATGAGCTTCAGTCTTTCTCATCTGGAAGCACAAAGAAGTCCCCACAAGAAATGAACTATGAAGGTATTCCAACTAAGGTTAGACCAAATCTAGAATGTAGGGGGTTTGGGTAATGTGTTTAATGCCTAAAGGAAGAACAGAGAAATGAGAGCTCACATACTGGAACCAAAGGAAAAACAAAATATTTCTGAAACTTGTTTTCAGTTCCATCTGTATTCTATCCATAAATTCTAGCATTCTTGGTTGTTTTAGTTTGCGTCTTCGTAATTTGCTCAACTGCAAATTATCTCAAGAGAAATAAATACTATATATAAAAGACAAGCATTATTTCATGACTTAATAGATAGTGATACTTCCAAGTGATGTGACCTTGCATTTACCTCACGTGAAAATATTTTAAGCTAGAACACACAAGCATCTGCCTATTTTTCTTTCTGGAAAGTTTCAAGGACCAATATAAAAATGCTTCTAATCAAAATATTTTTTGCTTTAATGTGTTTAAAAGCTTTATATACTCTTCAGGTTAAATTGTAAGGTTTCTTTAAAAAATGTTTGAAAAAAATAGTGGAAGGTAGATCTGTTCTTCTTTTTCTCTTTCTCTTTCTTTTTTCCTTCTTTTTCTTTCTAATTTTCTTTCTTTCTTTTTCCCATTCTTTTTCCTTTCAAGAACACATGTTTCTGAATAACTTTGTTGAAGAGGGCATCTACAGCTTGTATGGAAAGGTTAACTGGAACTTTAGATATACTGATTTTTTTAAAAAAAACTTCAACTTTTCTTATTATATTGCAAAATGAGAAATCTTGCAATATAAGAAGTGTAGTCAACACCAGATTGGACAAATACTCACTCATCTTGAACTAAAACAAGTTTATTCATTTGAACAGCTACTTCATTATAAATTAAGTAAACTTTTGTGCCAAAAGATAAAAGAATTACATTTCTTGTCTAACAGAATTTCATTTTAGGAGAAGTTGCAAATTTTCTGGTATACAAACATTGTCACAAATAGACAATGGAGTGGAGCATGTTCCAGTAGGAGCACATTACAGACAACATAGATGGAGTAGTGGGAGCTTTTGTTAGCATTGTACACACCTGGTGGGAAAGGGAGACCTGAACATAACAACCATAATTAGTAGAACACATCAAGTATCTCCTGGAGTGTGCTTCATTTAATTTAATATGAAAGAAATCTGATTTGTTCTTAAAGACTGCTCTGCAGCATGACATGGGGCACTACTGGGCTCTGCAAAAACAAAACAATGCAAAACAATGCACAACAGCGTTAGTGGTTACTAATCAGAATCAAAGTTGATTGCCCAAGGATTATTTAGGCAGGGCTGAACAGCTAAAATTAGGTCAGTGCAATGGAGAACTGATCAGAGTTGTGCCCAAACTGGGAGGAACACTAGTCTTGCAATGATGACTGTGATTTAGGTTCAAGGTAATCATTTTTCAAGTCAGCAGATGACCTGGAGCTGCCAAAAGCTACCAGGGTAATTTGAATGCCATAGTAGACCTTGGGGTTCATCAGAAGGTGTCAGTGAGAATCACTATTTGTTTCAGAATATGGTTGGAAGTATATTCAGGTATACAGGATAGGTGCTGTCATGCAGCACAGGTACCACTATCTTAGCAATATTCTTCAAATAATTTATTATCTACTTCAATGTTTCATGTTTATTTCTCACATTTCCAAACTGTAAAGCTTTAAATTTGTCAGATTCACATGCCTCTCAACGTATGAGTAGTAGCAGTGGTGTTATGCAAGGAATATAACAGGTTGATATAACAGGTTCTGGAGTTCAACAAACGAAAAAATATTGGCTTTTGACGTTTACAAAGGCAGTGAAGAAATACATTATTTAAATACTGGGTTGGAATCTTTCCAGACTTTCTCAGTGTATCTTGTTCTTAATCTGTAGTAGAAGGAAAATAGTAATAATGGATTTCCAAAATGTGCTGCTGAACAAATAAATAATTATCTTGCCAATTCTGGAGGTGGAAAGAAAGGATGTTAAACAAGACTATGAATAAATCCTGGTGTTCTTTGCATGAGTCATGCATTTATCTAGCTGTATACCAAGGTTTAGCATCCAAGCCTTAGAAGCTTACATTTGTTCCATACTTGCCAGAGACACTGTTAAAATGCTGAATTTAAAAGGGCAACTCCTATTCTTCTCCCATTTCTTTTTCAGTGCTGCAGAGCAATTAGAAATGACATGCAATTTCACTCACTTTGTGTTCTAACACAAAGTGCAAGCCATTGGATAGGGCCTTGATCTTCTGGCCAATTTTCTTTTAAAATCATGTTTTCATAGAATCATAGAATCACAGGGTTGGAAAGGACCAACAAGATCGTCTTGTCCAACCTTTTCCCATTACTGTTGCCACCATAAGCACTAAACCATATCTCATAGCTCCTCATCCAGACGCCTCTTGAACACTGCCAGGGACAGTGACTCCGCCACTTCCCTGGGCAGCTATTGCAATACCTGAACACTCTCTGAGAGATAAAGTTACTTCTTATATCTAATCTAAAACTCCTCTGGTACAACTTGCAGCCATTTCCATTTTCTTCACCACATTTTTTCAACTTTTCTTTTAATTTTCATTTTTGTAATTTATTATTAGAATGTCTTGATGAATACAAATGAGTGTTATGTTTCATATTTGAGTTCTTTTTCAGGTGTGATGTTCTACAAACACATTCAGTGCCCTCCACAAGGGAGACAAACTCAGAGAGAAAAAATGAAAAACAAAAGCAATGAAAGGTACAGTTTTCACGACTTTATTAACTGAACTTTTTTAATGCAGCACATTTAAATCCACAGATTAGATCTCATTCTGCTCGTTTGTAACCTCTCTCTCTCTCTTTTATTTTTATTTCAGAACAGCAGCTTTTTGAAAGAACAAATTCAGCCATCAATTGTAAAACCAAGGACAGATGGAATTAAATTATCTGCAGAAGGTGAATGAAACACAATTTAAGGTTTAAGACATTGATGTTCATGCACCATTATAATGAGACTAGAGTCTTGAATCTATGAGGTCATTACTTTGACTGCTGGAGGAATACACCCCATGTACCTTTGCATGGGTGTAGGAAGTTTTAGTATATAAATTTTCTGTTGCAAAAGTAGAGAATGTAATTTATGAAAGAATGAATCCTCGCTGTGTTGGATTTCTTTCTGTGAAAGATTTTGAATATAGAACAACTAAACAGTGGTGTTACTAGAAAAAGAATGTAGGTTGCTCTGAAAGTAATGCCTTCTATTTATTTCCTTGGAAACTGGAGCAGACACAAAAAGCAAAATAATGCTGTTTTGGAGAGCAAATTCTCAGCTACATAACACTACTTTTCAACATAGTCATCACCATTAGCTGTGCATTTTCACCAGCACTGGAAAAGAGCTGGCATGTCTCACCTGTAAAAATCTGTACTGAGTGGAGGTGACCCAGTGTTTTGTGATATTCCAATTATGCCAGTTTTCAGTGCACTGAAGCCAAAATTCAGCTCTGTGCACAGTTCCCTTATCATAACCCATCAGTCTGTGTGAATGAGCTGGTTAAGATGCTCTTCATTTCACAGTGTAACAGCTGTCTGGCTTGTCTCTCGCATCGCTGTCACAGCTGCTGAAACACTGTTTGGTCTCCATTAGCATTCAGCAAGTCAGTGAATGTCAGCGAGTACAACTTTTTCCATAAGGCAGAATTCAGTGACACACCTTTGCTTCATCTGTATTTCCAGGTTAGGTGCTATTTTGTCAGACTGCCCCTCTGCTGCCATCTGTTGCACAGAACAAAGTGTAATGGAATTTTGGTGGGAAGGTTCACCCCCCACTGCCATATAACCATCATTCACCTTTGACGTCATGAGCCAACATCATAAAACAGAAGGCATTATTTTTGGAGCAGCCTTTGTATATGAAGCCTTTCTATCTAACTGCACACCAGACTGACCAATGAACTGAACCAAAAAATGCTGTCAGAATTCATGGGAACTGGCTTTAATTCATCTACTAGTGTCTACAACACTGTATTAGTATGAATGACCAAGCCAGGGAAACACAGATGTTTTCACAACTGTAAAGTAGAAAACATTAGGCAAGTGAATTGAGTTGCCTTGTAACCATAACACAATGGAAAGGCAGAGAACAGAGAGCCTGGAGCATCAGTTGAATTACCTGTTCTCAATAAGACACAGAAATGAAGAAGAGGCAGGAATCTGTTTCCACCTAGAAGAAAAATCTTTATGTTGTTGCTTACTCAGACAGCAGCTTATTCATTAATCTACAGACATAGGCTAGGAGGCCTAGATTCTAGTTAAGGTTTTCTAAACATAAGCTTGTCTATGCTTACGATGCAGACATACCACGCAGTACTATAAACTTGAAGTATTCTGCTTGAGTTGGTGACTGAGCTAGGTGATAAGTTTCAAAACCTGAAACACATACCATGAAATTCTATTAACGTTTTGAAAATTTTCACTGAGCATTTCAAAACCAGTAAAGAAAACAAGGAAACCATTGTCATCAAATGCTTCTTTTGTTTTTCCTCCTGATTATTCTGAGGCAAGGTCAAGTAGAGGGGCAAAATCAGACAGAATCAAACCACTGGAATAAGCCTCAGTTTGTGGAGAAAGGATGCTGTAAGACTCTGCCTAGCTGATGGTTGTTCCATAGGCTGTGAGTTGTCAGTTGTCACGTATGTGAGGTATTTGTTGAATTTTCCTAATATTAACAGTATCATTGAAGAGTTGGGTCCCTAATTGACTACTAAAAAGTGTATGTCTCTTTTAGGGCAATTTCAGTTCAGAGACATTGCTCACAACAAGACAGACTGTGAGTTAGGCTTCAAAAAAAAAGAGACTGTCTCATCACACAGGAAACCAACGCTTCTGAACTATGCAACTCATAATCACTGATTTCAACATTTTTTAGAGTTTCAAAGTTGCTCATTCAATTTGTGACTAGAACTGAATCATTCTGCGGTTTGAGGTTTGGGGGATTTTTGAACAAAGGAAATGTATAATGTGACCAAAGCAATTCAGAAATTACAATCCAAGTTTATGAATACTTTCCACCTACCTGAGCCTGCCAAATGTGTTTTGCACTGAAAGAGTAGTAGTGAGAAACCAAAACTTACCAATACCACTTCCTTGTCAAGTAACAGTTTTTCTGAATTAAGAAGACAAGCATCCATTTTGGAATATAAGGGTCTTATTTTTCCGGAGTGTTAGGCTGAGAGTAGCTGAGGTCTGAGAGCAGGTTGCTCTCTCAAATTGAATTAAATGTTCAATAATGAAAGTATCTGGGGATTATCCACTGGGAAGAGTCATGGCACAGTACAATGCACACTTCCACATTGCAGTAGCATAGAAACTTCCACCTAGACATACACTTTAACAGGAAACACAGATTTCACACTAATTTTAGTGCAGTAATACTACCTCAGTAACTGGCAGCATACCAAAGAACTTAATTTTAATGGAAATTCTATTGACTGTAGTACGTAATTTGGATAGTTGCAATAATGTCTCTAATTCTTATTTATTTGTTTGTTTGTTTGTTTGTTTATAATTTTTTGCCACTTGAAGATTTACTCCCATTTGAAAAAGAGGTAAAATATTAGCAGTTGTTGAAGTAAAAAAACAGCAAGCTTGTAGAAAATCATTCTTAAAACCAAATACAGAGTCTTCCGTGGGGGTGGTTCACCACTTCCTGTGGTTGCCTTGCAGGAACTCATTTAGCAGAGAAGATAAAAACAAGAGCTGAATGATGAATAATTAAACACCAGAAATGACTCTGGATCACGATTTCTTTACATTGCACAGTGGAGAATGACAATGTGGATTATTCATTTTTCTTTCACTTCACTCAACAAATTCACCCACACCCAACTGGCCAGCTATGAACCAGATCCAGATTAAGTTTAACAGCTTTTGCATCTTAACCACTTTTCTGTTGCAAGAACAGTTTTTGTGCTGACTCCCTGTGTAAGTTGTGGTCATCTGCCTCCTCAAATGAAAGTCTCTGAATTGTTACAGCCATCTGATATCTGCATAGTTTATGCCCTTCTCCTTGAATATCATATGTATAGCAGGTGCATTATAGTCAGTGTAGAATGTACCACACCAGGCACATCAGGTTTGTATTCTTCTAAATCTGAACATTGTAACTGCAGTGTTTTTCTGAAATACAACCAACTATACCATAAATACTGTGACTCAGTTGAGATTATGTGACATTTAGCAAGACTTGAACTTCATAGAGTACAGCATTGACATTTACCGTAAAAGATCACTGTACAATAATTCCCACCTTTCAGTAAAGTCACTGGGAAGAATTTAGATGGCAATAGTCTATCTTTAAACATCCCCCACCCTGTGTGGTACAATGGATACACCAAGGCTTAATTTTATGCTCTAAGAAGCTCAGCAAAGGCAAGCAGATTAGCACATTCAACCGTAATCAGGGTAGACGAAGGAAGAACGGTTCTGATGACAATGAAAAAGCCATCACTCAGTGCAAACTTGGGCATTAAGATGTCTCTCATGAACACTGCATTAACTGTAATGTAAATCTCTGAAAATTAAATGCAAGTAAACTGCTTTTTTTTTTTTTTTTTCTTATTGCACTATTTAGAGAAGCTGGTCACATGAATACAAATACACACATTCAAATTTTTGTCTTTTTCCATCAAGATATGTTTCTAAGATTATTTGCACACAGCTCTGGAGATCCTGTTCAGTGTTCATATGTTCAAAGTCTAGAAATCTTCAAAGCAAATTTGTTGCGCACTGACTTTTAATAACGTAGGCATATTCTACAAACTGATGGACATTAAAAAAAAAACAGCACGGAGGAAAATGAAAGAATTGCATTTCAAAGCTGTGTGCAGAACATAAAATGTTCAAATCCTATTTTTAAAATCTAAATTGAAGTATGCATATCTTTCAGGTTTCTTTGTTAAGCCAGCTTTTATCACACATGTGGATTCAGTGGTTAGCATTGCTATATTCATATAAGTTTGAAAATATACCCCACTGCACAGTGACTCAAAACCCAGTATAGCAAGATTTTCAACACCTCCACTAGTGAGGCATCAGTAACTTCTCTGGGTAACCTGTTCCAGAGCCTCGCCACCCTCACTGTGAAAAGTTTGTTTCTTATATTCATTCCAAATCTACCCTATTTCATTAGATATTTCAATCACCAGATTCCTCCAGTGAGTGCTAGAGTGTACTCACCAACTATCTGTCAGCACTAGTTGCAATAAAAGGCACAGATATCTTGCTTAGATAGTGGATTGTTTGTTTTCCATAGCTATTTTCTTCCAACCTTCAGAACAAAATTCTATCCGGAAAAGCTGCTGTAAAATGAAGGTCAACACATTTTACTTAAGAGAGAAAAAACTCTTTGTAAGATAGCTGTATCTCTAAAAAGAATAATAGCGGGTAGTTATGGTCGGTTAGTCCTATTGAATCCTGCTGAAGCAATTATTTTGTAGAAGAGGAGACAAACTGTTGACTGTGGAACTGTATCATTTCTGCACAATAACATTTCCTCCCTTAATGCTAAAAGGTTAAAGGAGTGTATTTGTAGCATTATCACTATTACCTTGAAACTAATTTCTAGGATGTCCTACCACCTAAACATGAAGTTCCTGGTCATTGTTCCAGACAGGGTGAGTAGTTCAGGTGCATGCAGGGCATGGCTGTGTCTAAAGCCATTCTATTATCTGTGGAACACATAAAACCATGGAAGCTGACAAGCATTGCAATTGTGAAGGGCTACACTGTGGGGTTGAAGGAAAAATTAAAAGTATTCCCACAGGTATTTTTGTTTATTATTATATTATAATGAACAGACACAAACAAAAGGAAGCCAAAGAAAGATGTGGCTGTTAAACTGAAAACTGGGGCAATAACTATCTGTCAATACCGTGTTTTTCTCATTAAGGAGAAAAAAAAACATGTTTGTTTTAAGTACTGGTGGCTATCTGATAACGTAAGGAAAGATTCCAGTGGCAGCATTACAGAACAAGTGTGACAGCAGAGAAGTCACTCCCTGAGCCAGATACTACGTACAGTTAATAAACAGTTTAAGCCAAAGCCAGATAGACAATGATAGCTGAAATATCAAGGAAAGTAAAGAGTGCCTAAAGAAAGACCACTTCATCTCAATAACTGCCAAATCATATGAAAATAAGAAAATGGCCGAAAGGTCAGCCATGATCTGATGCACATTGTAACTTTTTTTCTTTTTTTTTTTTTTTTTTTTTTTTTTTTTTTTTTCCCTAGCTGAATACAAGATATAATTTCTTAGGTACTTGCCTTTGACAGAGAAATATATATATATACATATATATATAATAAATCTGTGGCTTTTTTTTTTGTCATAGCGACATTTAGGCAGGCAATGTAAATGCAAAGATGCTAGTAGCAGCCGGTCCTTGAAAACCAGTGGTACTGTAAATCAACATCAGTGTATTGCGTCTTGTCACTGCCTCTTCCTCTTACTGCTTCAGTGAACAGGGTGGGGGAAAAAAAGACTTGCTGCAGCAGCTGACAGGAACCAAAGAAAACAGAACCACTTCAGTGTCCTTTTTAATCCAAGACTTCTAACATTTGTTTAGAAAACAGAACAGTAATATACAGAATGGCAAAGGCTGTGACTTTCAGTCAGTTCTAGAAGCAATATTGTAATAAGCCTAAGATTGTGCCATAGAAACAGTGAAAACAGCTATGACTAAAACAAATGTCGAGATCTCAACCAACTAACCCACAGTCCTTACCCAGATAAATCTCTTAGAAAGCTGACTGGTTGGAAAACAGGCTGTAAAAGACCTGTAAACTAATTTTAAAAGGACAATATCTTAGAAAGGAAAAAAGTTCATTACCAACCTTGTAATGGAGAATGCCTAGAACACAAAACATAACAAAACAAAACAAGCTTTACAGGACTGTCAGAGAACCATGGATTAGAAGAGTCAAAAGAGTTATAAAGAATGTATCTATTGGATTAATATTTGGTTCAACTGAGTTAAAGGAGCAAAAGCATAAGCAAGTAAAAGGCAATGCATGTATGTTACTACATGCAAGGAACCAAAGTCAGACTCCCTGAGACTACTTGTAAATGTAGAATAGAGAGAGGTAAAAAGAACAGATCAGGAGTATTCCTAAAAGGTACAGATGTCTGGATGACTTCCTTAGAGCAAGCAGAAATGATTTTATTTCTAGAAAAGACAAAATACATCTGAGAAAAACATTTGTTATTCCTACAGAGATGTTAGCTTCTTCTTGTTTTTAATTCTCCCTAGTACCTAAGATTTTCTGTTCTCTTTATAGAAACAAATGAGAGGAGGATGATCTGCTTTATTCTTGTTACCGGTTTCTCTCTAAATGCGAAGAGCTGACTGTACTGCACTGTACAGCTCCTTAGTGAATAACACAGATGTATGAGTTGATTCACCCTCACACATAGAAGTATTTTTTCATCTGATGGAATACAACATTGTATGTTCAAGTAAGTTCACATTCCCTAAAACACAAAGTATCAAAGGCAAAGATTCTCATGAAATGAAGCTTCCACCAAAGTTGTATGCAGAGGGGCAGTACTTGATACTGACAGTAAATTCTTGCATTAAACTGTCTTTAAACTGCTTTGCCTAAAGGCAAGCCCAATGATCCTAAAGTAAAAAAATATATATTTTCAGTAATTTCAAAAGGTTTGAAATCTGATTTGTTAGCTAAGACTCACTTACACTTATAGTGTATTGCTTACTGCTAAGCATTGTGTAGCAGCTAGAACATGCTAATATATATCCAGCACACATGCAAAAAAGTTCCTTTCTCTATTTTTTTATATCAAAAACATCTTGTCAGTAGGCAGTTCCTTGCTCCTGGAAGAAAGAAAAGAAAAATGATGTAAAATCTTTATCATCCTTGAGGAATGAGATAAACATTTTTCACTATGAGTGAAAAAGTTCTAACATGTAGCTCTAATGGCTGAAACTGATTTCTACTACTATGACGAGTCTGAATGTGTCACAAATGACTGTAAACATTCTAATGAAATTTTGTAAAGCTGTTGCAAATTATATTTCATTATTTAACATCTTACTACTGAGCACAGAACCAACACATTATTAAAAAAAATGGATCGCAGTCTGAGAAATAGTTTTTGTCTCTTGTAGACAACAGGAATCTCTAAAGTTTTAGGTTATTTTCTTCCTTTGTTTAAATGGTTTTTATTTCTTTACCATGATCTCTCCCTCCTTTGATAACATCCAGGAGCAGCCTTAAAACCTGGCAATCACTGTAGCCATACCCAGATCTCATGCAATTTCTTCTTACTTTGGGGCACAGCTTACTGCAACCTTCACATGAAAGAAAGCAAACATGCAGGCGTGCTTTCCCTTAGTTTAAGAAAAAGCCAAGCAACCTTCCTGTAACTGCCACAGAAGGCTACATTATTACCATGTATGTGGGTGGATGGCAAATCAGCTTCCTACCTGACCTCCTCCTGACCCTGACAGCCCAAATTTACTGCTGTAGGTAGCAGGGTAGTTGCTGTTCTTGTGAGAGGTGATGCCCCAGCCTTCAGCATGACTTACTGGTTATGATGGATAAGCACTCCAACTAGAAATTTCCAGGATGTTACTACAAACTCAAAAATAAGTTGTGATTCCAGGCAGACTTTGGAAGGTTATGGTAAGACTTTATTTTGTTGCTGGTGGCACTGGTATAGGGTGTGGTATGAGAAAATGAAGAAACCTTGAGAAAAAATAAAAAAAATTAAAAAAAATTAAAAAAAAATTTAAAAAATCATAGAATAATAGAATCGTTATTATGTTTGGAAAAGACCACTAAAATCATCTTGTCCATGTGGGTCTTTACAAGGCTATGCTGCATTTATTTTATCCAACTGAGTTTTTACCCTTTCTCTGTTGTTTAAACCAAAAAATAGCAAGAGAGAACTCTTCAGCATAGAATACAATGGTATAGTAAGATGCTTTGTCTGCAAATTAGAAGGCAGATCCACAGGGAAAAAAAAAAAAAGAAAGAAAGAAAGAAAAAAAAAAAGTATTTTTTTCAATGGTAAAGGCAGCCTAGTTTGAATTATGGGGGTCAGTGGGTGAGATTCACTTCACCTCATTTTAATTAGCCAGAAGTTGAATGTTTAGTTCAAATTAAGGTAAGTTCTCTATATTGTAAGCCTCCTGAAGAGTTGTTCACCACCCATCTTGTTACAGAATGAAATACCTCATGGAGGTCTTTATGTGTCTCCATTCATTATAAATAGTTCCCTCAGCTGGGAATTGGGCAGGATATCTGTGATAAATAGCAATGGTTAAATAAGATGAATCCTACTACATACATAAGTCACTGTCACTATAATAGTGACTTACAGTCAAATAATATCTCCGATTTATTTCCATGGAAACTACAACAAAGACAAGGAACACAATATTTGATAGACCAAATTTTCATTAACTAAATACCCCTTGTCAACATAGTCATCACCATTAGCTCTGCTTTTTCACCAGCAATGAAAAAGAATGTGCATGACATGCTCATAAAAATCTGCAGCAGTGCAGGGGACTCACTGTAGCTGTTGTCTCTGCTGAAATGTACCACCCACCCCTCACTGTGCTCACATCCATGTTCAGCAAGTGTTGATGAATGTCAGTAGGTGCAGTTTTTTCTGTATAGAGGAACTCAGTGACACACCTTTGCTTCAGGCTCATTTTCATGTCAGATGCCATTCTGTCAGATCACCCCCCTCCTGCCACCTGACACATGGTAACAAAATATAATGGAATACTGGAGGGAAAATTCAACCTCTACTGCCATAATACCAGCACCTGCCTCTGATGTCATGGAACAGCATTATGAAATAGGAGGCATTACTTTTGGAGCAACCCTCATATTTTTGTACAGATATAAACATACACATAGTATATATATTTACATGTTGATACATGTATATACATGTATTGTGATTTATCATTGAGCCCAACTATATTTAATGGGACTTGAAAGGCAGAATTTCTTCAGGAGAGTCCCTTCATTTGAATCTAGCAATCTATCTTTTAGCAGTTTCAACAAAGTAGTTCTTCAAAGATGATCTTATGTTTCAGTTTCTTGTAGGTATATGCATCTTTCAACCTTTCATCCAATTAGCTTCTGATTTGCAATATAGCTCTACATCAGCCAGATCAGATAGTCCAAACAGAAGAATGGTATTTCTCTTCACTGGTCTTCAAAGAGATTACTGGAAACCAAATAAGATGACAAGCTCCTTAGACCAGTGCCAGGCTCACTAAAAGATGTTTTCATTATTTTTAATGCTTCTCCCTATTCACTAAATCATTGACACTCAGAGGCTTTTCTGTGAATGACAGCAACTAATGATAGTCACAATCTTGTATTCATCTGAAAATAGGTTCTTATGATCCACCTGTCTATACAAATTAAAACAGTCAATTTCTGAGTAAGCCAGGTTGTCTCAGAGTACTGCCAGAAGAAAGATTCAACACATTTCTGGTAAAAACAAAAAATCTGAAAATTAAAGCAATTGGATTATGCACATCAGGTGTTAAGAAAATATGTCAGCTTTTCTTGACTGCTCATGATATGTTCTGTTCAAAACAAAGAAGGTGGTTCTCTTCTTACTGAACATCTTCACCATGAATGGATTGTGCCTGGTCATTCTGGTAAGGTCTTCTGGCCTTCCATGATGGAGTGATGGCATAAGTAGACAAAAGAAGATCAAATGATGCAATCTACCTGGACTTCTGCAAGGCCTTTTATGTGAACACACATCACATTCTTATCTCTAGATTGGAAAGATATGGATTTGAAGAGCAGACTTTGCAGTGAACAAGGAATTGGTTGGATGAGATCCCCTAATGACCTTACGTAGAAAGGAACAGAACAGAGCTGGTTTGGATTTGTTTGATGGTTGCAGCCAGGGGGTTGTGGTCAATGGCTTTATCTCCAGGTGGAGGTCAGTGACGAGTGGTATACCCTAGGGCTCTGAATTGGGATCACTGCTTTTCAACATCATTGTTAATGACCTGGGTAGTGCACCTTCAGCAAATCCTCTGATGACACTAAGCTGAATGGTGCAGTTGATATGACAGAAGGAAGGGATGCCATCCAAAGGGATCTGTATAGGTTTGAGAAATGTGTACACAGGAGCCTTGTGAGACTCTACAAGGCCAAGTGCAAGGTGTTGTATGTAGGTCATGGGAATCCCAGATATATGTACAGACTGGGAGAATAAATCACTGAGAGCAGCTGAGAAGAAAATCTTCTCATAGCATTCATTTACAGTGCCAT
Source organism: Coturnix japonica (assembly GCF_054131305.1). Taxonomy (NCBI): domain Eukaryota; kingdom Metazoa; phylum Chordata; class Aves; order Galliformes; family Phasianidae; genus Coturnix; species Coturnix japonica. Next base: position 18,855,460 of record NC_140702.1, on the reverse strand, counting down.
AAGAAGAGATGTGAAAATGAAACAAACAAAATATAATGCAGCAGCTCCAATATTCCTAATTAAAATGAACAAACAAAAAATCTTAGTTTTTCTGTTAGTGGAATCTCTTTGAATAAAATAGAAGTTTTAAGTGCAAGACTGTCCTCATCTTTGCTTTTCTTCCAATGTTCCTAGTTATGAATATCAATTTCTCTCAGATTTACCTTGATCTTCACATATCATTTAAAAACTGGGCACTACTGAGCCATCTACCTAATGGCCTGTGCAAGGGCACATTTATTACTTGATTGTTAGTCTTAGATAAGAAAGCACACATTTTTTCCACATAAGCACTCTTTCAAAAGAGCTGAAAATGAAAATAGAATTTAAATATATATTCCCAGTCTATTTTTAAGAAACAACCTGCTCTACCAACATTTCTGTGTTTATCAGCCTTTCTAGATCAATAATATATCTGAATTTATTATATATGCAAAATGTTATGTTTGCAGAAAGGAAAGCAAGAGAAGCACCCACTACTGTTCTTTTAGCCTGTAGCTTGGGGACTTATCTAATTGCTTTACTGTTTTCAACTATGGTTCAATCCACATGTACAATTTGCCTAGGTGATACTAATGATTACAGATGTCAAGCATTACAACAGATTGGAGCTTTGAGGTTGGAGCTGAGTGGGCTTTAAGGTCCCTTACTACCCAAACCTTCTGAGACTCTATGACTCTATCCTTTGATTTCACAGTTCTCAGATTGTGTAGTGTGTAACAGCACTCAGACTCTAAGTTTAACAATTTGTGCTACTGAATGCAGTCATACCTCTGAATAAGAAAAACTGAGATTTGAAGCTGTGGAATGTATCTTCATTTATTAATGGCATTTTGCCTTGAATGGTGATCTCATACATTGTTTGTTTCACAATAAAAAATGAATATAATAAAATAATTATAATTTCAGTGTTCAATAGTGTGCCAAAGGGTCCAATGCCTTCTGCAGTCTTTAAAAATAGTTACTTCAGAAACTGAATGCCTTCCTCCTCCTTTGAATTTAATTATCGAGGAGCAGGTGCAGTCAGGTAAAATGTTAATCACTATCTGCCAGAAAAAGCTTTTCAATATGTAAAAGGAAAAAGGGTGTTACAAGTTTAGAGTACAACTGTCCTTAAGAAAGAGCAACACACTTCCAACTCCCAGAAATCTGGAAGATTTTTTCACATCTAAAGAACTGGGTCTTGTCTCAGACTTCTACGCTCAGTAGCAGAATCCCTGTCCCAAAGATGTAAACTGAGTGGAGACTCATGGGACATCATTACTCAGTAAGAGCTGAGGCTCAACTCATACTTCTTTACCTTGTAAGGTTATAACACTTAAAATAGTAACTAACTTCCCCTGCACGCTTTCAAAAATTTCTTCATGTAAAGTTGTCTTGCACAGAAACTACATTAGTATGTCCACATGAGACTTGAAAAGAATGTAAATGACAAGGGGAAAGACTTTAACTTTTCCTTACTGGAACATCAGCACAGGTTTTAACTAAAAGAGGGGAATCAGATGTTAAGCAGTCTACATAGGTAAGAAAACGTGAAACACTTTCCTAGAAGAGGAAATTATGCACCTAATTTGAAGATAGGATGACAAATTATACAGAGAAAGGACTCAGAATCTGAATTAGTTGTTTGCTGAACTACACTGGAGGCTTTTCATATAAAAATACAGCTCAGACACTGAAAACACAACGAGAGAAGGGACAGTGGAGGAAATGCAAAGTCAGTTACAACTATCTTTCCTGACGCTATTAGTTCCTTTCAGTATCAGTAATACTGTAATAATAGTTAAACCTGAAATTGCTCCACTTGATTGACTCAACAGATTTATATTGCATTATTGCTTCACGCAGCTGTCTGCCCTTGTCAAACCAGTGGGCAGAAAGTTCCAGAGCCACTGCTGATGTAACTCTAATAAGACATAACAGTATTGATAAGAAATGAACAAAATTCCAAAATAACTCACAAAACATCACATTTTGTTTCAAAATCTTGTCTTTTCATTCTCTCCAGAGATAGCAATGGGATGTGAAATGAGAGAAATGTAAGACAAAGACTGATGCAGATAGCTTACATGGTAAGCAAGCCACAAAAAGAGCAACGTGAAGGAAATCATATTCTGAGACAGACTCTTAATAACTCAGATACTCTGAATTACTTTTCAAAAGGAAGTGGTTATTTCCTTTGGGGGAGGGGAGTGGGGTGGTGTAGGATGTCAATTATCACATTATATTTCACTACATTTACATTTAGAGCCTTATGGAAGTCAGTTATTATTGTCAAAATGTATATAAATTATACTTTACCTCTTTCTCAGTATTGCTGTAATGGGACTGAGAGAACACAACCTCACATCCATGTCCTGCTGTTTTTCAGTATTTCCTGTCAACGGTGGGACTAGTTCAGTATTGAAGAACTAAAGACAGGACTGTGCTGTTATCAGAATAGAAGTGAGATGCAGTGCATGAGCATGGACTGTTTTCTCAGGTCAGTCGAGATACACTGGTAATCAGTTTGCTTGTCCAGACTTCTGTGTCTTGCTAATATCAACCAGGAATACGGCAACTGGGGGTGTGAACTTTTCCCTCATCCATCCATTTGCCTTCCTCATTCCTTCCCAAAACCTCCTCTTGTAAACCCTGGTTGTAATCCTCTTTGACCTTATCTACAATTAGCACTGAAAATAAAATGAGAAAGGTCTGACTGTTAAGGGGAATTGACAAATTCTTGTGAGGAGACCTAATACTTCTCTCTGAGTGTTCATTTATTTAAATAGAAGCAGGATAAATGGAAATGGAAATGAGACAAAATTTACTCTTTTTAGTGGAACTTCTAATGTAGCAGCTTTCAAATCTTAGAGCTCATAATATATCACTCTCACATGTGAGGAAGGCTTACTGAAGTCTACTGTATACAAATTAATGACATCAAGCTGAGTAGTGGGCAAGGCTGAGGGACAGCTAGAGGGAAGGTGCGTCATCCACAGGGACCTGGACGGGCTTGAGATGTGAGTCCCTACCAACTTCACAAAGGCCAACAAGGCCAAGCATGAGGCTTTGCACTGGGTCAGGGTCACAAAGATGGTCAGAGCTAGGGCACCTCCCATATGAGGACCAGCTAAAGAAGTAGGGCTCTTCAGCCTGGAGGAGAGAAGGCTCCAGAGAACCTTCCAGTACCTGAAGGAGACCTACAGGAAAGCTAGGGAGAAAATTTTATAACAGCATGTAGAAACAGGATAGAAACATAGAATCATAGAGCTGTTCAGGAAGCAAAACACCTTAAAGATCATCAAGTCCAACTGCAACCAAACCATCCCACCCTAACAACCCCCCACTAAATCATGTCCCTGAGCACCACATTCAAACAGTCTTTGAACACATCCAGTGATGGTGATTCAACCACCTCCCTGGGGAGCCTATTCCAGTGCTTAACAACCCTTTGTGTAGAGTTGTTTTCCCTGATATCCAACCTAGACCTCCCCTGGAGCAACTTGAGGTCATTTCCCCTTGTCCTGCCATCTGTCACCAGTGAGAACGGACTGCCATGGTTTCGTAATTTTGCTACTGGTATCATGTCATGATGTGGAGCGCAGAGAAGAAGAACTCTCACTGCCTGGCAGTGGGTGTGGGTGTGCTTCCAAGCCGTGGCACCTTCAAAGCAGGTTTCTCGGTCTCCGGAATCCTCTCTCTCTCATTTTACTTGATTTATTAGCCTCAATTTAAGTTAGATTGTATTATACTTTTTGATCTTGCATTCTGATATCACAGTAAAATAAATGTTACTCCTCAGATCGTTGCTGGTGCTCTGTTTGTTTCCTTGAGCTCAGCTCCTAACACTGCCCATCATAGGACAAGAAGAGAGGAATGAAGCCAATATTTGGGGAATATTTTAAAGGTTTATTTTTTGGTCTAATTGGGATAACAATTGTGACAGGGCGATGGGACACGACTGCTTTCACAGTCTTTGGGACTGGTTGTAGGGACATCTTCTCTGACGATGGTGACTGTGGGGGTGTTGTCTCTGATGCTGGACCCGGGAGCAGCTTGTGCCCGGGCTGGCCCACCGAAGAACGGAGCCAACGTATGTGGGCTATCTTCCAGGTTTATTTTCTTCGCCGCTTGGAAGCACAACCATCACGGGACGATGGGACGCGGCTGCTTCTGCGCCGTCTCTGGGACTGGCTGTGGCGGCGCCTTCTGTGCTGTGGGACGCGGGAGCGGCTCCGTGCCCGGGCTGGTCCCCGCTGCCTGGACCGGCTCCCTCGGCCTCCTCGGGGCCGGCTGCGGGAATCTGAAGCGCGACGCCCCACTGGGGATCGGCTTCGAGTGTGGGCCCGCCCTCGCTGCCTGGATTGTCGCCTGCGTGCTGGCAGCGGGGAAGCCCTTGAGGACCTCGATGGTGCCGGTGTGGCCGAGGTGCGGGTGCTGCTCTGAGCAGCTCGGGCTGTCGTACGGCTGCTGCCACGACATCTTCGGGGCTGACTTTGGGGGCCCGAGGCCCGGCCTTGCAACGGGGAGCGGCTTCTTGTGCGGCCGGTCCCACGCTGCCTGGGATGCCTCCTGGGTGCAGCTGCCGGGGTGGTTCTGGAGGACCGTGCTGTCCTCCGTCTGCTGGGGCTCTGGGAACAGGTCTGGGCACCTGCAGCTGGTGCCCATCTCCTCCCACCACGTCCTTGGCACTGCTCAGATGTGTCCTGCTCCTCAGAGAAAAGTGCCTGGCTGGCCCTCTGCTCTGGTGCAGGCTCTCTGGGCTGCTCGTTGAGCTCAGGCAGCTCGGAGCTGCAGGACGGCTCTGTTGCTGCCTGGCTGATGGGTCCAGACCTGGTGTTTCCAGGTTCTGAAATGTCGTGGGGTAGCACTGCTACCATGAAGATGGGAGTGCTGGAGGAGTCAAGCTCATTCTCGGAGCTGGAATCTGTAAGGAGAGACGGGAAGGTCAGCAGGAGGAACCTGCAGCCCCAGGGCAGGACAGGCTGCCATCCACCATGGGACAGAGACTGTGGCAGGGTCACCCTGAGCACGCACCGCCAGGCCTTGCCTCGACCCAGCCCAGCGGCACAGGGCTCTGCCTCTTACCAGAATCCACGCCAGCGCAGGAGTCGCACTCCCAGTTGTCAGCACTGCTGGACCAGAAGGCGCACCACCAGTGTATGCCTTTTGAGGCACAGGACCTGCAGAGAAACAGCTCCCAGGGCCTGGGGAAGCAAACAGGTTGCGGCTGTGAGGATAAAGCGAACTGAGGCAGGGAGCAGCCGGCGCAGCTCTAGTGTTCAGTCCTTGCTCCACTGGCCTGTGATGAGGCTGAGATCCCATGCCGAGCCCCAGAGGACTGCAGAGGTCACTCACCCGTCGTATGCTGCCTCATGCCTGCCTCCTGGGTGATAGCAGTCGCTGGCATCGCAGTGCCTGTACCTTTCCCACAGCGACTGGTATGCCTCGTCATCCCACCAAGATGGCCGTCTGCCAGAGAAGAGAGGGAATCTGATGAGTCTCCAGTGGCCCAGGTGTGAGGCAGATGCAGGGCATCCCTGCTCATCCACCTTGAGCTCATTCCCAGCTTCTCCCTGAAGCTGACAGCAACGCTCGCAGGATGGAAGCAGACTGGGCCTACCAGGGCAGTTCCTGGGCAGGCACAGCAACTGAGAGTCTGTGGAGCTGGGCAGAAGTACACCAACCTGACTGGGATTTGGATCCCCAGCATGGCCATTTGGGAACGGAATCGCGATTTTGCTCTGCAGACGGGGCAGAAGAAGAGCATGGTGCCAGCGTGCATGGCCTGTTTCTGCAGGAGAAGCACAAGCAGCGTGAGTGTGAGCAGGGCTGGGTGCTGCTGAGCACTGGCCATAGCCACTGGGCAAGGGTAGGGCTCTTACCCTGATGCAGCCCCGGTGGAACCAGGCCTGTTTGCACACTGGGCACACCATGGTGTGGTAAGATGTTCTCTCTCCCACAGGCTCCAGGCAGATGACACAGACTGTGTTCTGTGATGGAGCTGCCTCGTCTGCCTGCTGAGGGCAGTGCTCCCAGCAGAAGGACCTGGGCAGGAGGAGAGAAGGGATGGGCACGGTGAGAAGTGCTGCGAGGAGGACAGAGAACCAGGAAGGAGAGCCAGGCCTGGGCTCTGTCTCTGACAGGATGCTGAGAGCTGTTGCGGCGGGTTCCTTCCCGGGAGGGAAAGCAGCTTGGCTGCTGCTGACAGCCTCTTACCTGTGCTCCCCAAAGTACTGGGTGATGCATTCTCCGTCCTCGGCGCAGGGCAGATGGAAGCTGCGCTTACAGCCTGCCTCCGCACAGCTGATGGAAGCTCCCCTTCCCCGACAGACAAAGCAGCGCTGAAAAGAGCAGAGCAGCCCCCATCAGCGGTGGGCCCAGGGCCTCTGCGGCCAGCCCCACTTCTCCAGCCAGGGTGCAGGGCGTGGGCACCACTGCCTCACACTCTGCACAGCCACCTGGCACACAAGTCTTGTCTGCTCCAGTGGGCATTTGTCCTGGAGCCAGCTAGAAGGGCTGCAGTCGCTTTCTTTGTGTCCAGGGGAAGCCAGTGTGGGCCTCTGCCAGCACCAAGCTCCCCACTGTGTTCAGGTCCTCACCTTCTTGTCAGCCTGCTGGACTGTGCGCTGGACGGCATCAAGGGGGAAGCCAGAAATTCCCCCCACTGGGCGTCTCCTTTTCAAAAGGTTGTTGGCAAAGAACTATGGGAGAGAAAAGAGGGGGATCTCATGAGGCCAGAAAGGAAAGGAGCATCCGTGGCAGGAGCCCTAGCTCTTGAGGAAACTCACCAAGCAGAAGCGGTGGGCACAGAGCCCACCATTGACAAATGTCTGCCCGCAGATATCCGGGTCGACCTGTGCCTGGCGGCACAGCATGCACACTGCAGAGGAAGGAGAGAGCAACCGTGAGCAGTGGTGAGCACCTGGCAGGGCTTGGTATCCCTGGAAGGTGTCCCCAGGGCCTGCTCCGTGCCTGCTGTGCCAGCTGAGGGGCAGGGCTGGAGGGGGTGGAGGGGAAGGCTGCTTTGCAGGGCCAGCAGTGCAGCCCAAGCTGGGCCCCATGGCCAAGGAGCAGAAGGGTCCTGCTGAGGTGCTGGGAAGCCCCTGCCTGCCCCTTCACCCCCTCCCAGTCTCAGGCAGACCCCCAGCAGTGGGAAGCCATGCGCAGGGATATGGTGCTCTCACCTGGATCCCCAGAGCTGGGGGCCTTCTTATTCCCTCTGGACATGTTTGGCATTGACAGTGAGAAACAAGAGAATCAGCGCTCTCTCCACACCTCACCAAGCCGCACTGAGCACAGCCCCAGCCCAGTAGCCTTAGCTCTGCTCCCAGCCCCGCATGTCACAATGGCCGCTCCCTGCCACCACTGTGACATCGCGGTTACCATGGTGTATGGGCTGATTTGTCCCAGTTCCATGACTAACGGGGTAGATCTGTACGTCCGGGTAGGGGGATCAGGGAAACAGGGTAGAGAGATGGGGCTCCTCAAAAATAACAGTGGAAACGATCCGAGGAGAAACAAACTAATTTACTAAACAAGGGGATGAAATGCAAGATAACACACTACCATGCAATATAATACAGTACAATTAGAATTGCAGCTAATAAATGCTCTCAGATATAATAAGAGTGTCCAAAATTGAAGGCCTTCCTCTAGCGCTGAGACGTGCATTTGGGTTGAGCAGCAGGGAGGAGAGCCTGGTTGCGTGACCGCGCCAGGGGCTTTATCTCCTCTCTGAACACAAAGTCCTTTTGGGGTGTGCAGTTCTTCTCTTTTGGGACAGGTACCCAGAACAGGAGAATGAACTCTTTATCTCTCAGTGCACCACATGATGTTACGGTGTGGAATACTGATAACCCAAAATCATAAAACCATGACACATGGTCACCACCTCAGAGGGCTGAGGGTGCAGCGCTCATGTGGGAGAGATGGTGGCTCATGTGGACAGTGCAGAGTGAGGGGCCCAATGCTGCCAGGAGCAGGAAGGATGGCCTCCCTCAGGCCTTTCGCATCGCACCCATACTGGGATGTCCCAGCAGAGAGAGTCTGCGTGTCAGCAGCCCAGCTGGCATTTCTAGTGCGTGTGCTGACCAACCCTCTATGGCCTGAATGTGACAGGACAAGGGTGAGAACAGTTTAGACTGGAGAAAAGAGGAGGTCAGGGCAACTGCCAGAAGGAATTCCTCACTCAGAGCGCGCTGAGGCTCTGGCACAGCTGCCAGAGAAACTGTGGGTGACCATACCTGGAAGCTCTCCAGACCAGGCTGGACAGAGCCCTGTTTAACCTGACCTGCTGGGTGGCAGCACTCCTGTGGCAGGCACTTGGGGATGGGTGGGTTTTATGATCCTGTTGGGGTACAAATTTGTCTTCGTAAGGATTTATGAGCGCATACAGTAGTTCTGAGTAGACAGAGTGTTCTAGAATAGCTGAGTTATGACTGGTAGGTTAAGAGTTAGTGAGCAGGGGGTTTAGGTAGGTGTGTGTATAGGTCCTCTCGCATGCATCGGGTTTTGCATAGCAGGTGTATGTGTCTACGTGGGAATTAGGATGGTATATAAGGAGTGTGACACAGCAGTAAATGGAGAGAAGACCTCATGGCATCCATGGCTGTGTCTCTCTCCACCAGATGGTAGAGGTCCCGGCATAAGTTGGGTCAATTGGCAGTTATGTCATGATCCTTTCTTATCCAAGAATTCACACATCAAAGCTTCAACCATTATACAATTCTCCAAGGCAAAGTGGCATAGCCAGGGCATGATTCCATTCATGTCCACATCTAAAATGGGTCAGAAAAACTTCTGAGGTTTGCTTTCTTTGACCTACTAGCAATGGTCACCATGCCACACACAGGAGAGGAGCTGTCCCTTGACAAGGGCTGCAGTCCTGGTATCACACTGGCACATTCCTGCTCATCCAGCCTGACCCAGTTTCCATCATCTCCATGAAAGTGAGGCCAACACTGATGGGAGAACCCCTCACGTTTAAGGAACCTGCCTTTGTGGAGATGTTCAAGGAATTGCATCTCCTTGGAGATGATGTCCAGAATAAGTAGTTGCAACACTTTCTCGGGGATGGATGTGAGTCCTTCTTCCTGAGCTTTTTGTAGACTGGAATGACATTGGCTATCCTCCAGTCTTCAGGCATCTCTCCTGTTCTCCATGACATGATGATAGACAGCTGGGCTGTAAGCACACACTGCTGGCTCATGTCCATCTTCTCTTCTTCCATGACCCCCAAGTCCTTCTCTGAAGGGCCGCTCTCAAGATCCTCCCCAGCCTACTGCCCCCCTGTCACGGATATAGATCAATCTAGACAGTTCCATGACAGAAAGACACGCCAGTTTGCAGCATCATGACATCGATTCATATTCAGGTTTTCAAAGGGATAATCAACTAGCAAGGAATAACTACCTCTCAGGACAGTCAGCATCTTCTACTTGTGCAAATGACTCTACAGAACTGTATTTTGCACTTACACAGAATTTTCTCAAAATTTCATTAAACTGAATACCCTTTTGACCAAACGCTAAGAAGATCAATGTCCGCGGTTTTTAAAATATCCTGTTAGCAATTCAAGGGCACTTAGAGTTACAGCCACTTCTGTAGGGCCAAAAGAAAATCGTACTTCCTCTTGTGAAACATTTATACCTCTAATATATAATGGTTCAAATTCAGTCTGTTGAGAACGATAATGATTTCTTTCCTATGAAAAGTCCAGTTCGAGGGGAATCTGTTCCAACATATTCACTGTAGCTCAGGGATTCTCAAAGCATAACAGGGACTTCCACAGCCTTCTGCCCTGTTTGCCCCCATATATCTCACGAGGCAATGTAGTGACATTTCAAGATGTGCAAAGGCAGTTCCAGACACAAGGTAGCTCTCACCACATATAACTCAAGCACCCTTTCAGCCTGGAAGTTACTTTTGTGTAGCAAGAGGGAAGATCGATACAATTTCTTGTAACCTTCCATGTTCTCATGTCAGTGGTTATCAAATCAAGAGAGCTTTTATGCTCAGTTAGCAGTTATTTAGCCCAAAGAAAATTATTCTCTAATGGGCTTAGGTTAATAGCATATCTCAGCTAACAGGTCAGAATAGTTCTTTCTATATACGAGGTTTCAGGTCATCTGATATGCCCAACAATTTTGGAGCATTTATTTCTCAACTCCTCCCTTCATTTACTTTGTATCTTTGCAGTGAAGGTCTCAAAGCATTTGCCAGCCTCCCTCGTATTCATTTACGTTATAGTTATTTAAAGGCATTTTAGCTTAACAGGCTTCCAGTTCTTTCATTTCAGCTTCATCTTATACACAGGAAAGAATAAAAAGGTTTTTCTTGCCAGAGCTAATGCAATAAATAGTTAAATGGAAGAAAAATATATATACCCAATACCAAGTACACTGCAATGAACTCAATAAATAAATAAATAAATAAATATAATAATAATAATAAAAACACATCAAAAAACTTCTATAAGTTCAGCAAAGAACAACTGTCAGAATAACATAAGTCATGGCACCCTGAATGGCCATGGAAATGATGTGTGGCAGTAACCTGTGAGACTTTACATTGCTCAGGACAGCATTCTTTCCGAAGGTCCTTTGAGCAAGACAAATACTGAGTATCCCAGCTAAAACACTATTGTGGCAGAGGACAAGTGGCTGATATGTGTCTTATTTTGAAAGAAAGTGTGTTGTGGGAAGACAGACATTTAATCTCCATCCTTCCTCTCTTAAACCTCTGCCTTTAAACAACAAATGGAGAAAAACATAAACCAAGAGGATGAGAAAGAAGGGAACAAGCCCGATGATAAGTCAGTAAAAGAGTGAATTTCAAAAACCACCAAGGTTGGAAAAGACCTAAAAGATCATCCAGTTCACCTATTACCGATAGCTCCCATCTAGCCCAACTCCTTTGCTATGACCAGGCACATCTACAGATGGATCAGGATGCTCAGAGCCTGCTGCAGCCTGACCTTCACTGTCTCCAGGATTAGGAAATCCACAGTGTCTCCAAACAACCTGTTCTTTATTTTAAAAAGCCTTTTTCTTCCTTATATCTAGCCTAAATCTCCCCCTTTAAGTCTGAAACTTTCCCTTTGTCCTATCACAAAAGACTCTGCTAGAGAGTCCATTACCTTCTTTCTTACAGCCCCCCATTGGATACTGAAAGGCCACTCTCAGGTCACCTTGGAGCCTTCTCCAGGCTGAACAGCCCCAGCTCTCTCAGCCTGTCCTCACAGGGGAGGTGTTCCACTCCTTGGATCGTTTCTGTGTCCCTCCTCTGGATGTGCTCCAAGAGGCCCACATCTCTCCTGTACTAAGGACTCCATATCTGGGTACAGCACTCCAGGCGAGGTCTCATCAGTGCATCTCTCTCTCTTATTTTACTTGATTTATTAGCCTCGATTTCAATTAGATTGTATTATACTTTTTGATCTTGCATTCCAATATCACAGTTAGTAAAATAAATTTTCCTCCTTAGATCATTTCCGCTGCTCTGTTTGTTTCCTTGAGCCCAGCTCCCATCTCCATAACCCTTTCCCATTTTTTTACCCTTCCCGTTTTTGGGGGCACATGTGCCCGCTGCCCCCCTGTCACGGAGAAAGATTGATATAGAGAACTCCGTGACACTGTCACCAGTGAGAACAGTCTGGCAGCTTTTGCTGCAATCACTTTTCAGGTATTTTAGGAGAGCAATAAGGGCGCTGAGGTATCACTGACGCTTGAGTGGCACCGTGTTGGGCGTGTGCGTGAAGGGCGAACGGTCTGGGAAGTTGGACCCTGGGAACGACACGTGCTTGTGTGTTTTTGTCTATCTTTTATTCTACTAAAAGCTGTGACAGCCCGGCTAGTGGCGCCGGGGGCGCCGCCTCTTGCGGGGCGGAGGAGCGCGCTGGGCGCTGCCGGCCCTCCTCTTGGTGGGGCGCCGGGATCCTGTGCCGAGGGCCCCGCTGGACGTGCCGGGGAGCTCCTCCGCGTCGGGACCCCCGGAGCTGCCGGAGGGCGCGGCGCTGGGGGCGGCGGGATCCTGCGGGGAGGAGACGGGACCGGACGGGGCAGCGGGGCCGTCCTCGTGCTCCGGGGCAGCGCCGGGGTCTTCAGAGCCGTTCTCCTGCTCCTGGGCAGCGCCGGGGTCTTCGAGGCCCAGCATCCTCCAGGCCTCCTGGCCGCACCGGCTCTCGATGGTTCTGACGAGGCCGTCGATGAGCGGTGCGGTGATGGGTCCCAGGGCGTGCTCTACGCACTGCACCAGGGTGTCCCTGTCCGGCCCCACCTGGCACAGGAACGCCAGGATCACGCTCCTCAGCCAGTTGATCTTCCACCAGCGCAGCTCCCCGTTGCGACGGAGCTCCTGCTCAATCCAGGGCAGCACCGGGTCGAGGATGTCTCGTCTGACCCTGAACAGCGCAGCCCAGACCTCTGGAGGGAGGCCGCCCACTCTGTCCGGCTCCGCGGCCATGGGCTCAGGGGACGCTGGTGCAGAGGGCGGAGCAGATGCCGCAGCGCCGCTGGGGCCGGTGCTGGTGCTGAAGCCGACGGGCACCGGCACTGCGGGCGGGGACACGATGCAGTCCACGAACTGATTGTCTCCCCGCACGCAGACCCGGATGGTCCGCATGGCCGTCCTGCACAGCGGGCAGCTGTCCCTCACAGTCGCCCACCGCTGGATGCAGCCCAGGCAGAACGTGTGATTACATGGGATCACACGGGCCATGTCCTGTCGCACATCGCGACAGATGGAACATGTCCACTCCTCTCCTGCAGACATGTTCCTCTCGCTGCAGCTGTCCGGGAGAACTGAGGATGACGAGCTGTTCTTCACCAGAGCTGCAGCGGTGGTGTCTCACTGCAAGAGGAAGAGAGGCCACAGTCACTCGCTGTCCCAGGGTGTGAAAGTTCTCAGCAGGAAGCCCTGCCAAGCCCAGGACTGCCCTGAGGGACCCACATGTCCCCGCACCACTCACCTCCGCTGCTGCGGGTGCACTCAGTAGAGTCCCAGCTGCCTGCACTGGGCAGGGCCGGGGAAACAGAAGCGATGCTGTGGGTCAGGCACTGAGATGCTGCGAGCAGCCCCAGGCACGACCCAGCACAGCACAGCCAAAACCTTGCTCGAAGAACCTCCAAGCCTCGCAGAGCTGCTCAGCAGGGTCCAGGAACGAGCCAGACTGAGCCAGGCTCTGCCCGCACCCCACTATGAGCAGTGAGGGCTGAGCAGTCACAATCCGTCACCCGGTGATGTCACAGCCTGTTGCTCAGGGACACCACCATGGACTGTCCGGCCTCACAGCACCCACCCGTGTTCTTGATTTTACCTCCTTTTCCTCTTCCTGATTTCCTTGTACATTCCCCTTCATTCCTGTCCACCTTTGATGCTCTACATTTGACGTTAATGCACAGGCCTATTTTTTTATTTTTTTTTTATTTTTTTTTTTTTTATTAAACCAAGTCTAACTGTTCATGTATTTCCTCTGTTTCTTCAATAGTAAACTGTAGATTTTTCTCTAATGTGTTTTGTAGAAATTGGGTTTGGCATTCCCCTCTTCTTGCTTCAGGAAATGCCTTTTCAAACATTCCCTCTTTGCGCTTCTGTCAGCTCTCTCCTTGTGCTTCTGTTGTCAGTTTGGGAACATCTTTTTGAGTGCTGCATCCCCAGGACATCACCTATGGAGAGCTGGTGCAGCTAAGATTCATGAATTCCTCTCGGATGTCTTAATATGAAATAACGGTCATGGCCCAGACATGAACACGTACTTTAATGGGAAATTGATGTAGAACAGCCCTCTTACAACTGTATCTACCTAAGTTGTGTGGTATTGTGGAAATCACAGTAAGCCTTGAGTTACTTATCTCTTTAGGAAACCTTGTTTTAACAACTTCAGGAGGAAAGTGTGAAAGAGGGAAAGGGGTGTGTGTATGTGGGAATGGGGGGATTGGGGAGGGTGTGGAGAGAGATCACCAGTCCTGGATTCAGTGCCTGACCTGCCAGTGGGGGTGTCAGGTGTGGAGGGAAAGGACCTCCCCTAGACTTGCATGTGTCCTTATCTATAGGTCCCGTTACCTGGACTTTTGGAGCTTTCTCTTGTCCCCAGTTCCAGGACTGACTGAGATACCTATCCAATCAAGAGAAGTCACACCAGGCACTCTCCCTTGGCTTAAGAGTCTCTCAGGGCTCAGTGCAGTCACTTGGGCTCATCCCTTACCCCGAAGTGAGCAATTTTCACTGGCAGTCACTGAGGGAACAAAGTTCCTCTGAAAGGCCAGGAAAAACAGACAGCTGCTTAATGTTGTCCATGTCTACAGCAGCTATTCCAAAACCCCATTGATAGCCCTTAGGGTCTTTGATGGCCCGAGGTCTCATGGGCCCATCAAGCTAGGAATAGTTCACTTGGTTGAGCTGAAAAAAAAAAGCATTCTGCTCCAGGCCTGCGCCCTGAGGCTGCAAGTTGTCCACAACCTTGCTCTCACTGTAAGCACCTTTCAGATTCCAGAAGGGAGCAGTAAGGTCTCCTCTCAGCCTCCTTTTCCGCACACTAAACGCCCCCAGTTTCTTCACTCTCTCCTCACAAGACATGTTCTCCAAGCCCTTCACAAGCCTTGTTGCCCTTCTTTGGATCTGCTCCAGCTCCTCAACATCCTTTCTGTACTGAGGTGCCCCAAACTGAACACAGTACTCGAGGTGAGGCCTCACCAATGCCAAGTACAGGGGCAGGATGACTTTTCTAGTCCTGCTCACCACACCAATAATGATACAAGCCAGGATGCCATTGGCCTTCTTGGCCACCTGGGCACACTGCTGGCTCATATTCAGCTGACTGTCCATCAGTACAACAAGGTCTCTTTTCCATCAGGCAGCTTTCCTGCCACTTGTCTGCAGGCCTGTATGTAGGGTTGGCTTGGATTGTTGTCACCAAAATGCAGGACCTGAGACTTGGCCCAGAAATGGCTTTAAATTGGAAGAAGGTAGATTTAGACAAGATATTAGTAAGAAATTCTTTACTGTGAGTGTGGTGAGACACAGGAACAGGTTGCCTAGGGAGGCTGTAGACGTCCCCTCCCTGGAAGCCCTCAAGACCAGGCTGGATGGGGCTTTGAGCAACCTGTTCTAGGGGGAGGTGTCCCAGCCTACAGCAGCGGGGTTGGAACCAGGTGATCTTAAAGGTCCCTTCCAACTCAAATCATTCTATGACACTATGATTTGGAGAAGGAAAGCCATGAATTCATTTTCCACTGTTCTGAAGGGTGTACATATAATGTACACTGACATTATATAATTTTGTATGTTATAAAAGAATTGCTTTAGCCTCAAACTCAGATGCCAAAACAGATGGATTTTGAGACTAGATTTTTTTAAGAACAGAGTTTATTCCGTGCTTATTCCGTGCTGCTGGAATTAGGTTCTTTGTTGATGATCAGAATGATGGGAAGAGTACACTTAGCAAGGCTGCAGATGACACAGAATGGGGAGGAGAGGTGGCTGTACCGATGGATTGTGCTGCCATGGAGGGGGCCTTCAACAAGCTGGAGAAATGAGCTGACAGGAACCTCATGGAGTTCAACAAGGAAAAAGACTGAGTCCCTCACCTGGGAAAGAACAGCTCCTGAAATCAAGACATGCTGAGGGCACCCCACAGAAAAATATTTGAGGATCCCGGTAAACATCAAGTTGAGCACAAGTTGACAGTATGTCCCTGAGGCAAAGTAGACCAATGACCTCCTAGACCCCATTAGAGAAAATGTTCCTAGCAGTTGAGGCTGGCAGTCCTGTCCTTCTACTCAGTAACTGTGAGGGCATCCCAGAAGAGAGACATGGACACAGCAGTAGTGAGTCTAGCAAAAGGCCACAAGATGATTAAGGGCCTGGAGTACTTCTCCAATGAAGAGAGGCTGAGAGCTGGGACTCTTCACCCTGGAAAGAACAATTCACAAGGAATATCTTTTACTCAGCCAAAATACCTTGTGCCAGGAACAGAGGTAGTGCGGTCTCCTCCTTGGAGATGTACAAAAGCCACCTGGACATGGGCCTGTGCACACTGCTTTGTGTATCTCTGCTGGAGCAGGAGCTGGGACAGATGGACCCAGGGGCTCCTTTTCTTCTCAAACCTTCTGTGACTATGGTGTTTGCCCACCAAAATTAAACAGCTGCCAACCATCTCTTCATTTCACATGAAACATGAAGCAAGAGGACAATTAGTTTGTTAAAGTAAGGTCTCAAAAGACATAAGGTTAACAATCCTCTTTTTCTCTTCTTCCTTCCTTCCTTATTCCCTTCCCCCCTTCCTTCCTTTATTTCTCTCTTTCACTTTTTTTTTCCCTTTTCCTTTCAGGTCTCTATATATGAAAATTACATTACATTATTTTGCTTCCTCTTGTAAAATCTGCTGGTTTATTTGAAAGAAGGAAATTCTTTAAATGAACAATTATGTATATGTATTTAGAAATACAAGAAATTGCAGAATTATTCTTGCAAGCTTCTTAAATGCACTGCTTTATTTATTTCCATGCTAATTTTTACCTTTCAGCTTCAACTTCCAAGATAGCAGGAGAATGGTAAGTTTTGTTTTCCACTAAAGCAATTCATTTTTCTCTTACTTTCAATAAAAATTCCATATTTCACTCTCCAAATGTGAGAAAACTCTGATTTTCTGTGGAAAAGCTCATATTTCAGTTGAATATTGTAAAGTTAAAACTCAAGGTTAAAATGTACTGAGAAAATGTATGCCATCCACATCATAAAGAACTGAAAGGGGGAAAATTAGACAGTTTTCCCTTCCTTTCTAAATTTCTTTGAAGAGCAAAAAGACAAGCCAAACCAAGCCCATTAAACACAAAGAGTGGAAAGAAAAATCACTATCTTGTTTGGCTAGAAATCAGATGGTCATTTTAAGAGGATTATGTCTGAACAAACATCACTCGTTTCCAGACTACAAGATCTTACTGTAGAAATGAACCAGCAGATAATGACAATAATTCAGCATTGTAGTAAATGTGAAATGTAAACAAATATAAGTGCAATAGTTACAGTCATAAGGTAAAATTGTTACCTTTAACATGAATAACATCACAACCGAGCATACAAAACAGGAAATCTTTCAGCATGTCATGAATACTAAGAACACTGATTCTCTTCTCAGTTAGGACACAGTGTGTTTGTCTAAAGATAAGAATAAACTACCAGGACTTTCAATGAAATGTAATTAATATGTTTATTGCAAAATAGTTGATAACTGAGAGCTATCTTTGAGATACTGAGTTTTACTGAGAATTACCAAATAAACAAACTAATATAGTAGCTTCAGTGACAGCTTCCTCAAAAACTATAGATGGGCAGTGTGAGATAATGTTTTGTCAAGACACGTGTCAGAAGGTCAGCAGAAAACATCTTACAGAAAATACCTTCACAAAAACTTCTGACATATTTTAGTTTCAGTCATCCTGTCTTCTAAATAAGGAAGAATCACATGCCTCATCCATTCTGTGAGGTTGTACTTAATGGGGCACGAGAAGGCTTGTGCTGAGCAGCCAAGAGAGTTTGAATTTGTGGTTTGGATGGGGCTGAGCAGTACCACAGAAGCAGAAACAGGTTGTTCAGAGCTTACTCAGGTATCTCTCTTGGCATCCCTGCTTTGCATGGGTGATAGTTTCCTCAACAGTTTCACCATTGTAAAAATTCAAATACTCTTCAACCACTAAAGAAGGAAGCTATACTGAAACCAATTATTAGTATAGTCATGATCTAAAGATCCTCTTCCTTTGGTGTAGCTTAACAGAGCATGCCTAAAATATCTTTCAGGTATCTGTCTATCTGTTAAATGATTTCAGCAAAATTATTCATTTAAAAAATTATTCCCACATTCCACACTGAATAAACAAGAAAATATGTTTATTTTGTAAAACAAGGCTTATGTATTAACTGCCAGGGTGAGGAAATATTCTTTGTCTTAATTAAACAAAATACTATAAAATCACTTTTGTGTGTGCGTGTGTGTGTGTGTTTATATATTTGAAGGAGTTTATCTGGTCTCCTTTTCATCATTTACCTCATTTTTATGTACTTTCCCACTCCCTGTGCTCAAACAGAGCTCAAAATGCCCTTACTGATTATTCTCTTCAAATATTTCTCTGTTAATCTGCAATTCCAATGCTTCATTTTTATAGACTACTTCTAACATTCCTAAAATCACTATAGAAATACATGATGAACAGATGATTATCTCATTTCTCCTGGGGTGGATAGTAAGATTTAAAAGGAATTGAAGATTCTTCAAATTATTATCTCCAAAATTTCGGGACATTAGGACTTCTGCCTTTCCAGATATTTCTGTAATTATTATTACTCAAGTCTTGTCACACCTCAATTTTAGTAAACCTAACCTGCTCTTAGATGTATAATTAAACAGACATTACAGTTGTGATTCAGTGCAGAAAATCTGAGTGTTTTCACATATTGGTTGGTTTTGCTACTCTTGTTGTTTGTATGTTTGTTTGTAGTGTAGATACTCCTCTATCCAGAAAATGAAATACGTTATATTCAGATTTGTGCTGGGGAGAATGCAGAAGCACAGTAGGAAAGTAACTGTGTTTCACTGATTTATCCTACTTCTTTCAAGTAGAGGATAACAAGTCTTCTGTGTTTTAACAGTCTCCACTGGTGGCACACAGAAGAGGTCAGACTGCTTGGAGGAACTGCCATAGGATGCAGCAACCACCACCATCTGATTAAAACTCAGACGGTGTTTCCTCAGATCACATTAATTAGTTTAGGTAAGGACTTCAGACTGTCAAATAAAGAAAACATGAAATATATAATAAGACATCTTCTAGTCCTTCAGTTTACTCCATTCACTCTGTATAAATCACAGTGGATATGTGGAGATACTAACATCTTAATTATAAAGACTACACACATGTAGGTGTTTGCACTGAAAAAAAAAAAAAAAAGAAACTGAAGATAAAACTGTGATTGCTTATGTTTTGTGTGGGTGTTTTTTGTTTGTTTTGTTTTGCTTTTAAGACAGAATTGGGGCAGTTCAAACCCCTATGCTTACAACCTTCTCTTCTTTTATTTCTATGTAAATGTATGACAATTTGACATGTGTGCAAAAATACCCATGGCAAAATAGCAAGCAATTTGTGTTTTCAAAAAGTCAGCTACATAACTGTACATTTAGAGGATATTAACAATGATGTATCATACATTCACTGTGACTGCAAGCTAAATTATACGCGGCTTTCCCTATAACAAGCAGAAAAAAACAAGAAGTAGATCAAACATCTCTTGAAGAAACAATTTTGAGAAATGTTATGTAAGGATGACACTATAAAGCAATTTTTATTATTACTGAATAGAAATGTAGAAAGGTTGGATGTGTTTCCTATAATAGATAGAGACTCTCACATGTTGCTTAACTCTGAGACAGTCTGGCTCTTTAAAATTCTCTGCAGAGGAAACTTTTAAGAAAAACAAGTTTGGGACTAGTTAAAGCATTTTGTTTTGATAACAAAGTGTATTTTCTGTGCAATATAGAAATAAGAACCAGATCAAATTACTTCAAATGAATGCATATATTATTTTTTTTTCAAAGGGATCAGGATCTTCACCAGTCAAATCCAGAATGAGACAGTAACTAACGTCAGTTAGAGAGTGCAAATACATGAAAATGCTCCCAAAAGCTTTTTAAATGTTTCCATATTGACCATTTTGCTTAATTCTGATCTTCCACTGAAATGAACCTTTTAAACTGAATGTAATATAGAGGAACAGCGATAGCAGACTTTGCTGCTTTTCTTATTTAAAGCAGGTGAAACCCTCATCTCACCCACATTTCTTAATCAGTTTAGAGAATCATAGAATTGTTGAACTCTAAAAGACTTTAAAGCCCACTCAGCTCTAACCTCCTGTCATAGGCAGATTGCCCCCTACCAGATGAGGCTGCCCAGGGCCCCATCCAATCTGATCTTGAATGCCTTCAAGGATGGGGTATATTCAGCTTCTCTGGGCATCCATGCCAGGGCCATACCTCCCTCTGATTAAATGATTTCTTCCTAATGCCTAATCTAAATCTACCTTCTTTTAGTTTAAAATCATTCTCTCTTGTCCTATCACTATCAGACTGTGTAAAAAGTAGACTCCCTCCTGCTTATAAGCTCCCTCTAAACATTGAAAGTATTCATTGCCAGTTTCTTTGAAATATACAGTTCTAGAAAGAAAGAAAAATTGGCTTTGAAAATTACACCTTAAAAATACTGAGGTAGTTTAGAATCTGTTTAAGTGGAAACATCTGTGGGTTTCCCGCAATGACAGTATGAACTGAAATGTTTTCTCACTTCTGATTTGGTATTATCCCATATGAGTTTCTTCTGTCTGTTACCATGATCTTTGTCTTGTTTCTTTGACACTGAATGGTGAATACACAAAGTGTGGTGACATTCGAAACTGACATAAGTAGGTAAGACAAAACTATACACTCTGTTTTGTCTAGGTTTATATAAGGTAATATTTCTATTAGCCAAAATAAAATAAAATAAAATAAAATAGAATAAAATAAAATAAAATAAACAGTATTTGAAAAAATAAAACTTGAGAACTGGGCTTGCTGAGACTGGAGAAATGAGGGCTTGTGAAACAACTCTTTTCAGCCTTCCAGTTCTTAGAGAAAGCTCATAAACAGGAGGGAAATCAACTTTTTATACAACCAATTATGACAGAACAAGGATGAAAAGTTCTGAACTAAAGGATGGAAGATTTAGATTAGATGTCAGGAAATTTTTCACAGAGAGAGTGGTGAGGCCTTGGCACAGGCCACCCAGAGAAGCCATGGATACCCCACCCCTGGAGGTGCTCAAGGCCAGACTGGATGGGGCTTTGGGCAGCCTCACCTGGAGCCTGATCTAGTGGTTGTTAACCCTGTGCACAGCAGGGGACTGGAAGCAGATGATCTCTGAGGACTCTCCCAACACAAAACACCCTATGATTCTACAATAGTAATTGCCATACTCATATTCATTTTGTATTGCTTTACATGTTTAAATGGCTTGTGTGGCAGCATGTTTTGTATTAACATCTGGGAAATATTATATACAGTATCATATGAATTACTTTTCCATTTCTAAGTCACTTACACAACAAATTCTAAATTACAGAGTCCAAAGTATCCTAACTCTATGAAATGCAAAATATTTTTTGACAGTGAATTTACATCCTGTCCCTGTAAGAGTCATGTGGAATTACATGTAGACTGAGAAGATAAGTGAACACTGCTTTTTGCTCATCTTCTGTACTTAGAAGAACTTTCAGAAAACATGTAAGCAGGCACCCTGCGTACATTATCTGTATCAGTTCCTTTGCTCACCAAATGAGCTTTACGAAATGCATTGTGCATGAACCTTGAGCATGGCAATTGTGTCAGTTTTGTCTACAGAATCAGCACTATACCAGATACTTCATGCCAGATAAAATCTATTCAATTGTATTACAGGCTGCATGAAATTACTCTGTCTATTTTTTCCATCTCACAATGAAAGAGACTGCAGATGTCAGATATATCATTATAGTCAATTGTGCTATTAATTGAAGCAAAGTCTTACAGTATTACTAAGCAGTAAAATCTTCAATCTTTTCTTTTCCTCTCATTTTGATGGTCTTGATGTAGTTGTGAAGTATTTAAAAATATAACCATTCATGAAAGCTTTAAATCCTAGCTGGAGCAGTTCAAGCAAACAGCTGTTATTTGCTGAGAGTCATTGGTTCCACATGCAAGGGGTTTCCTCTCAAGCATACACAGCTGCCATGTAAGTGTATCTCACAAGGACTGCTTCTACCACATATAGAGAGATAGACAGATACATGGCTGAATCTTGTCAGTGAACTATTTGTTCTTTAATTACAAATGAAATTCTAAAAACATTATAAAAGCATCTTACTAAAGGTCTTCATATATTTTGTCATGTGTAACATGAGATGACAAGCAAATGTGATTCGTTTATTGATTCAAAACAATTATTGCACACTCGCCTTCAGTCCCTGATGACTGCTGCTGTGAAGCTCTAGGTAATTTGACACGGAGTGAGGAACCGTCTGATATAGTAGCCAAACAATTCTTGATGATATTTAGAAAGTCATGGAAGTCAGGTCTCTGGCGACTGGAAAAAAGGCAAATTGGACCCATTTTTAGAAGAGAACAGAAAGGACAACCAAGGGAACTACTGACTTGTCAGCCTCACATTTGTGCTGGGGAAGATAATGGAGAAGATCCTCTTGGAAGCTATGCTAAGGTGCATGGAAGAGAAGGAGGTGATATGGGATACCCATATTGGCTTCACAAGAACAGATCCTGCCTGACCAACCTTGTCATTTCTTATGATGGTGTAACTGCATGAGTGAACAAGGGAAGAGCCACTGATGTCATCTGTCTGGACTTCAGTAACGTATTTGGCATGGTATCTCACAGTGTCCTTCTCTCCAAATTGGAAAGATGTGGATTTGATGGGTTGACTATTTGATGCGTGAGGAACTGGTTGTGAGATCATACCCAGGGAGTGGTGGTCAACGGCTCAGTGTCCAGATGGATAAGGGATGTCCCTCAAGGGTCTGTCCTGGAATCTGTGCTCTTTAACATCTCCATCAATCACATCAACATAGGAATCAACCCTCAGCAAGTTTACAGATGATACCAGCTGTGTGGTGCAGTCAACATGCCTGAGGGATAGGATAGCATTCAGAGAGACCTAGATAGGCTGAGCAGCAGGCCTAGGAGAACCACGAGATTCATTTAATCCAAGTGCAAGGTTGTGCACTAAGTTCATTGCAATCCCCACTAACAGTACAAGTTGAGGACTGAAAAGAGCACAGTCCTGTTGAAACAACCTTCAGTTACTGGTAGATAGCAAGAAGGACATGAGCCAGTAATACCTGCCTTGAATTACCAATGCATGCTCAGTCCTTCACAGTTTAAGAAAAGCAATGGAAAAAAAAAAAAAAAATAGAAAAAAAAATTGCAGAGCTGAGATGGTGCTCAAGAATTTGTCTGTGTGCCTAGTTTGAAAAATGAGCATGACATTTCATATGTTTTCCCAGAGATATATGCTGGTGGGCATTTATTTTCTAGAAAGTTTTCTTGGAGTTAGTACGTTTACACAAGTGAATACAACAGATCACTGTGACTGCACCAGAATCTCACTGAGGGAAATGGATGAGGACCACAAGCTCCAAGAATATTAATTATCTGCTTGGTATCTCTACCAGCCATCTCTGTCTGGTTTTCATGGTCATAGTTCTATATTTTATTGCTGAAAATTACATCCCTGCCATCACTGTGGTTACTTGATTATTTCCTTTTCTATCTTTCTGTCTATTTCTTAGTAATTGCAGTTCATAAAATATTCTGTGTCACACATTGTCAATATTATTTTTGTATTGCCAACATTTTTCTGGGAGGCGAAGAAACAAAAATGTGAGTTTCTGTTGACCTAAAAAGCTTGAATTCGATGTTGACAATTAAAAATAATAATAATAACAAAGTAACTTTCTAACTGACAGGGAAGATTTTCTTGATAAACAGCAGCAATTAACTGAACAAATTTGTTATGGGATTGAAACCATGTACCACATAAGCAAATTAATATGATTATGAATGCATGTATGTGCTTGTCTCCTACAAGGGCCCAGTGTTGGCCCAATTTTCCCGTACCTCAGAAGTAATTATTCTTACAGAAGACTAAGGAAAATTCAGGTAAGGTGAAAGACCCCAAAAAGCAAATCCCCTCCCATCCCCTTTATACCAAGAAAGCCATCTAGTTGAGCTCATTCCTTGATCTGCCCCTGTTTTGCACTTGGCTTACAACCAAATAGCCTCCATGTAGTTCAGAATCACAGGGACAATTCTTATTCTGTATTTTCCTCGGGGAGTGTTTTGGGAAAGAAAGAAGAGACGGTCATGATGTGGGAAAAGATAAGAGGCACAGGAATGTACATCAATGCTTAGTTGTTCTTAACCACCTTGTCAGGACCTTATTTTTATGAGGGCACTACAATGCAATTCATCTGAGACCTTGCTTTTCTACTGCTATTGTACCAAACCCAAATATGTCACATTTTCTGTATCTGACACCTAGGATTTGGTTTCAGGTTTTTCCTAGCACGACAATACAATCCATAATCTTAGCTCAGCTGAAGTCTAGCTAAAATAGCCATCTGGCATACTGACAGAGGTGACACAACAGATATTTTTGTTGTTCATGCTCTCTATTCCTTGGGCAATAGTGGTGATATTAACAGGTGGATTGGCTGGTTAGGACACTAAAGTGGTTGGAAGGGTGAGAAAGCAGAACAGGAAAGTAAATGCAGAATTACTAGAAAGTTTGGCACAGATGCAACAAAACAAATTTATTTCAATGCAAATTACTTTTCATTCCCACAAGAATAAATCTTATGGAGGAAAATCGAGTTACAGAAATGTGAGTTATACTTAAGTTGAAGCACAGTTTCATGTGCACTGCTGTGAATCTCAGATATATGCAGGCCCATAGCTTTTTAAATTAGCATATAACTCGAGGCATGAAATTGCCAGACACTGAAAGATAGTTACGGGTAGGAGGTAGAAGTAGGAGGTGATTGGTGTATGCAGTGCCTCTACTTGTACACAAAAACTCATAAGCACAGATGTTAAGAAGAACCCTTTGTTAGTAAGAAGGGACAACTTTGTTTTCTTGTGTAGGCAAAATATGATCTAATCTGACACCAAAGAAAGGTTTCTTTCTACAGGGAAAAACAGATAGAAATGAAAGAGCAATAGGTTCAAAATCCTACAAAGACATGTACAAAGACTTACTCCCACTACCATCTCTAACTCCAGTATGAAGTTAACTTGAATCTCATTAGAAGACTGCCAATATAACTTTATCCTTTTTGGAGTTGCTGACTGCTGTTGTGTATGAATTCAGCCATGAGCCAGAACCCTTTGTTCCCCAGAGAAAAAACAGCTTCTGTTCTACTGCAGCTGTTTCAAATAGGCTGCAGCTTTTCTCACAAGATCCCGATGAAAACCCACAGTTTCTTACACTCCATGTAAAAGAGACACTGAGTATCCACTGACAGCTTTCTTGACCCTCTGACCATCAAATCAGAGTTAGTTTTAGCTCATAGCATTCTTTCAGTTTCAAGCTTCTTTTCTCAGAAAGCAAAGCCTCTCAAAATCTAGTATTAACTGTATCTAGAGCATCTGCTTCCTCTTCTTTTTGAAGAATATTGAACTGTTTTCTTTCCTAGTTTTATAGAGTATGGGGCATTTTGT
This sequence comes from Coturnix japonica, assembly GCF_054131305.1. Lineage (NCBI taxonomy): Eukaryota > Metazoa > Chordata > Aves > Galliformes > Phasianidae > Coturnix > Coturnix japonica. The sequence continues at coordinate 18,830,145 of NC_140702.1, read as the reverse complement.
CATATCCACTATGTGGTCTGAATGTGCTTAATCCATGCATGTGTCAAGGGGGTTCTTAGAACCACAACACCTCCTAATATTGCAAATGCTCATTAAAGAGAAGAATTCTAAAGTATAGCCTCCCCTAATTTTTCATTTACTGTCCTAGACCCTGCTACTGTTGTAAATTCAATGCATATATTGAGTGTTACAATGGTAAAGTTCTCAGAATAGAAACAGAGCTTTGTTTCTTCCTGTTCTATACTCCAACATGTTTCTCTAAGCATTTGCACATCTCACAGCTCTACATACACACACATAGTAATACCTATGTATAATTTTTGATTACAAGGAGATGAATATAAATGCAAATTGTACTACATCAGTGGAAGTTGCAAAGATACTCATGGGAATCTGCAGAAGCAGTAAACGAATTACATATCAGCACATTCTAGCAAAATCTTAGGAAAAAAACTATCAGTGTACAAAGTTACTACTAAATGCCATATGTAATTAGTATTGTTTATAATGGACTGCCTCTAAAACAATTACCATTAGGTAGCAGTTGCCATACCTCAGATACTTTTTTAGCATTACATCTTCCTAATCATCAAGAATGTCATGCTGAAGCATATATATGAGACTTCTGCTCTTCTCAAAGTAATAAGCTTCACAGTGATTTCATTGTTGCTGTTAGGTTGTCAGGTACCTGACTTAAAATCAAACAGAACAATGGGACAGCTAATAATATCTTTTTCAATACTTTTAGCATTCGGTCAAATATTTATTGAAACCCTTTAGGGTAACTAATGTGTCATTATATTTATGCTATTCTGGAACAAGTTCTAGCATTATACATACTCTGCAATTAGTATAGGCTATATACATCCTGGAATGAGCATAGACTATATATTCTCTAGAATAGAAATACACACTAAATTCATAGACCAGAGTTTCTGACTGTGGAACTTATTTGAAAGTCACTAATAGAAATGAAAATGGCTTAAATCACTTTCATGAAAACAAACATTATCAGAAGTGATAAATGGAATAGCAATGGAAGGAGAAATAAACAGATTATTTTAAAAGCACACAATTGGAGGGATTTGTTATAAAGCAGGAAAGGTTAAGAGGCTGGGGAATTACTTAGTATTGACCTAGTAGCATTTCACTTAGCAACTCCTGCTATTAATATGCTATGTATAGTTAAGTGTAACTATCTTCACCTACAACCAAAGTAGCTAAGGATTGGCTATAGCACAGTGGATTTTAACATCTTGTATGTCTACTTCAGAAAGATTTCACAAATAAAAGCATTGTGTAGGATGGGAGACATACGGGAACTAAGCTGTAGGCAGATGAATAGGACACCTGAACTACCTCAGTGTAATACTTGAAGAAACTTGTTTCACAGTAATATATACATACCCGTAAGGAAACAGGAATCTCCATGCACAGAATAGGTACTTTAGATGTGTAAATGTGACCTCAGACTCTTACCAATTTTGCAAATATATCATTCATGGCTCACATGCAAATTCTGGTTTTTTGTACAGTCAGAAGACATACACATAAATTTTGTTGGCATCATGAGAGCAGACATTTTTTTTTTTTTTAATGATTCCTGGTTTCATGCAGACCTGATGTACATGAAATTAGATTTAGCTATACAATGGCCATTCATATATGTTACATGAAAGAGTACCTCCTTTCCAGATTCTTTTTAAGTTTACAACAGTACTGTTTGTGAAGGTTTTCTGTTAAAAATATCAGGCCACTTGTGCTGATCACAATGTTGCTTTGTAACTGGAAATTGAACTGAAAATTTGAAATTGAAAGATAAATTATTTTCATTGCTATTATTTTATATGCTCTTCTATATAAACACAGTTTGAAAAGGCCAATATATGGCTATTTATTAGCTACATTAAAGCTATATCTAGAAATAGGTACCATCTTCTACAGCTAATGCAGATTATGAGGCTGTTAATTTATATATAAAGTATATATAAAAATATATATATGCATAAAATATTTATATATTTAAAATTATTTTCACAGATTTATATAATTTAATTTCCATAAGCACCTGTTAGCTGTGTTGGACAGAAATATCTTTTAATTAAATACAGGACATAGGTAGGTGACTTACATTAAACTGTTGCAAATAACAGTCACAAACTGAGAAACTAGGCTACTGAAATTAATGTAAAAGATATATTTCTCTATACTGTAACATTTCTTTCACAATCTCAAAGTGAAAGCAGGAAAAATAAAATGAAATGAAAGGCTGTCCCCCACGCAATGGCTGGGATTATCCTGCATTGGTTACATAATGGTTCTGAGAGAGGAAGTTCTGTAGGTATTATGAGTGTAATCACATTTTCCTGTTTGTTCATTCTTATCAGACTTTTTTCCTTTCTCCTGCTCCTGTAAAAGCACCTATACAAACATTGAAAGGACACCTAAACAGCTGCAAAAATACAAAGATGTTTGTCAGTGTGTAATTTTTTTTTTTCTATCAACAGTCATAGATACGCTGCATAAACTCACAGTCATTAATTACTGAGAGCTTTTATAGATATGAGCCATAATTAATGGAGAAGAAAAAATCACGACATGCAAAATATTTTCATATTTAAAATGGAAAAAAATATTGTTTGTCCTTTGTACCTCAGGTTCTGTCTCTTATGGGAAAAGCTTCTGAAAACAAGGATGCTTCTATGCTTAATTAAAAACTAACTGGTATGCAGCACTGCGGAGTCAAAGAACTGTGATCTTGCTCTCATACTACTCAAGTTAAGGAGCTATTTCACCATAGTTTTTCAGGGACATAAAATTTAGCCCTCAGGAAAGAGAATAATGCTACTTCTGCTGAAGTAACTATTACAACCAAAAGAAGACAGCCAACCTAACAGACAGGATCTTGATGAGAAAACAAGGCATATTTGAAAAATCACACCTGGAAAATCACAAGCAAATCTTCAAAGCAAATAAAATGTGTTCTTAAGTTTTTATTTTATTTTCTAGTTTGTTACTAACTTGCAACAAAATCTCCACTGAAAAAACAGACTATTTTCATAGCTGGTCTATTTTATGGGCCCCACATTTATTTACATTTGCAGTTGCCACTCTATTTTTCAGGAAGAACATGGATGGGAACAGTTGCAACTTCTATACTTTTACCTCAAAAGCAAACATCTTATTGATTCATATGTACTAAGATGGCACACCATTACATCTTTGACTGAAACTTAACTCTTTATCTGTTTTTTACCTAAAGCACCCTCCAAGCTTATAAACAGCAACTTTCTATCAATAGCCCATCACAGGAATGCCAGATACATGTGCACTTACTGATCTGCTTCATCAGATGTCAGTAAATTAAAGCAGTTCCAAGTTTGTTCTGACCCAAGGCTGTGTAAGCCACAGTACAGTGCTCTGAGAACAGGCCAGCAGGGGTGCAGCAGCATCTAACTATGCTCCATCTAAACTGAACAGTCTGAGCTGTCAACCATTTTGCTTGTGTCAAAATATTTTGATATATACAAGCTGACAGTCACTGAAAGGTAGCAATTGCAACCAGAACTCCTAAACACAAGAACCAGTAAAGTTTTCACTATACGTGCCTGTTTTTAGAATGTCTGCTTTCAGGAAGTGCATCAATTTAAACATAGCAGGTACAGTGAATATGAAATCATAGAATCACAGAATCAGAAAATGCCTATTGTTGGAATGGAACTTAAGAGCCCACCCAGTTCCAACTCCTTGCCATGAACAGAGTTGCCAGCCCTCAGATGAGGCTGCCCAGGGCCCCATCCAACCTGCGCTCGAACACCTCCTGGGATGGGGCACCTATCTTCACTGGGCAATTGTGCCATGGTCTTGCCAATCTCTGAGTAAAGAATTTCCTCCTAACATCTAACCTAAATCTCCCCTCTTTTAGTTTAAAGCCATTCCCCCTTGTCCTATCACTATCTGCCTATGTAAAAAGTTAGTTTACTTCCTGTTCATACACTCCTCCAAATACTGGAAGGCTGCAGTAAGGTCTCCCCAGAGCCTTCTCTCCAGGCTGAACAAGGCCAAATCCCACAACCTGTTTTCTTAGGAGAGGTGCTCTGATCACCTTCATGGCTTTCCTCTGGACCTGCTACAACAACTCTACATCTTTCTCAAGCTGGTGGCCCCAGGCCTGGATGCAGTACTCCAGATGAGGCCTCATGAGGGCAGAGAAGAGGGGCACAGAGAAGAGGGCCCACCATTTCACCACTTTTCTGTTACACTTTTCTGCTCACTCAGATTAGCCAGGAAGACTTTGAGCCTCTCTGCTCTAACATAAGGTTTAAGATTCAGAATCATGTGCTAATGCTGAGTATGAAACTGCGATGTCAATTTCTTTCTGAAAACAAGCAGATTTGCTGCGTGCAAAGGACTCACAAAATAATAATAATAATTTTAAAAAAGGAACTGAAATACCACACTACTTACAACATCAAAAACATGAAATATGCAAAGTTAGGGAAAAAGAAAAAGCAAACTCATTTCTCCCATGCAGCCTGAAGTAGAGTGAGACAAGCAAAAAAAAAAAACCTGTGTTTCTATGCAGTGGTGCTGTTCTAAAATTGAGAAGAGAAAGTGAAAAATTACAGAAAAGCATAAAAAATCTTTTAAAGTTGTTTTGGAACATAGGGAGGAAAAGAACTATAAAGAAAGATGATGATTCTCGAGGACAATTTAAACTTTTCAGGGGATTATAGTTCTTAGTTGTGCTTATTCATCTGAACCACAGCTTAAACACTCTATGTGCAGACTATCCGAGAACAAAGTGAGCAAGGAAAAAAAGGCCATAGAAGAGTTTGCAGCTGGATGGAGATCATTTTCCAAGTGACAAAAATGTGATTTGCTGTTCCAAATCAATAATAATCTGGAAGTCATGAAACAAAACATATCCTTTGAAAAAAAAGGGAAATAATTTAAAATTGGTCTATTGTTAAAATCTACTCAGAGATTCGATACAAATGAAATATTCATATGCAAGAATACAGAAATTTCTAATTTGAACCATGAAAATGGAAGAGTTGATGGACTCAAAAGATAGTGATGATTACCTTTTGTACTCAAAATTAAACACAGATAGTGTTGATTACCTTTTAGTTTCAATGATGCTTTTTATTTCTGAGACAGGATAACTATCTAACTAACTATACTATCATATAAGTCCCAGTGGTGCAGGCTTTTCAAAGGAGGTTTGGTAGTACTGTCAGGAAATATCACCAATAAGGGATTGAAGCATTATCATGTGCAACGATGTATAAGAGTCAGTTTTGGACCTCCTTCTGACTGGCCTTTAAATCAGAACAGAAAAACGCTATTATTGCAATTCTAATATTTCAAAGTAGACCGAGACTCGGAGACACCACACCCAGCAGCCGGCAAAGAACAAAACTGTATATATTCTCAGATTTGCCATCCTGCAAACCTGCACTGGGTCATATGCAAATACACTCCTCAGGAAACCTAACCCAACATCACCTACAGTAGGGATGAAGAAGGAACTATACTGCAACATTTATACCTAAGCTTTTGTAAAGGAAGAACTGTAAATGCACAAGTGTTAAGGAAAGTGTTGTTACACTCATCCTTCACCCAAACATATTTCTTTAAATAAAGCCTCATCAAAGCCTGGAATTCAACTTGAAAGTCTTAAAAAAGAGGAAATGCAAGTGACCCGGGGCAGATGACTTTGCTGGCAAAGTAGAAAGAAGCAGCGTGTCAGGGGCAGGGGTGAAACAACTCGGCCAGTCTCACAAGAAATTACCTTTCTGTGGAACCCTTGCCACACTTAGAACTGCTCTACCCAGATTAAATCTATTGGAGGAGTGCTGCAGGAAATTCAGAGCACAGATGCCCTGGTCTCCATGCTTATATGCGCATGCTGTTGCCCCTTTAAGTCAGTTAAAAAAGCGTGTTTCGTCGAAGCAATCATAAATATTTACACTGCAGCTCTATGTTTAGGAATATCATTTTAACAACAAGACTGTGCTGAAATCCTTTTATTTAAAAACCCGTAGGAGAAAGCAAACAGCATTAAACAGAAGCCCACGGAGCCAGTGGGCTGCAAGACAACGTGGAATTACATATCCGATTGAAATATGGCAACGTGGAAACCAAGCCCGTAAGAGATGGCTGTTGAGACTGTAATTTCTTTACCAGCACAGCAGGGCATGAACGCGCTGCCATTCTGTGAGCCCAGGGACGCAGACAGCGTCTGCTCTGACACCGGGCACGAGCCCAGCAGAGTCCCACGGGTACTCGCAGCGCTGCAGGACCTGGAATGGGATCCTGCCTTCAGAAGGCAAGATAGGAAGGTTCGTTTCGGCAGATAAAAGGAGGTTTGTCTGCAGGGCGGTGGAAGCGCGAGTAGGAGTTTGTTTTAGTGGCCTGGGGAGAAATTCACTTAATTCTTTTGGTAACACAAGGCTTTGAAAACCTGAATGTTTAGATGCCTCCTGAGAACTTTGGAGAGGCGTGCAAGTGTCAACGTGCTGCTATTTGTCAGCTCTTTTATTATGGGGGGGGAGGGAAAAAAAGAAGAAGAAGAAAAAAAGAAGATAATGAGAGAAGTATCAGCACGGTAACGGAGTAACCGGCAATGGAGTACGGGCGGCAGTGCGGTCACACAGCGGCTGCAGGCGATGCGCTGTTCTCCTCCCGCAGCACACGGCGGTGCAGCTATAACGGGGACACACAAAGCACGGGCTCAGCACGCCCCGATCGCGCCGTCCCTTCCCGCCGTGCCCCCGCGCCACCTGCCGCCTCTCCTGGCTTTTACTCCCCATACTTTCTTCTATTTTCCCTCCCAAAGGCAGCTCAGCCTCAGGGCGCACCATGGCCGCCCCTTGGCCGCACACCATGGCGGCTCGGGCCGCTCCTACCCCGCACTTTCCTCCCCCACGCGGTGCGGCCGCTCCCCCTCCTGCCCCGCCCAGCTCCACGCACGCGCTCATAGGGACGAGGCTGGGGAGCGGCGCACATGCGCGGCCCGTCCCACCGCCTCCGTCCTTCCCCCCTCCCGGCTGGCGGGCGCACGGGGGCGGGCACAGCGCGGGGCGGCCGAGCCGCTCCCCTGGCGGCCGGCGGGGCCGAGGCAGCCGCGCCGGGGCCCTGCGGAGCCGCCGTGAGCGCGCAGCCCCCGCCCAGCCGGGTATTGTTCGCGGCCCGTCTCCGCCGGGACAGTTTTGCCCTCGTCCCGGCTCCGCTCCCCGCCGGGGCGGGGTGGGCCGGGGCCCCTTTGTCGCCACCTCCCCGGCGTGCGGCGGCGGCGGCGGCTGCGGGCGGGAGGGCGAGCGGCGGACGGGAGGGGGGGCGAGGCTCAACATGATGGCGGCCGAGGCCGGAGCTGAGGACGGCGGTTCGGTTACCTCGGCCGGGACGGCGGCCGCCGCCGAGCCGGGGCACTGCCGAGGCAAAGCACCGGGGCCGCAGGGCCCCTTCGCGCCCGGCTCCAGCTCCGGCTCCGGCGGGGACAGCCCGGGCGCCGGCCCGGCTCTGTGCTCGGCGCTCGGGCTGCTGGCGCTCGGCTCCACGGGAGCCCCGCCACCGCCCAGCGAGCCGGGCTCCGCCGCCTTCCCCCCGCTGCCGCCGCCGCCGCCGCCCCTACCCCCGGCCGGAGGGCTGGCGGCCGTGGACGAGGGCGACTCGCTGGACGGGCCGGAGTACGAGGAGGAGGAGGTGGCCATCCCGCTGAACGCGCCCCCCACCAACCAGTAAGTACCGCGGCCCCCCACCCCCCTCGGTTCCGCTCCCGGAGCGCAGGAAGAGCGCGGCTCCGCGCAGCGCCGCGTGTCCGTGCGGCGGGGGGAGGCCCGGGCGGCTCCCGGACAGACTGGGACTGCGGCGCTAACTTTGTAACAGGCGGAGACCTCCCCGCTGTACAAAGCGCTGCTCTCCTCGTGTCATCCCTTTGCATTCCGTTGTTTATACCTTAAAAAAAAGCAACAAGAACAGCACAAAGAACACCCCAACCTTTTTGTTATTTCATACAGGAATATCACGAAGGTTGCACGCACGTGTTTGCCTTCGTGGAGTAGGGAGGGTGAGGTTTGCTCACTCTGGAACGCGGGTTGGAAATGAGTAGAATTCTTCTTCTACTTTAAAATAGTGGGCGGGCTGTGCTTACAGAATAGCGCCTGACTTTGCTGCTCAGCCAGTTTAAAGCGAGGCTGATGTTGGTTTGTCTGTATGGAGGCAGGAGGCAGAGGTGAAAATCCTGCAAACCTCCTGTTGGATTTCATTCTGTTATCTCTGTTTTAAGGTGAATGGACGGCCTGTGGTGCTGGTAACAGAATTTCGCACTCTGAGCAGAGCAGTTCTCAATTTATATTGTGTGAAAAATGTAGGATCAGATAATGCTGTGTGTAGTTTGTGTAATTAATGAGCACTCCATGCACAACCTTTGGGCTGAAGCATAGGAAGTCTGCAGGTTTGTGTGTAGCACCTCAAGCCCCGTTTCAGTACAGAAAACAGTTCTCTGGGAGGGTGCCTGGCTATTTAAAAAATGGAGTTGCTTCAGAAGCTCTATTGGTTGCACCAAGTAGTGTCTAGAAATGTGTTGTTCCTGAAGTTTCCTGAGGATAGTAGATAATGTAAGGTTTCAAGGTACTGAAACAGTTGGGCTAGATGTTCATAGCGGGCTTTTCCAACCTTAAGGAGTCTGATTGTGTGAAACCATGAGGGTTGGTAGATAGTTTCAAGGCGTGGATCAGAAGGACGACCTGAAAGCCCATCTGAGTTTGGGTTCTTTGTTACATTCTTTCCCAGTACCACTCTTAAGAGACTTCTGCACCATTCGTGTATTTCCATGATTTCAGGAATCATTAAAGTCATCAGGAGGACATAAAAATGTACCGATATGAATCCCTTTTAAATTCATGTCTCTCGCTTTGACAGTCTTCCCTGTAATCTCCTGATTTCTTGACTTTCTGTAGAAGTTTGCTAACTTAAGGCAGTGTTTGAACAGTGTTTGACTGGCGTCACTAATGAGCTGGAAATATGATCAGGCAGTTCTGACAAAGGATCAGGAGGGAAATAGAGGCACACGAATGTGAAATTACTTCTTCAGGGTTGTCAAATCACTGGAGCACACAATTCTGTACTTCTGGTTTTCTCTCTGAAAATAGATCAGACTGCTTTTTCCATTAGATCCAGTTATGTTAGTCAGAGAGAGAGAGTCCTTTTTGGAAGTATCTTTAGGAAATGGGGTGACAGATTGTAAATGACCACCTGTTCGGTCCTAAATATGCAATATGGACATATGCTAATAGGAGTGGGATTTGCTGTCAGAGCATTGTCCTGTGACTGAAGTGCTGGAGTGATGTCTGTCTTTAAGTGCTTTGACAAGTGTGTGCTGAGGGGAAGGCTGTGCAGGCCCTAATTTGCTCTGGTTAACAGTACCTTATTCAGACAAAAGGGAGACAGGAGTCTTTGCAGAACCAGGGCATAACTGTGAGCTGAGCTTTCTTCATAAAAGAGAATCCTTCACAACAAATCAAGTATTGTGGAAAATGTACACGTACCTCCCTACTCTGTGTTCTTAACAGCTTTTCCTTTGCCACATAACCCTCGGAGTGTGACTTTTCAATAAAAAATTGATTGAATAGAACCGTGTTTCTCTCTCATTCAGCTCCTTTATGGTGTCAGTTTTCATCGTTCTTATTTAAGTCATTCAGATTGGCCATATGCTGATAGTAAATCGCATCCTCTCAGTCCTGCTGTTTTATTTTGGAAGGGCCCTTTCTTTGTAGATGTACCATCTGCTTCTATGGAATTAAACTCCTGATTTATTATCAAAACAAAGATCAATATTATCTATAATCTTATACAGGGAAAGGTTTGCTATAATTCTTTAGGAATAATGATTGAATTTATAGTTAAGATTAAATTTGTCCAGTTGGATATGACTACAAAACTGCTGTTTCATTTGTTTAAATGTGACTGCCAGCTCCACCCTTTCCCACTTCCTCCTAATTCATTCAGTTTTTATGGGAGGGATACATGATCGGCTTGATGGATAATTCTGTGACTTTGTTTTGTTTCTTTGTCTTATTTGCTTATAAATAACGTTTGCATCTCCGAAACCTGGAAGTGCTCTTCACATTTGGCTTTGCTTTATGTGACATTATCTCTTGTACAAGAATGAAAAAGAGATTTTATTTCACAACAGTAAAACTCAGTGGGCTTCTTTGCCTTCCCTCGGCATGCATCACATTTCAGGATTTACTGAATTGTTGGTTACTGACTCTATTAAAAAAATACATATATATCTGGTAAAAGCTGCTGCTGGTATTTCCTAGTTTGTACTGCCGTCTGAAGTTGGACTTGCATGCATGAAATGAAACAAAGCCTTTTGTAAAAACTGAAGCACAACTCTATGACCTTTTCGTGTGATGATTTGCTTTGCAAATTTAAAAAAAAAAAAAAAAAGTAAATCTGAATGAATTGTCAGCTTGCAAGTTTGAGACCATAAAGATGTTATAGAAGATAGACTTTTTGCTATGAGTGAGTTCTAAAACAAAGTGTACTTGACACGCAGATTTTTACAGTAGCTAACCCAAAGAGATGGGAAGTCAAACAAATGCAAATGCTGTGCTTCCCATCAGGATGCTGTAACTATAGTTTGCTTGGAGTAGTCAGGATATATTCATCTTTGATAGCAAGCACCTAATAAGTACACTTAATTTCTTCTTTTCCATGTGCCTAAGGAATAGGGGAACATGTCATCTCTTAATACATTTTGTCTCGTTAGAAGGACACTGTTGGCATTTAACAGGTTCCCTGCAACCAAAAGCTCAAAATTTCCAGGTAGTGTTGATATTCATCTTATTTCATACTGAGTGAAGTTGACTCAGGACTTGTCTGTTCAGAGTGTGAGTGCGTGTAGTTTTCCATTACTCTGGAGTGTAGCGAATGTGTATTTATGTTGTAGTTTAATACTGGGTGGGAAGCACAGGATGCTAAAGAATAAAACGGGCAATTCTATGTTGTTTCATTCTCGGTTTCTCTCTGCTTTATTCCTCATCTGCCAAGCACAACTGGCAGGTTGATGGAGGTCTGAAATGTTGTAAGGGGTTGGCCTTCAACATTAGCGAGTGCTACCTAATTTAGTAATAAAACAGCAATACGTGAGATAGGTGAAATATTTGGATTTTTGACTAAAAATCTTAGTTGTCAGGATTATTTGGGATGTCTTTGTACTATTAAGGCAGCAGAAACAGTTGCTGGGTATTTCATCAATATTCGTAGTTTCATCTGGTGATCTTTTTAAGCAATGATTAGCAGTTTTAAGTGGCAGTCAGTTGAAATTGAAAGCTGACTGTTACAGAATGAAACTGTCTGTCAACATACTATCTGTTTTTTTTAAAGAAAAAAAAAGCTTACCAAAAGTAGATACATTTTTGGTCACTCTCTGTTCAAGCAAGATATTAGTGAGATAAGGCTGAACATAGAGAGATGGGTAGGGAAACAAGCAAAGATTGCAGGAAATAATATTTTTATGTCCAAATGTAGAGTGAATTCCGGATTCTTCAGGTAAGCCTTGCAAAGGTGGCAAGTCCAGAGTTGTGCAACGTTTGTTTATTTGGGTAACCGGTACGAACAGAAAGTGATTTGGGTTTTGGGGTTTTTTTTTTGTGTGTGTTTGTGTTGTTATATGTATATATATTTATTTATTTATTTTTTTCTGGAATAGTGGCTGAGGATTATTTTCCATGCCAATGAATAAATCTGTTGCTGTGAAAACTAAAGGGGAAATAGTGTTGGCATATTTAGTTAGATTCTGTGAAAACATTAAAAATGAGGTGGGATATAAATTGACTTTAGTGCACAAGGTTCCATTTCTGTTTAATCTTAATGTAGTTAGCAGCTAAATTTCTCTCTCAAAAAATTGAGGTTTTTACTTCCTGCAGGGAGCAGGAATTGATAAAGGAATTAATTATCTGAAGTGGCTGATTAGTGTACTGACTTGGTTGCTTACAAAACAGGCTCAAAGAAGTCTAGTTTTAGTTATGGTTTAATATGTCTTCAGTGTGTGGTCAAGAGCAGCAAAGCAGAATTGCCCATAACCGTATGAAGGAAGGAAAGTGGTAAGTAAACTGATGTGATAGGTATGTACTTGAAAGGGAGCTTTAGATGAGGAGAAACAAAAGTAGAACAGCATTTGCTGCTGGGTTGATGAGGAATTTTCATTATTTCTAGTTAGTATCTGATGGTGTCACTTCATCTATAGGTTGAATGTTCTCTTGTTCTCCTTATACTTCGTTAGGCTTGTCCCATATCTTTCTTTCTTCTTTAATAAAACTTAACCAAGAATTCTTCTTGGAATTTATCTCACTAGTGAGCAGCGTAGGAGGCATCATGTTTTAACATGGTGCCTGTGCTTCATAGAATTATCCCAGTGGAATAATTCTGTCTTCCTCTGCCTTTCTCCAAATTATGGTCAGCACCAATGAAATGTTAGTGTCATTCACATGCTTGTCATGTTCCCTCTCCTGTTTCATATGTGTGCAGACAGCCTTTACTATTCTCTACCTTTTACATAAAACATCTGCTCTATCCATCTAGAACAGAAGAAAAGTGCGTTTTCACTAGTCTTTATGTTGCGTTTTGTGTTGAAGGTAATGGATAGTGGTCAGTATGGGTTTCTGAGATGAATACTGAACTTAACCAACCAGATTTCCTTCTGCAGTGAGGTACTTGGCTTGGTGCATGCAGGAGGATTAGTGGATACTGACCTCATCTTTAGGACTGCTGTATATATACATACGTGTGTTTGTGCTCATATATATATGTATATATATATATATATATATATATATATATATATATATATATAGCATATAACAAATGGGTTAACGGCATACAGGTTAGGTAAGTAGAAGTACAGTGGGCTGAAGAGCCAACTTAGAAGTTGGGCCAAAGGGGCTTGGTGGTCAGTGACATGAAATTAAGTTGAAGGCAGGTGTTCCCCAGGTTGTACTACAGAGCCCATACTGTCAACATTGTGGTTATTGGCTGCAGTGATGGGACAGAGTGCACCCTCAGAAAGTTCACAAACAATGACAAAACTATATGGTTGATGCAGCTGGTGGGTGAGCTGAAGTGGTATGGGACCTCTTGAAGTTCAGCAGAGGAAATGTGAAACTGTCCTTTATAAGGGCTAGCACCAGAACATGCAGTGTGGTGACTGTGGATGGGAACCAGCTCTTCACAGCTGCATCAGGACCAAACGGTCCTGACCGACAACAAGCACAAAAGGGTTATCAGTGGTGTCTCAGGTGACGTTACAGGGACCACTGTCCACAGATCTGTCGAGGTCATCTTCCCCTCTGCTCAGTGTTGCTGGGGCAAATATGGTGCTGTGCTGGGCTCCCTGTAGAAGGGAGACGCAGACTTAAAGGAGCAAGGCAGATGTGGGACTACCAAAGTAATGGCTTGGACTGTTTTGCCTGAAGAAGAGACTCAAGAGGATCTTACCCATCTTACACGTGATGGAGGGGGAGCAAATATAAGAGAGTGAAGCTTTCTTCCTTGCTGCTTAGTGATAGGACAGAAGGATGTAGGGGGAAAAAAACTGAAAAACTTGAAATTACACTTGAATACAGAAAACAAGAGTGTTTTGTTTGTTTAACTTCAGTGTTAGTCAGAACACTGCAGCAGGCTGCCTTTAGAGATTATTAAGTCTCTGTCTCTGACTGTGGCTCTGAGCAGCCTGCTATATCTCATCTGCTTGGAGAACTGGGTGGAACGACAGGCAGGCAATCCCCAATATTCATTTCATAATGATGATCTAAATGATTCTATGATTCTATGTAAATGTGCTGATGATATAGTTGAAGATGACTGTTATAAGACCTCGCTGCTTGAAGTACTCTGGAATCACCTCAGTGACAACAGCTAATAGCAAAGGCTTTAAAGTACAAGATATCCTTAGGAAAACAAATAGAATATTTCATTATATTTTTGTGTAGACAAATCTAATTTCTAGTATAAAAACTCAGGAGTTTGTTTTTTAAATAAATTCTAGGATAATTAATAGTGCTGTTAGTTATTTAATGTTTGCTTGTCATATATAACTTTTCCTTTTAAGTTATCTTTTTATTACTTTAAGGTGTACTTTAAAAGCTGTATAGAATCCACTGTTGGTAAATAAACGTGAAAGCTCCAGGCACATTTTAGAGGAGGAGGAGTATGAGGACAAGGGCAGATTGACCATGGAGGACAGGCAGAGGCTGCAGCCCCATTCCATTGCCTGTTCCCATCTGCTGCCCAGTGAGGAGAGGTAGAAGTGGTTGGGTAGGAGGAAGATCTGTTTAGCTTGCTCTTAGTTCTCACTGCCCCTGTTAGCAGTGTGTTAGCAGTAGGCAGTAAATTGCATTAATATTAATCTTCCTGTTTTGCATGTGGTGGTAATTAGCCAAATGTTTCTCTGTTCATGTCTCAACCCATGAGCATCTTTTTCATTTCATTTTATCCAGCTGTGGAGTACAAGGGCAGAATGGCAGTGCCGAGCTGCCCCGTATGGTGAAACTACCATTAGTAATCAAGCTCCTCCCTAAAGAAAAAGTGATTTCTCATCTTCAAGTTTCAATTTGTTTGGATTTTTTTAGGGTTTTCATTTTTGTTGAATTGAAACAGTGGTACTTGACCACCAGTTATGGCTTTTTTATTTTGCTTGTAAGTATAAGCTTTCCTCAGATTGGAGTATACGTGCCAATGTAGAAATATTTTAGTTATGTGTATTTGAAGATGACTTTGCAACTATATGGGAGTATTTGCTATGCTATGATTTTCTATTAAAGATTACTGCCATTGCCTCAGCTGGGGTGTTTGTATGATTTCTCTCGTCCATCAGTACTTGGAGATACTTGTACAAGGGATCTGTTCCTTCTGTGAACTTCCCCTTGTAGGGTACACTGCTTTCTTTCCTGAAGTAGTTTCAAGAAGCCATGGGGGTTTAGTCAATCTTTGATAATCAGCTCAAGAATCATATAATTTCGTGAGGATTTATTTAAGTTTTTTGTGCTTTTTTTTTTTTTTTTTCTTTTCCTAGAATATTTGGCCTATTATTGTTTTAAGTCCACCTGTTTCCTGTAAAATTAAGCATATATATAAATGCTGACCCACTCGTTGTACGCACACAAAAGGATATTCAGTCTGTGGCTTGCTGGGTTTTGTGTGCTTATTTTATATATGAACTGCATCAGCCTTCTGTGTATGAAATTTAAGAACAAAAGTAAATCAGTTTGTTTTCTGCATCTCTATCTGTTGATGAATAACAACGGAGGCCTTACAGGATTCATATTTGTATATTTTGTTAATCTGGAACACTGTGAGTTACAAACATTAACTTTTTCAAACCACTGCTAGTTCTCAGTACCTTTTCCCTAGACCTTTTCTTTGAGGGATTTTTGTGGGTTTAAGAATCTGCTCAGATTTTTTTTGTTGTTGTTATTTTTACTGTTTCAAAGATATACTGGGAAATACCTTAATTCTTCCAAAACATAGCAGAGCTTCTGCAGTAATTGTTCTGTAATTCAGTTACAGAAGCAGGTTCTGATTTGTCTTAGCTCTACACAGTTTTAATGATGTCATACTGTTAGAGTCAGTGGTTGCATGGATTGTATGCTATTCAGTATATTTCTTTGTTATTTGTATTGTGTGTGGGAGGCAATGGACATCTTTTACTTCATGCATTGTTCCTAGCTTGAAAGTCTAGATCTGTCGGGGTTTTCTCTTTAGAGCAACAGTTCTCCACGAGCAAGAGGCTGGGAAGCATTCTAGCATGCAAGGTGAGAATGAAGCACAGAACACAAAGCTCGGCTCGGTTCCTTCGGACTCTAACCCAGAGCTGTACTGCTGCCTGGGAGGTGAAAGCACTAGGAGGCAGAGATTTTCTGTTTCAGTTAGTGATGATTGAGCAGAGCTGGCAGAAAGTAAAACAGACATGGAGAATGTCCAAGATTGGATGCAGGAGAGGATAAGATGCATGGAGGGAGGAATGTTAAGGAGCTAATGATGCATTTCATGGAGTTATCAGCAAAAAATATTGTTATCCTAGAGATTAATCTTTGTCAGAAAATATCTTTTAATTTTCGTAACAATATTGACATTGTTTCTGTGATAGCACTGCACTTAGTTTAAATAGAAAAAGGCCTTTCCTTGACCAGAAGGCACTAATGGGAAATGTGTTAAAATGAGTAACTTTTACTAATGAGAAACTTCTTGCTAAGAGCTGTATTGAGTTCCTAAATTGACATCTGAACTGACGCTTTACTAAGAAAATGCAAGCTGCTTTTCAGTGTATTTAGCTGTATGTCATTTGTTTTTAAGTTGCTTTGGCAAGAAGGAAATAGCAGTGAGTGTTCTTTTTAGAAAATAAGTACTAGGTAGGGTTGGAAATACTCCTTTGCCTTGTTTACTGCTGTGCTGTTGTCACATCTCTTGTAATAAAAGTATGCTGTTTATCCTTGAGACTCTAAAACTTGTAGAACCTCACCCATCTTAATGAAATTGTTTGAATTTCTGCCTTTTGAACGTAAGCCTGCCACATTTTTTTCAGCCTTGGTTAGTCTTTGTGTTAAGATGTACAGAGATTTTTTTCTCCCAAGTTCATAGTTGATATATCCTCTGCTGGAAGTGTTTTAGAGGCGTCTGGGGCAATGTGCAAGTCCTGCAATGGGACTCGTGTCTGTTGCAGTATGACTCTGATTTCTATTTAGTGTTTCTAAAGGGGTTTGCAACAGTAAAAGGATATAAGCGGATTTATTCTTCATCAGATTTACTTTCATTCTACCTCTGTAGAAAAATGCATTATGTGAAAGGGATTAAAAATCCTTGCTTAACCCTTACTTAACCTACAGTAGTACTGAGCATTCCAATTTCATTCATACTGGACAAAGAACACCTGCGTGGCTTCAGGTTAGTTTCTGCTCCTTCCAGTATTTTGCAGGTGCAGCCCTTGTAGCAAATGATCCGTGTTTGTAGAGCTTTCTCAGGCAGGAAGTTTTTTTGCAGTGCTGAGAACTGCAAAGACCCTGTCAAAAAACTGCTGACTATGCAGTGATAGACTTAGCAAGACAGAATTAAGGAGTGAATTTATAAAGATCCGAGTGAAACTGCTTAATCTTTGCAAATAGTATACATAAAGGAAGTAGTGCAGCTTTACCCAGTGTGCAGCTTTATGAATCTGACAGATGGAGGACAAGGTGTTATTTAGCAGCATCAGGATGAAAATGGTAGCGCTAAGAATGTGCTTCAAACTGAGGAACTGGCAAATCTGAAAGGAGACTTAAACAGTGGATTTGAGTGTCAAGTCTGCCATTGTTTATTACTAAAAATGGAAAGTTTGAGAGGGAATGGCTGGTATTAACAGAATGATAAGAAACAAGAGCACAGGTTATCTTGTTGGTTTTGGTTTCATCTGTGTCCCTGAGACTACTCAAGACTTCTGTGCCATTTGAAGCTTTCTTGTAGTTTTCCTAGTCTGAGGTAATCATACCGTTGTTCTCTTTTGATTTACAAAGGGAGCACAGCTCACGTGGTCTCGGGGTGATAACAAGAGTCTGTAATGCATTAAAAAAGAGTACTAAACCATTGACTGTGTATTGTTAAGAAGGGAGCTCTGACCACATCTCAGGAATACTCATTTCTTTTGGATTTTGTTGTAGCAGTAGGGTGTGTAGCTAAGATGAGCTCTGAGTGAAGTGGATACAGCATTTGATGATATGTTTCTAAGTAGAAATCATGAGATCCCCATCTGTTATCTGCATCCTCATTTCTACTAAGTTGTGAGAATTACTTCTGCACTGCTTCGGTGCTTTTTCCTGCTTTGCCCTCTTCCTGGTCTGCATTGTTTCCAAGTTAAAACTGCAGCATGCTGTAAGAGCAAGATGCTTGAATGGAACAACAAATCCGCATTTGCTTTTCTTGCATTTAAAAAGGAAATATGCAAATAAAAGTACTTGTTTGAACAATGAGACATACTTCCACACACAGTAGCAGCTGCCTCCTTCCAGATGGCAACTCCACCATCTGCTTCGCAGCCTGTCTCTGGGATGGACTCTGTAGCATGTCTGTGGGGCCAGGAGTCCTGTTACTGCACCACAAACTTCTGTAGGGATATGATGTGATCACATTCCTGCTCCCAGAAAGACGTGTTGGCTAGGTTTGGTGAGACAGGTATGGCCGAGTGTCTGCTGCCCTGCTTCTGTGCTGTGTGGAGAACCACTGGGCTCCACTTCTGCCAGCCAGAGATAGCAGTGCTGGCTCCTCTGCTGTGGCTGCACTGCCAGCAGCATTCTCTTGGATAGCTACGCGGGGCTTGTGTCTTCATAGAATCTGCTTGTGATCATGCAGTGTTTTCCTTGTCTGCTTGCAGTAACTAAGATTATGGTACACAGGGTTGAAGTTCTGAATATGCTGCTTCTGATTCAAAATAACAGATGGAAATGTTTTCTTCACAGCATCAGAGTAGTTTGTGAAATGTGGAAGTCTGTAATTGATACTCTCTTAGAATTAAAATAAAGGTCATGGTGTGGGTAATAAGTTTGTTACAGCAGCGCTTAAACAGCTGGTCATGGAAACAACAACTGAAATTATGATCCAAAGCTGGTAAGACATTCTGTAGTTGAATCATTCCATAACCTTCTCTGACAGTACTACCTATGTTTTTTCATACCTAACAACATCTAAAGTATTTCCAGATCACTGCTGTTTGATTCAGTGTTTAATAATGTTAAAACGCACACAAAATCACCCCCCATATTATTAGCATTTAAGTATCTAGAAAGCTAATGTTGAAAATAAAAGTGTTCCTAGGTAAGATCAGACAAGAAAACAAAATTAACTGGCAAGCAGTAATAGGGGTCTTGCATCTGGCAATGGTGGAGAGTATACATCTGAATAGTAGTGAGTTATTGTTCTGAGTGCACAAGCAGTAGGAGTCTCGGTAAGGGGGGTGACTTTCTGCTCAGGAACAGCTGCACAGTTATCCTGAAATCAGATCAAGTATGACAATATTGTTAGATATTCTTTACTAATGTTTACTATTAAACTATGTGAAGGCAGTGATGAAAATCTGCAGAGTACCTCTTCATTGAAATCAAGTGATAGCTGAGTAAAATAAAAGATGTGCTGTTAAAAACAGGACCTATCAGCACTCTTCCATGCTATCTTGCTTGAATAAAGTGTTTCTTTAGTGATGTAACTTCAGTCTCTGGAAAAATGCAGTTACCTCCCAACAAGCATTTTGCTTACTGTAATGGTATCGTAGAAGCTTGTACTTCAGTCTGTATCCTGTTTTCTGAAGATGTGTGCTATCTCCAGAGGCTTCCTGAGGATATCACTTGGGCTGTTTTCTGTTATCACTGCTGCATTTAACTGCTCTACTGGCACTTGTAGGTTACCTTCAGTTGGTAGTTAAGTGCAGGACAACAGCCATGAGGGTGTCCTCTTTGTTCAGAGATTCTGGCCTTAATGTATTAGCGATGTAGTATGGTAGTGACCATTAGTGTGAGAAATCTCAGTCCATCGCAAAAAGGTGAGCAATTTGTGAGTAATTATGCTTTTTTTTTTTTTTGTTCTAGTATATTTGTTGTTAGTTGTTTGTGTTCTTATTATTGGCACTCCAGATTATTAGCACCATCCATATTTTCAGAATGTGCCCTTACGTTTGGCATCAAAGGTAATGCATCTCTCAATAAAGGTAGGGTTATTTTTCTCAAGTGGGTTATAAGTAGGAACAAATAAAAGCTGAGTGAGCCCATTGTTAGTTTAAAATAGACTTCATGGAATGTTGGTTTCAAATAATTTCTTGATCAGGAAAGTTTCTTGGGTCTCCTGGGAGTTCATTCCTTTCAGAAAGCCAGTCTGTCCAGAAGAGCGAAGCCAGGTTGTGGCATGTGTGTAATTAACAGGGTTTAAGCCACGCTGTGCCCACTGACAAGCAGAGTATTTTGTCCTAGGTAGTCTGAAATAGACTGTCCGGATTTAGTTCAGTTCCACAGAGGGCTCTCAGACAGAGCAGTGCCATCCACTTGTGTGCAAGCTGTTTGTAAGCTGGTTCCTGCCAGCAAGGCCGCGCAGCTCTGGAATGCAGTGAGCAAAGCACCAGCTCTGCAGCCTGGCTGGCCTGCCTGAGCCTCAGCTGCTGCGAGGGCGTGCAGACAATGCGGCATTTTTTCTGGTTTAGCTTGTTTTCCTCAGGATGAGGAAGAGAAGCAATGGAGGCCTATACCAGCGAAAATATAGCCTGGCCAGAGCAAACAGTATCTGCATGGGTGCTGCTGCTCCCGCAGTACATAATGCTTATCTGCAGAGTGTGTCTTTTCGTCATTCTGATAAAAGCTGCCCTCAAGGAAAACTTCTGTTTTCGCTTCCATTTCGTAAAATAAATGTTTCTGGCTAGATTTCATCGACAGTCCAGCTGTTTGGATGTTTTTGTTTTTCTTTAAAGGTACTTCTCATATCTGTTCTGGAATTCGTTTTTTATAACTCCTACCTGCTCGTGTATGTCTGGCAGAATCATAAAGTGGCTGATCTGAAATACTGAATGATTTAATTACTTTGTAACAGTGGCACTATGAAAACTGTGGAGTTTACTTGGGTGTAGAAATCAAAGGCTGAGCATTGTTAGTTGGTGGATGCAGACCTAATCAATTACTATATTATGTAGCTCTAGGGCATACTGCAACCTTCTAAAGGGCCTAGATATATTTTCTTAATAAGGAGATGAGAACACAACTTTTTATTTTTAATTTTAATTCCATTTCTTGGTTTTTGTGTGTGTATTTGTAAACCCAATACTGGATCATTTAGGATGGAGAATTCTGTTAGGAGCTATATGAGTCAAAGAACTCACGTGCAGCTGGTGAAATCTTTGCTATTAACTGTCGTATATTTACCTTAAGACTGAAGTGCTCTTTTGTCATATTTTGTAAGTCTGTATTTGCTTTGCATCTGCACTTGCTTGTAATTGATAGGGCCTGAATTGTGATTTAGGAAAGACAGTTCTGGGATTGGACAGTGTTCTGGTGACTACTGTTGCTCCCATGTGATGCAGGCCTTGCTTCTGCATTACTGGTGTGCACGGGATGAGAATAGGTACTTTGCAACTCCAGCCTGAATTGAAGCCTAAGCTTCATTTTTATATTGAAATGCAGGAGTCTTCAAGTCAGATATCATCTCTGATTCTGTTTAAAACAGTCAAATCAGGGAGGAGGAAAAAGATGATATAAAGCCTCTGCCTCTTGAGTTCATTCAGAATGTGAGTTATTTGGCAAAACAGGTTATCTGATGTCATGGAAACACTTATGGGACATGAGTAAATTAAGAGAACACACACATTCGTATGTAATAAATATATATATATTTGAAACAAGATTGCAGTTACATCAGTTCTGAGATCTTTCTTCAGCTTTACAATCTGTTCTGTAAGAATAAACCAAAACCTTAAGTTCTAAGGACACATATTGTTATGCTTTTCTTTCAGGTGGTATCATGGAAAGCTTGACAGAACAATTGCAGAAGAGCGTCTTCGACAGGCTGGAAAACCTGGAAGTTACCTTATTCGAGAAAGTGATCGGAGACCAGGTTCATTTGTGCTTTCGTTCCTTAGTAAAACAAATGTCAATCACTTTAGGTGAGAACAAAATATTTTCTTTTAAATTACTGTAATCTGTTTATTTTTGTCTTATGCCAGCAGGCAAGCCCTGTATTGTAATAGAATATTTTTGACCTTTTATTTTATGGTATACTTTTAAACTTGTGCTTAGTTGTTCTAAAATATGCTACATAAAATCCTTTTGCAGGAAACCCAGCATCAAAAGAGAGATGCTTGTCTCCAGCTGTTGTGAATAAACTTAAAGTAACATGCAGATTTTGTTAGTCAGCAATGAAGATGGTTTTGGATGTGTTCTTCGGTAGCCATTTCAGCTCACAGGGCATAAGCATTAAAAACAAATCTGATTGTCTCCTTAAATTGTGGGAATAAAATAATAAGTGAAGAGATTATGTTTTTAGTAAGGGTTTGCTAGAAACAATTTTCAGCCTCTGTTAGAATTAATTGTTCCAAAAACAAATAGCCCTTTATCCAAACTCAAACTAGGATTATTTCAGTATTAGCAAGCTGTGTATGTTAGTGTGTTCCTTCATTCTTCAGTGTAAATGTGTTGTATGCTTAGAAAAGCTTGAATGTTAGTTAAGAAATCAAGTGTTGCAGTGTAGTGTTCATTGTCACCAAACAGGACAGCAGATAGGAAAAACGTAGGCCAAATAGCAAGTTTCTTTGGTAGCAGAAGGAACCTTTGACAGGAGTACAGTTAATACAAGCAACAAATGTAAACTAAATTCTTGAACTCATGAAAGGGGGATCCAAGATACCATCGTATAAGCCACTATGTGCATGACTTACATATGTGGGGAGTTTTTGAATGCCTCTACTGTGTGATGAAATGTAGTTCATAGATCCCAGTCTAGCACTGACATGAGCTCATAACTCTCTTAATGCAGACAGTGTATGGCACATACAGTATGTCACGTTTGTCATGTGAGCTAACAATTTTGGCTTCTCAGCTATACAGATAATGATACAGGAGCGGGGTCTTGCCTAACAATAGGAAAAAATTATACTATACTAATGGTGGTGTTCTGTTACTGTTCTAGAGTCCTGCACTATTCTTACTAGTTTACTATTGGAGCCAACCTCACCCTCTTAAATATTGGCACTGCAAGTTGAAAATGGTCTTCAATGGTTTCTGATCCCATAAAAAAAGTTCCATTAAGAACTTAAATAATCTTGCATTCCAACATCCCTAAAACACACAGAAAGATGACTATCTGAAGCAAATTAATTTGTTTGTTGATACAGTGCTTCAGAGATTGAATATATCCAGAATTTCATTTGTTTATTGAATGTGTTTTTCTTTTGTTATGAGAAAGAGAAGTACTGCACTCAGAAAGACTGTCAAACTTAAGAGAAGTACTGTACTCAAAAATACTGTCTTTAAATACTTCCAAGCAAATATGGGGATGAATTTCCTGCATCCCAAAGAGCAGAAGTGCTCTTTCCATCAGAGCCTGATGTTTGCCAATTGCAGCCTATTGAAATGGGTAAACCTTCATTGCCAAACAATCTTCCTCTGTTTCTTTTTCCTAAAAGTGTAGATTCCCTCCGTGAAAGTAAGATGTCAGCATCAGGTGAAAATGCTTTTGCACTGTATGGTTAATGGATAGCATATCAGTCTGTTAAAATAATTTTTTCTCAGGAGTGTCAGTGAGTTACTGAGTGATACCACATATTGTGGGAGGAAGTATTTATGTTTCAGTCTTTCCTGTTGGATTTTGTGAGATTACAGAAGCTTCCTATAGTGTTTGGTTCTGTGTTTTGAAGGCAAATTTAATTTATGCTTGAATTAGTAATGTGAGACACAACATTTTAGCTAGAACCTACTCTGTTTTGAAACTTAACAAGGAATCTGGCAGCAAATATGCCAGAAGATCTAAGCTAAATCATTAGTTATATTCTTATAGCATTGGAAGTGGAGGGAAATATGTTTAAAAACTGATCTAATTTCTGAAATTCATCTTTATGCTTCATGCTGTTGTGTGGGAGAAATCATTTAATTCAAATAACTGACTGAGTAGAAAGATTCGTAGTGTGTGAAAACAGTGACCAGTTAAAGAAAATAGAATAAAAATGTCCTAAAGCAATTGCAGGTAAGCAGTGCACTCATTTTGGATGAGGGATAAGTTTCGAAGTAATTTCTTAATTGTTAACATGGGTACTAAATAACTTCAAGAAAGTGGCTAATTTTTGAAGGTATTTCAGCTCCCAGCATTCTGTAATCAAATAGATTAATTTGTTGTTAAAATAATTTGGTACTTTTGTGTGTCCTGCATGATGCACACAGTAACGTCGCTGCGTATACAAAAGCACTAAGACAGTTTTTCAGGACACTATTATATACATTTATTTGCTGTTTAATTTCATTTAGTTTCAGTAAGTTGTATTTTTTATGGTTCCTTTGCAGTCTTAAGTATTTGTGTTTTTTTCTGATATTTATCAGTAATTTTTGAAAAAATACACATTAGTTATGTTTTGCATACCTGCTTGTAGAAATCTTGTAATACTGTGTTTTACTAAATGTAGTCACTCTGCTTTAAAACCTTTTCTTAAAAGAAAAAGTAGAAAAACCCATTTGTGGACAAGAAATTTCCTATGTCAAGCTTTCTTCTTGTAATTAACAGAATTATTGCCATGTGTGGAGACTATTACATTGGTGGACGTCGCTTTGCTTCACTCTCAGACCTAATTGGTTATTACAGTCATGTGTCCTGTTTATTGAAGGGGGAAAAGTTGTTATTTCCAGTAGCACCTCCAGAGGTAAGTAGTAAAAATTTTATAGTAATATTTTTAAGAGCCATTGATTTAAATGCTGTTAGCCAGTATTCATAGTTTTCTGTGAAAAGCTTCCCCAAATTCCACATATACATGACATATATGGTAAATATGAGGAGTATATAAATGCATTTTTACTGATGCAAAGTAACAATTAAAGAGGTGTCTTTACTGAAAAATTGTGGTGAGAAAACTTGTTATTATGTATCACTGGTATCTCTGAAAGCAGCAATGATGTCAGTAAGCAGGTAACAAGAAAGTCCGCAGTTCTTGGCTAGTAATGTACGTAATTTCTTGGCTTGTGGTATCCTGTGTATCTGACAGAGATTTCTAACTAATCATCTTTTAGATAACAAAGGATACTGAAAGTGTGGTTTCTTTCAGGTGCTCATTCTTATAGCAGTTATTTAAACCATGCAAACTGTACCCCTAAACAAAGATGTTTGTGATACTTAAACTTCTGTAAGTTTCACTACATGGAAGAAAGTCTAGAACTACACTTTACATAGAAATTACCCTATCAGTTACGTAATTTGAAGATGGCTGTTACCTGTCATGCTTCAAAGGCAAATGAAATGAGAGCTTTAGAAGCCAGCTATATTAATTATGTTTTGCTGTAGTGGTTTTGAGCTTGGAAAATTTAACATTGATAGGAGGGATATTAGTGACAGGTACAAGAGCTTTTCTTAAGACACTTGGAAGTGTTGGAGAGAAATACTAAATAAAGTTTTATCTTTGCTCTCATGTTGAACTGTAGCCTGTGGAGGACAGGAGGAGAGTTAGAGCAATTCTGCCTTACACCAAAGTGCCGGAAACAGATGAAATAAGGTATGTTTTAATAATAAGTTGTGAATTTCTTCAAGTATTTATAAATACTAATAATTTAAGACATATATTCATGTGCAAGATGAATATAATGCAAGGTTATTTTTTCCAGACACATCTTAGATTTAATAAATGGTTAGATTAAGGAATGATGGATATAGCAGTAACACTTTTTTTTTTTCTCTGTGTATTTGCTTTGCATTAATTGTAAGGAATTAGAGCAACGAACTAAAATTAGTAATGTTACGTTTCTGAAGTAAGATTTGCAAAGACTTTTTATAAGGAGTAGATTTGTGTGTGAAGGTGTTCTATTCAAAAGTATCTCGTGTGTTTGAGCTAAATGGCTTTTTTTTCCAGAACTGCCTGCAGAAGTAGCTGATAACAGATAAGCATTTTAGGCCAAACCAGTCCTGATTGCTGGAAACATAATGCAAATATTGATTACTTATAAATTTAAGAATAGCATATTTAGTGCCTTTGTTTGGAAATAAGATAAGGCAGCAGTGTTAAAAACAACAAGAACAAAAAACTTGTTCTTTAATGCTGTAGCCTGTATTTTATAGGTGACTGTTGGTTGCAAAGGTCTGACTGATTGTCTGTAGTATGGCGGAAGAATTATTCTTGCTTCCCATCTAATTTCCCTCATAACTTCAGAAATTCTGTACTGAGTGAATGATATTTAAATGTATAATATCTGGTAATCTTAACATTTTACTTATTTGTTGCACTGTTTGGGAATATTGGCCTAAGATAAAGTTGGACTTATTATTAAAGTTGCAAAGATGATCTTTGCAGATACCTTGAAAGCAGACTATTCTCTTTCCTAAAAATACAGAAAAAAAGTGTATCCTTTTTTCTTGATATCCTCATTGGGATCAAAAGGTATCCCAAAGCTTGCAGTGCATTCCAGTCTGACCTCCTTAAAGAATATTATGAGAATTTTTATCATTGAGATGATTATTTCCTAAGAGGTGGAGGAAAAGTCGGTAGGAATTGTGTGTATTTGAAGTAAGACTTCGTACAACCTGTACAAATAAAAATATCAGTTGAGTCCAGGAAGTGCCTTACTGCATGTAGCAACCTACAGGAAAAAAGCATTTCGTTCCTTTCCTCCATAGTTCAGGTCTTAGAGAATCATACTTTTTCCCCCTCTTGTAACATACGAATGAAATGCAGAGTTCTGTGCTAGGCTTTTGAGATGTGCTTGGTTGAAACAGTTCTGTTCCTGGTATAGCTGCAATCAGATTCCTCAGTTTATTCTAGATCAAATTGACTTGAATACACTTGAAGATAGCATTTGACTGAATCATAATTTAAAATTTCATAAATACTGACCACAACATTATTCTTAGTATTTTAGGGTTAATTTCTGCCTGTCCTTCGCACATTAACTTACAGAGTAGTTCTTTGCAATAGGGCTGATATGATCAACGTACTGGAAATCACTTGTTCTTAAAATTTGGATCCATTACAATCTGAATTCATTCCCTATTTCATTAAGGCTTTTTTTGTTTTTTCGTTTGCTTTGTGCTGTTCAAAGGCTTTTCTGTTAGCTTATCTCAAATGAGTTACATTTTCTTTGAAATTTGCTATGTAATTTTGGGCTGGATTTATAGTTAATGAATGAGCTTATTGATATTTCCTGTATCCCTGATTTGTCATCTAACTTGACTAAGAAGTCCTGTTGTGCTGCGCTGAAATGTTCTCATATGACCTGAGTTTGTGATAACACTCAACTTAGCCTAACTTTCAGTAATGAGTCTTCTTGGGCATCTCAATGCTATTTATTTATGCTTTCTTGTAGCTAATTGCATGGATGTTCTCATAGCTATTCTGTACTCTGTAGCACTTGTTTTTGTATATGCGAACATAAATAATTGTTACGCCACAGACTTTTATTATAAGTTTTATTAAACAATATTAAAGAGTAAGAAACGTTATTTTCATATAGACTAATAATGGAGTATTTCATTGTTTTCATGTTTTTTATTTGATAAAAGAGAAATGTTCCTATATTCTAATTCAGTTGTGGTGTTAGTTCTGTTCTGTGCATGCTTAAAGCTTAACTCACTTCCAAGTTAATGGAATTGAAGTATGCATTGGATTTTGAATGTAAATCAAAATATAAATATTCATATATGATAACTGTGAGAAAAACATGTGTGCATGCTTGGGATATCAATTGATATATTTTCACATGCAGTTTATCTCAAGTGTTTTGCTGAAAGAATACTCAATAATTCTTTGTCTTCATTTAAGTTTTTATTATGAGTCTGTTTCTAACATTATTCTTACTGTAACTCTTCAGTTTCCTTAAAGGAGACATGTTTATTGTCCATAATGAATTAGAAGATGGCTGGATGTGGGTTACAAACCTTCGGACAGATGAGCAAGGTCTTATTGTGGAAGATCTGGTAGAGGAAGTGGTAAGTAATTTTATACTCAAGTTCCTTAAAAATTAGATATGTACACATACACGTGGTAAATAAAAATTGGTAAAACGCTGGAATGCATCTAAACCAGTGGCACTGCTTCATTTCTAGTTATGTGCTTTTCTAAGCCTAGTAATTGAATCTAACAGTTTTAAAATAGTGTAACAGACCTGTAAGCATAATAAAGTATTAAAAAAGCTCTTATTCACATATTGTCCAAAGAAATACAAATGAGTGGTACTGCAGATTTACTGAGCAGTTTCCTAAACTTAGCAGTCTTGATAAACAATCTGGTGGTTATTTAGTTGCATTTGGGCTTTGTTTGCTATTCACAATCTGAACAGAATGCAATTTTGCATTGTAGCAGTTGGGTAGTTTTTAAGGCTGATACACAGAAAGTGTACCAGTGAATTAACTGTAGCTAGACAGGTAGAACTCAAGAAGTTAACAATGTGACCTGCAGATAATTGAGTTACTGCAAGGGAAAAGAGGGTGTAAAGGATGTTTTAAATACTAAATAAATAAGAGCTTTTTTTTAATTATTTTTTTTTTTTTTTAACTGCAGCATTACTTTGGAATCCTGATAATGTTTCCTTGTGAAGTCTCTGTATTTTTGCTAATAGCATATTTACTTGCAGCTGCTTTTCAGAGATCCATGTTACAGTGTGGCAGCAGTGCTAGAATATCCAACTGCAGTCTTCTATGTCCTTGATTAAATTAACCTTAGGAAAGCTGAGTTGTAACATTTGTCTGCATTGAAGGACTTGAAAGATGACAGAAAGGATTGTCTTAAAGAACATATTTTGGCTGAATTTCCACTTAGAGAATGAAGAGGAAAATTCATTTTCCTAGAACTTCAGTAAGCCCTTTTGGTTCAGAAGTATCATCGTTTTTGTTTGTTTGTTTTTTAACAGAAGGTCTTACCCTATGAAGTTTAATTTCTGAACTAACCTTTACTATTGTCATGCACTTAATATGTCAATTTTCTCATTAGGGAAGAGAAGAAGATCCACATGAAGGCAAAATGTAAGGATTTTTTGTTTGTTTTTAATTAAAATATAAAATATAAACTTCAGCTATGAGGTTTCCTGGCTTTTGGAAGGGTGAACAGAAGATGCTTATTTTTTGCCTTAGAATTTTTTTCTGTTTCAGCTGCTGAAGATGCATAGAAAATAGACATTATTAAAGTCTTGTAATAGTGATATCTATTGTTAATAGGTTAAAATCTTCAGTAAATCTTGTATGATAATGTTCAGCCAAAATATGCACAGTGGAGTGAAGGCAGTGTTTGTCTTAGAGATATCCTTATTCACAGCTACTCAACTGCAGATGCTGGAGACAGAGCAAAGTACCAGTAGAATGATGGTGTAATAATTGCATCTGCATTATCTCTGTCTAATAACTCTTAAAAGTGAAAAACGAAGGCTGTGTGGTAATTGTGCCCTTTCCTTCAGTATTAGAAAACGTTTGTTTGTTGGTTTGTTTTTTTTTTGTGGAGTGGATACGTTTCAGGCTTATCTCTGTAGTGTTTCAGCAAACTGCTGATAGTTACATTGTTTTCAGTACTACAAACCAAAGCGAGTTTCAGAAAATCTCTAGGCTTGGCTTGGCTGTGTTGTCTGTTCTGTTTCTGTTTGCTTCTGGTAACTGCAACTGCTGCTTCCTATCTCTCTTGCCCTCTTCGCGGTCTCCAAGAGACTTATCTTAATTGGCAAAAAAACATTACTGATATTTAGTTTGCTTACTCTTTCCTAACGTTCTGCTAGTCAGTTTGGCACTAGGGAGCTTTCAAAAATACAGGAACATCTATTAATTTGTTAAGAAATCTGTAATAAGTGCTTGGAGGTTGACTCTGTCTACAGATGTTTGCAGTACTCAGAGGAGCTCTGGGGATACAGCATTCCTTCAAATATTCCAGTAGCAAGAAAAATTCCTCTAAGTCTTGTACAGAAAAAAAAGATTTAGAAATAGAGCTCATTTTTAATGCATGAGAGTCTTCTGCTCCGTACCCTGCTCAATGTGAATGTAATGAACTGTAGGCCTTATTTTTAGATTTCCTTTAAAGGACAGAATGAGATCTTAAGTTATAGCACGTGATGCGCTGAACCTAAACTGTAATGTCAGTTCTTTGATTGCTGGTATCAGGCTGAGGCTAGACAGAGGCTACTGAAATTTCTTAGGATGTTGGTCTTACACAGGGCTCTGCAGAACGTAAACGATTCTGCATTAAAGCAGTTTTTATTCAGAAAAACCTAGTTTTTATTTCCACAGCTTCAGACAAAATTAGTTCAATTTATTATTATTATTATTATTATTGTTATTATTGTTGTTATTATTATTATTATTATTGTTATTATTATTATTATTGTTATTATTGTTATTATTATTTTTCTTTACTGGGTTTATCCTCCTTTATTTGTCCTGGATTCCATGATTTGGGGAAATTCATGTATGGTGTTGACACTGCATAGTGCCTATTAAGTTTGCTACCCTTCCCACACTGTTTTTCTTTGTTTTCAAATCTTTAAATGCAGTCAGATTTGAACATCGACTCCCACGTGTTGGACATTTTTTCTTGAAAATAACTTAGGTGCCTGTTAATCTTACCTTTTTCGTGCTGTTGGTGTAATGGTAGCATTGAGTAGCATAATCTTCTCATCTGTTATGCATTAGGTCTTTTAAAATAGAGATCAATTCATAGGTGCCAGAGCCTTGGATGTCACCACAATGAAAAAGAGATCTTGCTTTCTAATTTTTCTCTTCATCTTTGTTAAGATGGTTCCATGGGAAGATCTCCAAACAAGAGGCGTACAATTTGCTGATGACAGGTACTTGTATTTCTGATACAGTGGTAGTTAAGTAGTGCAAAGCCATTGTCTGTATTGTGTGACAAAACCTGTGGGTTTTTGTGTGTGAATATATGATTGTCCTTGATCAGATGCTGCAATTGTTACTAAAGTAGAATACTACACTAGAAGAAAATGCTTCAGACTATGAGTGTTAAACATATTTAAATTCTTAATTACAGCTTATTTAATAATCTCAGTTGAAGTAATGAAATACTTTTTGATTAATAAATAAACTTTAAAAAAAAATCAGGTTTTCTCAGGAGAAAGTATTGTTTTAGAAAAACAGTAAAGGTTTTTCAAACCTTTTCAAAGAGGAAATTCTTACTGAAATGAAAACATCAGTATTTCTGACCTTTACTGTAAAGTAGTATACTTAATACGTAAGAAAAATGAATTTTTGAGAACAAATTATCAAACTTTCTAATGGTGTTATGTAGGTAGGTTGCAATCTACAGCTAAACTACTTTGTATTAACTTTGTTATGGTAGTTCTACTGCATCTGATTTGGGATCACTCTTGGAACTTGGCTCATTAACTTTGTATCTCTTTTAAGTAGAGAGTTGTTGCTGGTTTATGCAGAAGTTGATGAGTGCTTGTAAGTAATGCTACCAAAAACAAAAGCAGTAAATAACACTATGAAATCTTTTCAGTTGGTCAGGTGTGCAGTTTTCTTGTGAGACCTTCAGATAATACACCTGGTGATTACTCACTTTATTTTCGGACCAGTGAAAATATTCAGCGGTTTAAAATATGTCCAACAGCAAACAATCAGTTTATGATGGGAGGCAGGTATTATAATAGGTAAGTTACTGTGGTAACAAGAATTGTGTTTATGTTATGTTCATGAAAGGTTTCTGTATCTTATTCCTGATAGATGTCAACTGGTATAAGACTGTTTTTCTTAACAGAGTGCAAAAAATTTTGCTTAGGTAGCTTAATAGTTAAAAACAAGAAAGTTATTGAGGACTCTGCATAACTTTTGTGGGTTTTATTTATTCATTTAATTTGAAGTGCTCTTGTGCAAAGAGTTTCTTCAGTCTATAAACTGTAGATCATGTGGGTCACGTGTGGAAGTGTGATAAAGAGAATGCTGTGTTGCCTTGGGAGCTACTGTTTGTAATGTGAGTTCTTCTCCATTTGAAAGAGGAATATGAAGGTGTTAGTTTTATCTGAGATGTTCCACAGGAATTTCAAAGTGTGAATAAGAGAAGTGGTTATTTATAGGGAAAGGGAAAAATGTTTTCTTCGTTGGAAAAAAAGTTACTAAATAGCATTGTAATATGTGAGGAATACTTTGGTAGGAATTGCAGATGGCACCATTTAGAATGAGGAAACTTGGAGTGCATTTATTTTGCCAATGGTATAACAATACAATAATCTTTAAAAAAATAAATTAAAAGAAACAATGATATATATTTCTAATTTTCTTTGAAGCTGTCAGTCCATCACTGATAATCATACTGTTTGGAAAGGTGGTAATGTGCACGCACTGTTTGAATATGGGAAAAACATTGGCACGTTAAGCAACAAAATAAAATGTTCTGCAGAGTTCAGCATAGTATTGGTATTCATAGCACATTAACATGATATATTGTATTAGTAAATTCTTGTTGCTACAAACGAGATTTTTGATATTTAACACCAAGGGTTTTTTTTCTGTGATTTGAATGGAAAAGCAAATTCTTTCACAGGAAAAGCTAACAAGTTTAATATTAAAATCCTGTTTTTCTTACTGAAACAGCATTGCTGACATCATTGAGCACTATAGAAAAGAACAAATTGTTGAAGGATATTACCTTAAAGATCCTGTTCCAATGCAGGTAAGATTTCATTTCTCAGCATTTGCTGAAGATCTGATCATCATCAAATCTATTTATAATATAAGAATGTATGTTTCTTTAGTTCATGTCTGTTCACTTACCCAAAGTTGTCCTGTAGTCAGCAGAAAATAAGATAACCTGTGTTTGTGCCCTGAAGAATTCAACCTCTGACCTGTGCCTCCAGCTTTGGTCCATGGCTGCTGTTTAGTGATGTGTCGAGGGAAACCACAGTACACTCCAATCTATAGTGTCTGGTATTTTTCTCCTCCTAGAGGAAACATATTACAATTGCAGGGCTTATTCAGGAGCATTCTTGCCCTTTCACAGAAGGTCATTCTATCCCGTAATTTTCTGTCAGTTGGCTCACTAAGTTAGACATATTAAAATCATTAATTTCTCCTCATACCATTCCTTCTTATCATTACTCTGCTGTGACTTGATCCAGTGCAAGCTCATCTGTCCTGAATATGATGGACGAGAACAGCCATATTATTAGTCTAAATGGTGTCATGATATAGTATAAAATATTTATTTTTTTTAAATAATTAACAGAAATATCCTTGATGTTCTGTGATGCTGTAAATGGGTGATGAGACTCTGACATAGCTGCTCAGAGAAGCTCTGAGTGATCCATCCCTGGAGGTATTCAAGACCAGGTTGGATGGGGCCCTAGGCATCCATATCTGGCAGGGGGTTGGAATTGGGTGGGCTTTAAAGTCCCTTCCATCCTAAGCCATTGTATGTTGACTCTGTGATAACATCTGTGTCATCTTTTGTGGTAGGCTGGCTCTAGTGAGCAGGCAAGCACCTGCAGAGCTGACTTTTTATTCCTTTATCCCATGGAATGGGAGAGGATTAGGAAGAGGATCAGGAAGAGAAGGGAAAACTCCTAGATTGAGACAAATTTTTAGCAAAGAATATAGCAGAAAAAATACACAGTTCCTGTGATGCAAAGGCAGTCACTCACCACTGCCTACAAGCAGACTGTTGCCCAACTGGTATCTGAACAACAGTTGCTGCAGAACTCAATCAGCAGCCATAATTTTAATGTCATTTAGGTGTTACATTGCATTCAGTGCCCCCTCAGTTAGTTCAGGCCTGCTGTTTTAGCCATATCCATGTCCAGCTTCTTTTCCATTCCCAGGCTCCTCACTGTGAGGTGAGTGACAGAGACTCCCTTGATTCTGTGCAAGCACTGCTTAGCAGTAAACAAAACACTTGTGTGTTATCAACCCTATTTTGGCAAAATAGTCTTCTGTCTTCTATTGATAAGTATCAGCAGATACAACTTCCATGTTGCATCTTTCCAATCTTTCCTTTATTGTTGATTGTCCTGTGCCACTGATGCTCCCCAATTGTTTGCTGGTGTTAACTTGAGCTCAGTAACGTGGTTGGGACAAATAGTAAATGGCGTATCTGGAGACTCATCGTTGAAGGCTTTGCTAGTAAACTTTCTTCAATTTTTTTTTCCTTTTATTTTTTTTTTTACTATATTTTCCCATGAGATTACTTCATTTGCTTTTAAATTATTCATGTTTGTTACTTGAAAAAAAGTTCAGAAGTCTACTACTTGACTTTACAAATCTTAAAGCTTTGTGTGATTTACCCTTTTTTGGTTTCATGTTTCTTCTTCCTTCTGTTGTTTTTCTGTTACAGTTTTACCCAATTATAACATACAAATTTTAACAACATTTATGAGAAAGTATGCAATTTTGTGAGCGTGTCAATTTTAATTGTGATATGCACCATTCTTGTAGCTTCAGAGAAAGTTATTACTCTGTCTTAAAACCTTTGGTAGAAATAGGTGTAAATTTCGAGACTTTCACAAGTTTTACAAAAGTTGCTGTGAGAGATGCTGCTTTCTATTTAATTAGGAAAGCACAGGTGGTACCTCATCAAATTTGGTTTGTATTCTTTAATAATTCTGATCCGATCATTCCATAGAAAATAGTTAATGCATTTCTAGTGAGTATCTAGTATTAAAATTTCATGCATTTTAATACAGCAATGTAATACATAATACTAAAGAGTTTGTTAGTAAGATGATCTCGGTTGCAGCCTTCAAAGTATGTGATTTTTTTTTTTTAAATAGCAGTTTCTGAACTTAAAATACGTTGTTTTCTTCCTTCTTTCCTAGCACCAAGAGCAAGTGTTCAATGATACATTGGATGGAAAAGAAATTTACAATACAATTCGTCGCAAAACTAAGGATGCTTTCTATAAAAACATTGTCAAAAAAGGCTATCTTCTGAAGAAAAGTGAGTTCTGCTTATGGCTTTTTTTCTGTGGAACAAACATGGATGCATGTTTGGTAACTTATTACATAAAACTAGTACTAGAAAGGACAAAGTAGAAGCGAAAAGATAGAGAAAATGTGTGAAGAGTGTGAAAAAGTCTGATAAAAAGTATGGTAACCAAAACTGTGTGTTTTACTTGAAGCTCATATTTTTTCAGACAGAATAGATTGAAGCAAGCTAGGAGGATATAAATCTGATCATTGCAGATCAGAGCTATTTTGTTATTCCAGGCTACGCTGCATATTTTAAATCTTAAAAGTACTGTTTTATCTATAAGATACATAGGGACTTTTTCAGGGTTATATCACTGGTACCATCAGCCATAATTAATTTTAGCTAGAAGAGAAAATGAGATACTTGAAAATGCAAACAGGAGTGCTGTGTAGATGTAGAGAGGTGCCCATAGCCACATATGGAACAAATATAATCTATCTGCCATCTAGTGGACAATGTAATAACTGGATGGTAGAGTCGTGTTTTCAAAACCACACTGCTAGTGTGGTGAGTTCATCATATTCAAACTATAAAGATAAATCTGCATTTATTTTATTTTATTTTTCTAAAACATATTGTGTCATATATGAATTAGTTCCAGGAAGATCTAATCCATTGGAGGTCAGAGATTAATTTCTCTGAATGAAAAATGAAAGTTGACAATTTGGTGGATAAAAGCGTGTGATTCTAATTCAGATCTGCATATAATGTGTTCCCATCTCTGCTGTTCAGTCATATTTTTTATGGTGCTTTGATGTTCCTACTGCAAATTGCTCAGAGTTCAGGAGTAGCGTTCTCTTGTCTAGAGCCTGTTTCCTAATTAAAAGTTATTGGAATAAAATGGGATCGGTGAATCAGGACATAAACTGTTAACTGTACAGATACCAAGTCAACCTATTCATGTGTACACAGTGTCCTAGCAGCTTGTATGCACTCGCATATGCAGTCTTGATGAAATTAAGATGTTTAAAGAACTAATTGCAACCATATGTAAAACTGTGGTGATAGTCTGGATTTAGCTATATGTTGCACAAAATTGAGTATATATGCTTATATATATATGTGTATATATATACTGATATGTGTGTGATTGTCACATCCTGCCCCTAAAGGGAGGGAACTGATGACCAGATTCATGAATGCCCCCGGTTAGGTTATGGTAAAATGATGCATAGGAGGTCCACATTCAATCATCCATTTTCATGATAACCTACATGCTACAATTATCCTCAAAATACTGGCACTCTAATACTTAGAATCTACGTTAAACCATCCAGATAAACTATATGATATTAAAGAACCAGAATAACATTAGTACTTAACAATTTTGACTTATCTCATGAAGTTGTTACAGATTTTAGGAAACTTAATTTTATGAGAGAAAAATAATGAAAAGGTGAAACTGAGGAAAACAGACAAGGGGTGAGAGTCAGAAAAATTGACAGGAAAAGGATTGGTCACCAGACTGTTCAAAAGGTCTCTTTCAAAGAGTTCCAGTGTCAGCCTGCAGTGCTGAAGAAGGGGTGAGGGGAGGGTGTGCACTTGGCCAGAGGTTATAGTCTTGAATCAGCAAACAGTAATGATGACCATTGACAATATGAAGATGATGACTCACGGGGGTCCCTTTCAGGTGTCTTTTTAAATCAAATACACCCAGCAGGTCAGAAAGTGTTTTTTGTTGGTCTTCTACAGTGACTAGCTATGCCATTATAATAGTGATTAGCTAAATATCCTTCTGTTTGATGCTTGACAGAAACAGCTCTGCTTTGTTATCTGAATTTACAAAATTGATGTTTTATTTAAAACAATTACAACTTCTGGCTTTACTTTCCTACAGGTAAAGGAAAAAGATGGAAAAACTTATACTTTATATTAGAGGGAAATGATGCCCAGCTTATTTATTTTGAAAGTGAAAAACGAGCCACAAAACCCAAAGGACTAATAGACCTTAGCGTGTGTTCTGTGTATGGAGTACATGACAGCTTGTTTGGCAGGTAGGATGCTGGCCCATAATTCTTGTATGTGCAGCAGGAGACTTGACTGTTAGTTTCAGACATGCACAGTGCAAATGCAACTTGTTGCCAGTGAGCTGGCTTGTATTGATTGCAGTTATTCATTCATATTCATACTAGTAACTGTTCCTAAACTAATTGAAATTAACGATTTTGGTATTTCAAGTTAAAGGTTTTTTTTGTGAAATAAGGTGTAATCATTCAAGCTTTTTGTGTTATTGTATCTGAATATTAAGCATAATAATTGTTTCATGTTTTGTGATAGATACGTGAGAAATGATGAAATAATGCTGAGGGTTTTGACCAGATAGAATCAAGAATTGAGAAGATTAAGGGTTTTGTCAATGCTGAGACATCATTGTACCTTTGATAGATATTTGAAAGCTAACTTGGATAGGCAGAGTTTATAAAGAGTTTTCTATTTAAGATGAGTATCCCAAATATTTGGCATTTTTATTCCAACCTTTTTTTTTTTACTCAAAAATTCTAAAAATCCATGGTACCATCCATAATAAATAAACACTTGAAATTTTCTGTATGTAAGCTGGCAATTATGAAGGAAGCTTTGGTGCATATTTGTACAATGTAAAGAAGGAACAGTTTGTTTGATGACTACCTCCTAAGAAGCGCTCTGCTGTGAAACTGGGCAGTAACTGGTTCTGAATGTGGGGAGAAGGAAATGCATGGTTTCATCAACTGAAGGAAACTTTAGCTGATAGTGAGGAACTGTAGCTGAGGTAAAGTTCCTCCGATATTTTAAGTAGCTGCTATTGGAAGAAGGAAAAAAATAAGAAAAATAATCCCAAACTCTGTTTTTGCCCTTTTCTCAGAAGTACGATGAAGTTTGTAGTTTTGCTTGTTTCTTTGAGGGTAGTGATATAAAGAGCTCTAGCTCCGGTTACTTCCTGCTCTCCCCCATGCTGTGACATGGACACATTCACCAGCCAGTGAAACAGATGGAGAACAGAAGGTTGAAATTCCACTGGAAAAAGAAATGAGATTTTGTATAATGCAATGATTGGGACAGCTAGGTTTCCTTCAACATAAACTGGAAGGCTGTGAACAAAGTGTCATTTAAAATAGCTTGTAATTTAACACTTGGTAGTGTTTTTGACAAATGGATGGTGGCATACAAAATGGCCGAGACACCATAATTCCATGTACAGATTTAGAGGTGTGTAGCAAATGGTTGCTGTGTGACCCAATAAACATTTTATTGGCCATGAGTCCTGTGGGGCACATTCATGTAGGGGATTTCTTATGGTAGTATTTCCTGAAAGAACAAATCCTTCATGTGTCTTTAATTGCTTGGGAACTAATGCTGAGCCTTTGCTTGTTTTTAAAAGTTTGTGGGAATAGATTGTAGTGGCAAGTCTTTCATGTTTCAAGGTGATTACTTATGCTTTGACTGTAAGCCAGTATGCTTTCTTATACAATATAAATCAGGCATGGGGCATCCACCACCTCTATAGGAAGCCCGTGCCTGTGTCTGACCACTCTCACAGTGTAAAGAAATTTTTCCTGATGTACAGTCTGAGATTAATAAGTGAAGGTGTCTGTAAACGTTACAAAGATGAATAAAACTTTTTTTTTTTGTTCTGTTTATCTTTAAGGCCAAACTGTTTTCAGATAGTAGTTCAGCACTTTAGTGAAGAGCATTACATCTTTTACTTTGCAGGCGAAACTCCAGAACAAGCACAGGTGAGAGCTTTTGTTGGTAAATATAATTTTTAAAGTGATTTATTGCTATTTGTTGGCTTTGCAGTGTACAGTAATACTATCCTTCAGTAGCAAGCGAGTGTACCGTAAATGAGATGTGATGTGGTTAAGTTTATACTTGCAGGTATTATGATATAGTAGTAAGAGATCTAGGAGGGAAAAACTGTTGTTGGGAATCCAGTTCCTGTATTACTTGTACCTGGGGATTTTTACTTCGGATATGTTGCAGTTCTGTGGAATGAACTCAGGTTGTATCCTTTTGTACGTTTTGCAGAACACAGTTTCTGGAATAGTTCAGTACAGAACAATAATCTTCACTCCAAGACTTTTTCTTCAAGAGTATTTTCATGATGTGAAATATAATATTGTCACATCTGTGTGTGCCCAGTGACCAAATTATAAAGAATGACTATCTTCCACAGTTGTTTTCCCTGTTCCTGAATCAGTAATTTTTCATAGTTTTGGGCCATGGTTGTGCATGAAAAGTGATGTGGTTGTAAAGAGCTTAGTGCTCTGAAATCCTCTTACCAGCAGGAGAGCTCAAGTTGAGACAATGCTCTGATTTATTAAGGCTACAGTTCTGAAATACACGCGCTGTATCAGAAGTTGGGGTTTCCATTTGATTTAAATTGAATGGAATTAAAGCTCTTAGGAGCAGTTATAGTAGGCAGTATAAATTCAGTATTCTTGTAAAGCTGCACACACAGGAAAAAACAGGTATTTTTGTTAAACTGTCAAAAGTTTAAGAAGGTCACTGGGATAACATCTGAATAGTGCACTGCTGTTTATCGCACAGCTGTCAGTGCATCACCTCTGGGAAGCAGCATGCAATCATTGAGAGTATATACTTCAGTTTCTACAACCATGAACATGTAGGTTCATTTTTGTCATGTCCAGTGTTGTGAGCTCTAGAAATTGAAAGAAGAATGTGTAGAAAGCAAAATACCTTGCTGTGTTCCCTGAATGCTTCGGTTTAATCTACTTTTGATGTTGATCAACCTAACACACTGTTCACCGTATTGCTTACAGAGTACAGTTCCATTAATAGTACAGTTTTGGTCCATGTGTATCAGTTCTCATGTAGATTTGTTCTGAGAAGACCATGTTTTGCTGTGTTGTTTTTTTTTTGTTTTCTTTTTTACTGTCTAATATCTTATACAGGACTGAGTTTTGTATGTGTTAAGGAAAAAATGATTATTTTATAGTTCAGATTGTACTTTGAGAATAATCGGCAGCAGATCTTTGAGATAGTCTTCAGAATGCAATTGATCAAAACTTACATTTTGAGCTTTGCAGCAGCAATGCAGAGGATAATGGTTGTGGGACAGAAACAAGAGAAAGAAGCTGCACCTTTTCTCCTATTTTCTAAAGCTAGAACAAATACAAAGCTCTTATATTGGGAACTTTCAACTTTTTCAGAGGAGGTCTAGTTAGGCAGTGCTGCATCTTAGCAGCTTATTTATATGATAATTTAAAACAAAAAGAAAAAAAAACAAAATTTTCTGTGGTCAATTTGGTCCTAGATGACCTATTAATTTTATTTAATGAAGTGGAATCCACTCATCCATTCATTCTACTACATAAGGCTATGGGAGGACGAAAAGAGGATGTGGGATATCCATCCTTTTAGTGTTTCTCTGTTAATGCTATTTAGTTTACACTGGAATTATACACAGTGTTATGACAGGGATGCAGGTGTACTTGAGGGAAAGAAAAGCAGTGTTTGTTGTTTGTCTTGTTAACTTATTTTCTCAGAAGTAAGCAGGTCTTGCTTCATTTTATATGCCATTTGCAATTTAATGTAATACTGCTAGACTTGTAATTTGTTAAAGGTCAAACTGTCTGTGTGTACCCAATTAACAGTGTTTGATATTTCCAAAAGAGACGGTGCTTCTGATTTGCAAATCCTTAATTTAGATTTGCTTATTGAAGATAAGAATTTTGCTTTATTATTCAAACTTAGATATTTGGAATGGCATAAAACTTGAAGCTGAGGAATACTTCAGATATTTAATGTACTTTTTTAGATGTCTAGTCCGCTGCAAGAAGCTGGATCTGACTTTGCCTTATTACACTATTCTGCATCCTTCTCTCTTAGGACTGGATGAAAGCTCTGCAGATGTTTTGCAGCTTAAGAAAAACCAGTCCAGGAACATCAAACAAACGTCTGCGTCAGGTGAAGCTGTACAGATGTTAAGGGGTTTTGCTTTGCTGGGGGTAAAGCTTTGTGTTGGGCATATATATTGACAAATGAAGTTCCCTTTCAGTAGTAGTAAATTCTGCACATTCTTACATTCCTTTTTGGAGTTATGCAGAACCAGAATGAGGTGGAGGACTGATGGTTGTTTATGACTAAGTCTGTAATGATTGGACAATAAAGTATATACTTCAAGAATCCCTGATAATTCTGGATGCTGGGAACAGTGAATGTAATTACTGTGGAAAAAGAAATACATTTTCCAGGACACACAGAATTATCCTGTAGTTAGCATTAGAGAAGATTGAATGCTTCTGAAGAAAATAACTATGTTAAGTGAATTCACAGGTGAACTGGCGAGTGAAATTGGAGGCTTGCAAACTGCAAAAGCTAAGCAGCGAGGGTGGTAGTTTGAGTTAATTCTCATTAACTCAGTCTCTTAAATAAGATTTCAGATAGTTCACTTCTCATTTTCTGCAAATGTGTGGTTACCAATTGCTGTAATCTTGAGAGTCCATATTACAGACCAAGTGTTTTCATTATAGCAGGGAAATTGTTTATAATGTGTTGCTCAACATAATTCTGTGTAATCTGCTGGGAAAACACAGGGTAAGCCATTCTGCGTGGAATCATCTGTGGTTTTTACTTAAGATGCCAGGTTTTGGCTTCTGTAAAATTTTCTATGTATAGAAAAGCCAGCATTTACGAATCCTAATGTCTGTTAAAAATAAGATTAAAAAAAATAAACCCACCAGCACCAACAAAAACAAATAGGTTACATTAAAAATATGGTGCCAGAGATTTGTTTTCAGTAGTTGGTATAGCCCTTATTTGTCCCTGGTACTTGTTAAAATGTTGAACCATTAAGTCTGTTCTTTGCCCCTTCTATTAGGAAGTAATAGTTTGTAATCACTACTCATAAGTTAACATCAAACCTCCGCTTGGAGGGAAAAGAAATATTAATGTTCTTAATGCTTCTGTTTCTGCAAAAAGGAGTAAAGTTGTTTCTGTGTGTTTTTTTTCAGGTCAGCAGTCTTATTTTGCATGTAGAAGAAGCTCATACGCTCCCAGTAAAGCATTTTACTAACCCATATTGTAACATCTACCTGAACAGTGTTCAGGTAGCAAAAACACATATCAGGGAAGGGCAGAACCCTGTGTGGTCAGAAGAATTTGTTTTCGAGTAAGTCTTAGTCTTCTTAAATTCCACGCAAGATACCTTGCGTTTAAGGTTATTAATGGCATTCTATATTGCATGTGCTTTTAGATGTACTGTGTGTGTGGTTAAAGAGCAGCAGCTTTTTGCCATAAATTTGTGAGCAGATTTTCTGTAGGCAGCTAAATATGATAATATAGTAAATATAATCTGTGTCTTTGGCTGCAAATGAGAATTCAGGTTTGAAATGAGTTTACATTAAGCTTAAATGCCAGCCAACCATAGTATTAATCGAGGCTTTCTGTCTTTTCTCCTAGTGATCTTTCATCTGATATTAATAGATTTGAGATCAGTCTTAGTAACAAAACAAAGAAGAGTAAAGATCCGGATATATGTAAGTATTTTTCTTTAAAAGCTTTATGTCTGTGGGATTCTTTGTGCACTTTCCATGGCTCTTGTGAAACATTATCACAAGAGAATTAAGTGTATTTTTATGCCGCACTACTGTGTCTGTATGTTTCAGATGTCTGCTAATTGTTTTGCATTCATGTTTTTACAATAACTTGCATGATTTTTAGTACTAAAATGCTCATTAATCCAGTCCTGAGTATCTGCTGGCTTTCCTAGCTGTTCTTTAGCATAGCTGTTATATGATGTGTAGTGACTGTTCTCACGAAAAAGGAAGACTGAAATAGTCCACTCGGTAAAATACTGTTTCCCTTAGTTAACTTATTTGATCTGTTTTATTTATGCATGTGTGGAATTCCTTGTTAATATTTCTGGGAATGAGGTAACGGAGCAAATGTATTACTTCATTTAAAAATGAATCAAAAATACCTTGGAGAGTCTTCAGTCTCTTGTTAACTAGACAACTGTATCTTCAGTAGTCGCTATGTTTCTGTGCATGCCAGCAAGTTAATGGCAAGCTGGTAAGGCAACATCAGCTTTATAGAGAAGACTCATTTTGAAAAGCATGGCTTCTGAGCTCTTTTGTATTAACAAACAACAACAACAAAAGATCAATTTCCTTCACACACATAATGTATTTCAGACTTGTTTTCCTAGTCAAGCTATCATTTGCTGTCTTGCTTCTGTAGGAGCTTCAGCCCCTCCTTGTTTGTTGCAGTCAGTGCAGAACTACCCCACCCACCCTCAGTTTGTTCCAAGAACTTTTCTTTCCTATTGTGTTCAGACCTGCCTGTTTTAAAGCCTGGCATTGTACTTAGAGTCTATTGCAGTTGTTTCAGTTTGCACTTGTTTCATTACCAGTCTGTTATCTGCACCTCTCTGTTAATTCTGTGATTTCTCAGAGAAGAGATTTATATGGAAATTGTGACAGAAGTAGAATTACTACTCAGATTGAATGCTCCTGCAGAACCCAGTTCCAGATTCCAGAATGCAATTCCAAAACTCTGTCCTTCCTCTGACTAGAAAAATTCTTCTATAATAGGAGGAAAAAAAGATGTTGTCCCTCT
The DNA here is from genome assembly GCF_054131305.1 of Coturnix japonica. Lineage (NCBI taxonomy): Eukaryota > Metazoa > Chordata > Aves > Galliformes > Phasianidae > Coturnix > Coturnix japonica. The sequence goes on along the minus strand of NC_140702.1, from coordinate 18,786,939 downwards.
GACAGACAAGGACACCTTTAATCACAGTTCATGTTCTTGCACTCTTCTTACATTTACTTGAGTAGAAAAGTCATTATCTAGCTACCCCAGTGGTTCGGTCAGTAAAGGAACCATTGCAATGGTAACTCATGAGTTGAATGTTTTAATTTCTTTCAAATTATTTTTGTCGTTCCCTTCTTTGTCCAAATTAAGGAGATTATGTTGGCTTTGGATGCATCCAGCTGCTGGGAGGTGGTAGGAGGTTTTATTTGGGGTAGAATTACCTGGCTGCAGTTAGCTCCCCTCGCAGCATAACTCAACAGTAATTTAATTTGGGGATGAGGATTAGACAAAGTCCAGTTGAATTAGTATGCATCTCTGCACTATTAAAAATGGAAATAAATGAACAACACCAGATTTTATCTGACATACCAGGATGTATTGCCGGATGTATTGCTGGAATAACACATGTGAGCTCTAAAAGCAAAAATCAAGATAATCCATTTCTTCTATGAACGTTTTGCTTGCCAGCCACAGTTGCTAAATGTGGCTTGCTCTGAAATGGGAACCATGTGACTCTGGTACTGTTCTTCTTCCCCATTATTTGGTAAAGTCAGCTTTCCTGCTTATTGCTTCTGCTGTAGTAAGCATCTTGAAGGCCCAATAATCTGTATGGGTCTCACTGCTCTATTTCTTCCTGGGTTTCTTTCAGTTTAAATACTAAAATAAGAGCATGAAGGCTGTTTTTCAGTATTTTCAAATGTTTCATGAATTCTCAAGTTTTTGACCTGGATATTTGTTAGAAGTAATCAATAATTATTGTAGTACTCCTGCCTTGTAGAAGTATTTTACCAGTTTAACCAAGGAGTTTAGTATTATTTCTGTTCAAACCTGTTTTGTTTCTCTACCAGAGAGGAACCAAGTAACTTGTGCAAGGATTTATTCATACGAGTATATATTAATGCCTTAAAAACAGGCATGAAAAAAATACAATAAAGGTCTAGTACTTAGACTTTGTTTGCTGCTACTGAAAACTGAGATGCTCAAGTTTAATTAGACAGTTGAAGCAGTCAGTCTGTCAGGGCAATACCACACACTATTGAACTGTACTGGTAGTTGTGGTTTGGTTTCAAGGCCAGGTTGGACGGGGCCCTGGGCAACCTGATCTAGTAAAGGTGTATGTTTGGTGGCCCTGCCAGGCAGGGGGGTTGGAACTACATGATCCTTGAGGTCCCTTCCAACCCAGGTCATTCTGTGATTCTGTGTGGTTCAGCACCGCAATAGTTGGTTAATTTCATTTATTTAATGATGGAAAGACTAAATATTATTTACAAAGGAGGAGGTCAGCACTTGCAGGCAAGTCTGTAAAACACAATGTTAGCCTTTGTTTTTCATTCTAAGCCTGGTTCTTATTTGCAGAAGAGCTACAGGTTGGCTTTGAAGCTGGCAGCAGAAACAGAATTCAAAACAAAACAACAACAAGAAAAGGAAAACAGTTTGGAGTACTGTAATGTGAGCAAAGTACTGTCACTACAGTGATAGTAAGAAGAAAGCAGCGATGCTATCAGCCCAAGACTGGTTAAAAAAAAAAAGATTACAGTGAATTTTGAACACTTGATCTGCTTTTATTTTCTGGATGCTGCCAGGAGTTGCAGTATAGCACTTAATTTATCTGCTCCTTGGGTGTTACAAAGGAAACAATGACAGTATCCGTGTGGCATTCTTGAATGCATGCTTATGCATTACTCACAGGCTGCTTTGTATTTCCACTTCACAGGAATGTTCTGAACCAGTGAATAGAGACCTTGCTAATTTATTGATGGCAAAAATATTGATTGCTGCTATTAATACTCTTGGTGAAACAAGATGGCATGTGATGGAAATAGTTATTTTATTTGATGTCAACACTATTTTGCTAGAGGTAAATTAATGGAATAATGCTTTGTTTTGTTTTTTTCCCATAGTATTTATGCGCTGCCAATTAAGCCGGTTACAAAAAGGACATGCAACAGATGAGTGGTTTCAACTCAGTTCCCACGTACCATTAAAGGGTATTGAGCCAGGATCTCTGCGTGTTCGGGCGCGATATTCTATGGAGAAGATCATGCCAGAAGAGGAGTACAGTGAGTTTAAAGAGGTATAAGTTTATTTAACTTTCCTTAGTTCACTTGTCAAAACTCACTTTGTTGCCTGAGACAGACTTTTGAAAACAGTTTGACGCAGTTGAATTGTATTTGTAGTGACATCTGTTTTACTATCGATATGACACCAGTTTATACTGAATAGCTACAGTAGTTTCTGAATTTTATAAGCTCATTTTTTTTTTGTTCTTTCAGCTTATACTCCAGAAAGAACTTCATGTAGTCTATGCCTTATCACATGTTTGTGGACAGGATAGAACGCTGTTGGCTGGCATTTTACTGAAGATTTTTCTTCATGAAAAGCTTGAGTCCTTGTTGTTACGAACACTAAATGACAGGGAAATAAGCATGGAAGGTACTGTATTGCTTACACTGATGCTTATTGAAACTGTGGGCAGATGGGGAGGAGGGGGCTGTGGTGTCCTCCTTTTTGTCATCTCTGTTTACAACATATACTGAAACAGAAATGCAGCAGTTCTTTCCTGTGCTCTTTATTGTCTTTCTCATCCCTTCAATTCGCTCTTTGTTTTTTCTCTCAGATGAAGCTACTACCTTGTTTCGAGCTACCACGTTAGCAAGTACGCTTATGGAGCAGTATATGAAAGCCACAGCAACACGTTTTGTTCACCATGCACTGAAAGACTCGATATTAAAAATAATGGAGAGCAAGCAGTCCTGTGAGGTGATACCTTGAACTATGCTTTTGAACTTCCTGGTTTGTTGAGACAGTTATCTACTAGCTGTTGCATTTCATATTTGGATTAAACATTGCCTTTAGAGACAGTGATTTATCTCTCAGAACAAAGCTTCATTCATGTGATTAATACAGGATCTGAATTCATTGATTTTTTTTCTAGATGTTGCCATGACCCATTGGTATGACATATTCATGGTACCAGTTTTGAAGTGCTGCACTTTTAAACTCAAAATTTTCAAGTTAGGTATTTGTTCTGTATCTAACATGGGCTGTGCTGCAGCAGTTGCTGAGCAGCATGACCTGAATAACTTCCAGTAAGCTCAAGGTGTCATACAGGTCAAGTTTTGAACTTTAGTTCTGACTTTAACCCCCCTGATGCTTCCTACTGATCCTGCTGCTTTTTTGGGGGAGGTTTCAGGGTAGGGCTGGGTGGGAATTGTTTTTTTGTTGTTTTGTTTTGTTTTTAACATGATTCCCATAACTTCTGTGTTCTGCTGCATCTTCATTGTGGAAAGGATGGGAGTCCTCAGAATTTTGAATTCAATGATATGAAAGGGTCATGTGAATGGGTAGTGTGGAATGTCTTGGAATATTAAAGGCATAATATACTGGAACCACTGCTTATTCTGATTTCCTGGGTAACCATTGAAGCAGAAGTGGGAGTTCTGTAGGAGTCTGAGATCTCTACTGTAGCAGAATTTATAATTTACTTTGTAGAAGTTCTTGTTGTGTAATACTATGACACTGTGTTGTTCTGGTAGGAACCTGAGAGGAAACGTAACCATTTTCTCTTTTTAGTTAAATCCTTCGAAACTAGAAAAGAATGAAGATGTAAACACTAATTTGGCACATCTACTCAGTATACTTTCAGAATTGGTGGAGAAAATTTTCATGGCTGCAGAGATTCTGCCTCCGTAAGTTGGCACTTGTCTGGTTTGTTTGAACGTTCCTGCTTATGTGATTTACATTGAACCTTAAAGTGGTATTTTTATGGGTTCATCTTCTGCTACTCAGTCACAAGAGTGAGAATCAGTTGGGTCTTCAGTATTATTTGTACAGTGGAATACAGAGGGATCTAAAAACAACATTTTCAGGCATAAATGGCGCCTTTTAAAAAAGCTTCTTGCTTTTCAGGGAAAGAAGCTTAAAAATAATCAGTGTCTTCTGTCCTGAAAGAGGACAGAGGATGTTTTTAAATTAACAAGTCCTTATAATTCCTCTTCTGGGGAAGAGAGACAGAATTATTGTCAGTACATTTAAAATGTAAGCAGAGAGTAGTGGTGCCATAATGCTGTGGTTATTTCTATCAAGGAAGTGCAGAAGCTCATTTCTTTCCTTTTTTTTTTTTCTTTAAGTGCCAGTGCAACTTCTGTGTTCTTATTTTAGATCTGAACCATCTAATAAGAAGTTGATGGCACTAACAGTTCTTTTGCTGTATCGTTTGCTTTTAAAGTGAACAAACTCTTTAAATTGTAGATAACAGAAATGTTTGTTTTCTGGTAGGGTTTAAAGTTGTGTTCCTTTTAATTCATGTGATGCAGTTCCCAACACATGAAAAGCACCACGGTTTGTTCTGGAGAGGATAAATTTTGTGGTTGCTCAGACACTGAACTTGTGGAAAGAAAAGTTGCTACTGAGTTAAAAGGAGCAAAAGTAAACAATGAAAACATCAAATTTGTCCCCTTTTAATAAACATAGGTGGTTATGGAACATTAATTGCGCATCTAATGTTACCACCTACACTTATCAAATTATATGTCATTGAAAATGTTTTCCCAGATTATATATACGTACTTTTTAATGAACAGTTATAAATGGAGTTTTTACAAATACATAAACTTAAAAATTCTTAGTTAATCTGAATTTAAGTGTGTAAATTACAGGCTTGGAATTGATAGTATTTCTGCATCAGGCAGTTGGACATGATCCTTTCTGACTAGGTTTTTTTGGTTCTTTATGAGTAATTAGCCACCATTTTTACAGGACCTTGAGGTATATTTATGGGTGCTTGCAGAAGTCTGTTCAGAACAAGTGGCCTGCTAATACAACCATGAGAACCAGAGTTGTTAGGTAAGTTGTGTGTCACTGTGTTAAAAGCAATCTTTTGAAGTCTTATCTCTAACAAGCTCCAGTGTGTTTAATTCATCTTCCTCTGTGACAAAACTATTTAATACTTATATAGATCACAATGCCAAAGGTAGTTATGATACTGAGGCATGATATCCCAATTAAGGATTATGAGCTTGCAAGATTCACATTCATACAGCATTTCCAGAATAAGATGTTGTAGTACAGAGGTCAGGGTGGCTTTACTTAATAGCTTTGACTTCAAGTTCACTTGCATTATGTGAAGTTTTACAACTAAAATAATGATCCCCATTTTCATGCTGGGGGAAGAAAGCCTCTCACAAAGCAATGTTTAGCTTTTGTGATACCTGTAGAAAGTAGCATCTTCTGGAGATTGTGATCCTGTCATACACCACCTGAGAAGACGTGAGGAGAACCCATCTTATTCTGAAGGGCTGTCATATATATACACGCAGGGTTGTATAGCTCAGGAAATGTGACATCTTTCTCTTCTTACTAAGCTCCAGAGAACCACATGGCTTTCCTTAGGTGAATGCCGCATGCATTCCAAGTTTCCCAGAGGCCTTCACTAAATGCTGTAAATACTGAATCTCTTTTTCTCGTGACCTTGTCCTCACAAGTGGATAGTTGCAGCCTCTCATTAGAATGCTGCAGCCTTTTTTTGAAGGAGATTGTTTTACAGCACCAATTTTTAGATATCTGGGTAGTTTACCAGCTACCTCATTCAGAAAACATAGCCTTTTCCACCTGATTTTCATGTCGGTAGTGACTCATTAACGCAGGGTGAACAGAGTAGGAAGCCCCAGGTGTTCTATATTAGCAGGATTCATCCCTCACAGGTCTTCAGTGCTAGACAGACACTTAGAGACTGATCTGTACTCCATGATTCAGGATTGCATACTTCCTTATGACTTCATATTCCACCACAGACCTTTTTTTGTTTTGCTCCACTGAGGTCCAAGACTGTTGGCTCTTGGAGGAAAAATAAACTTCCTTACGAGTGTTTATTAGAATTCAGATGTCTTGGACATAAGGAATGTTAACCTTACCAATAACCCACACGTCATTTCCAAGTAACATGAATGTTAGTTACTCTGCACTCAGCAGCGAGCAAGGCTATGTGACACCCCCCTCCCTCCTTTATCTGTTAAGGCTTTGTTATTGTTACAGTGAAAAACAGTCTGCTGGTCCAAGTGAAGTGAAGGATGATGTAAATCACCTTAGCTGGTCTTTATGTAACTTCCTCTTGTAGCAGTTAATAAGAATTGAGGTTGACATGAGCTGGAATTTTTTTATTTCTGCTTTTGAAGAAAATTAGATTTTTTCTTATCATAATTGGAAGTTGCTTTGAGTATATCTTGAATTAGTTCAGCTTTCTAAGTGGCAGCAATTAAAGGAACACAGTAAATCATATGACATTCTTCCTGCTGCTGCATCATACCATCATCAGGATTTGGATCTGCTTAAGCTGATTGGAGACTGTGTTGCTGCCAAAAGAGACATTTCCTTCTGCCCTTGGACTCCTGCAGCCCTTACCATTCACAGAGCGCAGGCTGATTCATTGTTGTTTGTCTCAAAAGATTGCCACGTTATCCTGAACTATTAAAGATTACACAGTTTTACGTTAATATTACTATTAAACAAAATGCAAATTTCTTTCAATTTCAGTGGCTTTGTTTTTCTTCGACTGATTTGTCCCGCTATCCTGAACCCGAGGATGTTTAATATCATCTCAGGTGATTATATGCTTCAGATCGATTTCATGTGTTGCATACTAATAGGCATGAATTTACTTCAGTGTCTAACATAGCAAGTTAGGAAGCTTTTCAGCTGTATGGAGTCTGTACTCAGCACTGGTGAGGCTGCATCTCAAGTACTGTGCTCAGTTTTGGGCCCCTCGCTGCAAGAAAGACATTGAGGCCCTGGAGTGTGTTCAGAGAAGAGCAACAAAGCTGGTGAGGGGTCTGGAGCACAGGCTGTATGAGGAGCGGCTCATGGAGCTGGGGATGTTCAGCCTGGATAAGAGGAAGCTTGGAGGACCCCTATTGCTCTCTGCAGCAACATGAAGGGAGTTTGTGGAGAGGTGGGGGGTTAGCATCTAATCCCATGTAACAGTAGGACTAGAGGAAATGGGCTCAAGTTGTACTAGGAGAGATTCAGGCTCAGTATTAGAAAACAGTTCTCAGAGAGTGTGGTCAAACACTGGAATGGGCTGCACAGGGAGATGGTGGAGTCACCACTCCGGAGGTGTTCAGGAACCCTGAACCATGTTTAGTGGGCAAAATCGGTGATAGGTTGGACTGGATGATCTTGGAGATTTTTTCCAGCCTTGCTAATTCTGGGATGCTGTGGAAGTTTGTCTGCAGGGCCTCAGACACCTGCGGGCACTCAGTTATTCAAGAGTGATTTTCTGGTTTGAATCTGCTGCTTAGATAGCTGCCAGACACTGTAAAGTCTTTACTTTCACTCGTTAAGTGCAGTAGTTTCACATAGGAAATTTAAAGGTGAGAGGGGTGGGTAGCATTTAGAAAAGGTGGGATGTGTGGGCTTGAGAAAGTAATCTCATTTGACTTGCAAGCCATAAATAGGAGCGTTCTCATGAACTTGCTCAAGTGAATATTCTCACTGCATTTTAGTTAACCTGGATTTCTGCTGCCAGGATATGTCTTTAGAACTAACTACAGTGATGGCAAGGGAATGTTCTTGTTTGCAAGAGCAGGATTGCAAAACTGGTCCGTGGCAGCGCTGGCCAGCATCAGATAACGTTTTCCCAGCCAGCTCTTAGGGAGAAACTGAGATGCTGGCACACACCAGGGACCACATCTGACACAGCTGCCATGGGAACGTTCCTGTAGTGAAGCTTCTGTTGAAGTCACCTAGAAATGTTTGTGGGCATTTTTAACTTAGAGATGTAGGTGGGATGTTTAAGATGGAACAGCGTTATGAATGAGTATGTTTTAGACAAAAGGATGCATTGAGGGGAATTACAATTGAAGTTTAGCTGTATTCCTTGTGTAGGAAGTGAAGGAAAGGTATCAAATGCTGAAGGGAAAATTATTTTACTAAAACTCGGTTTCTAAATGTTTGCATGTCTTGTACCTCACATTTGTTACTGTATATTCTGGCAAAGATGACACCAGAGCAAGGGACACATAGCTTGCATGAGGCATGGCTCTTCCTCCTTCCCTGATTTTACTATTAAAATGCTGATTTGGAAACAAGGGGATATCAGAAATGATACAGGGAAGTTTTCTCTTTAATTTTTCAGACAGTACAGCATGTTTTCTCTTTTATGCTCTAAGATACACTAAATAAGAAGGGCTCTATCAAACTGGAAGTATCAAAATGTGTAACTCCTTTTAAGCTTGTCTTAATGTCCATTGTGTAAGTTCAGCTAATATTCTCTGCTGTTGCTAAGGTAAACTCGCAGACATGGCTGCAGCTGTTAGGGGTGCTGGGATGGGGGGGAAAATGTGTTGGGGGAGGCTCCTTCTTTGGGAGCAGGTCATCCAACATACCTCAGCTTCCCGTAATGAGACAAAAGCATCCCGAAGGCTGAGTGTAAGGCTGCAGTTCAGTTCAGCAGCGAGTCACACATGTACCCTCTGTAACTGAACTGAGAGAATCTGTGCTCCAAACATACTGGAGTTGTTTGACATAACATACATGTTTATGCTGGTTCAGCAAACTTGATGTTCTGGATTGCAAGGTTCTGAAGATCCCCAGCACTAACACTACTAGATACTATCAGCAATGGGTATTGGTTGCTCAGTCAGTGGCTCAATCTGAACTTCAGCTACACAGGAGAAAAACAGAACTTATTTTCAGTGAGTTGCTGGGTTAATGAGTGGGAAGGCTGAAAGACAGAGAAAAAGGTGCAAGCAAACAGTATGTACTGAACTTACAGGGAGCTGCGGGATTTTCTATTTATATGCCAGGTCTGAAAGAACTGAATCCTGGCTTCTGACAAGGCTGCTTCCTGTACTGTGGGGGAAAGCAGAGATGCACCTGGTTCTGTCCCTCCTTGAAAAAGGAAGTTTTAGCTGACTGTGAGGTTAATGTGCAGTGTGAAGTCCAGTATTGAGTGCAGTAAGGAAGTGTAGTTCAATGGAAATACAAGCCAGGATAGCATGCCCTGCTTATTCTGTGTTCCTGGTGCTTGTAACTGCAAGTATAACTTGAATGATGTTTAAGGGACCGCTTAGGTAGGTTTACACAAATATGGAGAAGTGTGAGCTCTTCTTTATATTTTAACAAGTAATCCTATTTCATCTTACTGAAATGGTTCTTATTTCACATAACTCCTGTTATACTGAAGATTGTTTGGCAGTGTGAAAATAAAGGAAAGCCACGCATTAACATTTATTTTTGCGGACATGATTACTAAAGCAGTGTCGGTTTTACCTCACCAGGTGCCATTTTCCACATACTGCTAAGTTGTAGCATTTTAAACATTTAATTCTATTAAAAACACAAGCTGCAGAAAAGCTTTATTTTCTTCTGGCTGGTGTTGGTTCTGTGTGCAATAGCTGGTAACTGCACTTTGTGTTCCCATCAGATTCTCCTTCCCCTACTGCTGCAAGAACACTGACGCTGGTCGCCAAGTCTGTGCAGAACTTAGCAAATCTGGTTGAATTTGGAGCTAAGGTGAATATTATACACACACACAACAACCTGGAATTGTGTTGTTGGCATTTCCTTAAGCAGAGCCTGACACCTGGCCTGTGTGTCTATATCAACATGGAGGCCTGGTTCTCAAAGTGCTTTCTGTCTTTGTCTGGAGCTGAGCAGGGTGCTGACCTGAAGGCAGAGCAGTAGCAGTACAGCCAACATGGGGAGGGAGGCCGTACTGTTTGGGGAGGAAGTGATCTACAAACCCATCTTAATGTGTGATGCCTCTATGTACCAATGCTATGAGAACACAGGGAACTCAGCAGACATCTCTGTATATCATAATTCATTTTCAGACTGAGGTCAGTCAAGACTTAAGCCCTGAGGTTGGTGCGGACCAGGGGCATCCAGCCGGTTGGCTTGCTGGGTCTTCTTGGTCTGGAAGAAAAGCATGTCTTCACAGGCTCACACACACACACAGGCAGGCTGGAACATGACGGGCAGTCACTGCATTTTACTCGCTAAGCAGCACGACCCTACATATCGTTAATGCACTCAGGTTTCAGTATAGCTGAGTGCTGTGTATGTATACGTATTTTTATGAACATGTTTAATGAATGTATAAATAATTTAATGAAAACATTTTAAAATTGCTAGGAGCCGTACATGGAAGGGGTGAATCCGTTCATCAAGAGCAACAAACACCGCATGATCATGTTCTTAGATGAACTCGGGGTAAGTGGTTAACAAGTCCTTCATGGCAAGTTACGTGGCACACCATAAATGAGAACTTGTTTGCCCTCCTTATGGACTGGCTCAAAAATCTGCCAGTTCCCAGATGACTCTTAATGCTTGTTACTGAATTCAGTTTGTCTTCTGTATCTGTAAAAACTGCGGATTGGTGTCCGGTCACACCAAACTAAAACCATCAAACATCATTAGATTTTATTGGTTATTGCAGCCTCAAACATGAGCTGCTGTATTGCTGTGAAATCTGTTTGGTGCATTTAAAGTGACTTAAAAGACATCTTAGAATAGTTCGATAAGATTCAACAGCGCGTTTTCATCCCTGGCTCTCTGGCAGTGGTAGGTTGCCATGTCACCTCTTCTAGTTCACCTGTAGTTTCTGTATAAAATGATGCATCAGTTTTCTTCAAATGAGTTTGTATGAGGTCAAAACAATCGGCTTGAGACTAAAGGGTGGATTAATGTAACTAAAACACAGAGTTACTGTTCTATGATTGATTGGTTTAACGAGTCTGTGACTTGATATTACACACTTTGCTCTGTTTTTTGCCGCTGATGTTCTCTTATTTAAATTGAAAAGGGCACTTAATAGATGGATTTCTCTCCTTGTTTACTGGGAGGTCGACTCTCTATCCTGAGAAGTTTACTTCTTCACTCAGTGGTAGTGTAGCAACACCAGATTTTTTTATTAAGAGCTCTTCTAGCAGGCATAGAAATTGATCATCCTGAAGAGGAAGAAATAGATAACATGGGCTGAAGAATTAGCTCAGGAGACATAATGTTGCCATATTTCCTTGCAGTATAAAACAATTGAGTTGACAGATCTGTACAGCGGTAGTATAATGTCCCGTACACCTGAGTATTCACCGTGCTTAAATCTTCTCTCACTGCTTTTGTTAAGAATGTCCCTGAGCTTCCAGACACTACAGAGCACTCTCGAACTGATCTATCCCGTGACCTGGCAGCCCTGCATGAGATCTGCGTGGCACACTCAGATGAACTTCGGACACTCAGTAACGAGCGAGGTGTAATGCAGGTAAGTTAGGAAGGTTAACCATCAAATCACAGGTACAAATAGCGTATCTAAAGGTACTCTGCAGCGTCGGGGTTCTTTTTTAGCACTTCCAGAGAGCATTATACCTGATAAACATCTCAAAACGTGCTCATCACCAGGAGTTTCTTAGCTATAAAGCCCAAACAGTTGGTAGTTATGAGCTGCTTCTTCATGCAAATAAAAACAAAGATGTTTTTTCAGTTATGGAGAAAGCTGTTAATTTCTGGAGGAAGCCTAAGTCCGCAAAATTCATGACAGGTTCTATGGGCTGTTGGTTTAATGGTCTTCACTGTTTTCAGCTGAATGGAATTTGCTTTCCTCAGCTTTCTAACGCTACCTTATTTCTGCTTCCCAGTTTTCTAGTAGATCAATAAAGAAACATGGCAAACTTTTCTGTCAAACCCACTATAAACTATTACGGGACTGTCCAGCTGTTAAGCAGGGCTACTATAAGTAGCTAAACTTAGAGACTAACTTGTAACAAATTGCTTTGTAAAACTAAGTAATTTGGAGCTACTCCTTCTTCTGTAGACTTGAGATAAGCAGCACAGAAGTTTTCAGTACTAAATTCATGTGCTCGTACAAACAAGTATTGTTTGTTTGCAAAGCCTCTCATGGAACACTATGTGTTAAAAAGAAGTAGATCTTCATAAACATCTAATGTACAACGTGATGGGGCATGCAGGTCTGTTTCTGCAGTGCAAAAAAAATAACTTCAAAATCAGAGGACAAAAGTATCCTCATAGGTTTCTTCTACTGGCAAAATTATTTTGCTTTTTTTTTTCCATTTTTTTTCTTATCAGTGCCCTAATGATTTGTGGTCACCCTATTTTAGTTACAGCAGTTCTACCATAGTGGGGGGAAGAAAGAAAAATTCTGGACACCCAGCAGTATGTTGTCAGTGCGTTTTCTTAGCCTATGTTAAACCAGAAAGCAACAAAGATCGGCGCTTGCTCTGTTAAATTTCAGTGTTGCTTCCAAGTTCCATTTGTTAAATAATGCCTTATAAACTAGGGAATCGGAGCTGTTGAAAACGCACGTCCAGGCCTTTTTTCCTAGTTGCTAACATTTACTGTTGTACCGATTCTTCTACAGCACGTTCTTAAGAAGCTGTTGGCTATCACAGAACTGCTTCAACAGAAACAAAATCAGTATTCAGTGTCTAACAACATCAGGTAGCAGCCCTCTACCCGAATTCTGCATGGATCCAGCATGCCCGACACGGCAACTCACACCAGTATCACTTTCTTCTTGCTCTTGCCAAAAATAGCACACCCTGTCACATTCCCAGTGATGTGTGAACTATGCAAAAAGAAAACAAAGATTCTGTTGGTGAATGATTGTACCAGCAGCTTTTTAAGCTATATCTGTGCAGGACGTTTGCACTTTTTTTTTTTTTCCACTTGGAAACAGTTTTCACAACCTCTGAGCCTTGGTGTACAGTTCACCTTCTGCAAAGAAAATGCTGTGACTGTGTCTTGAACTTTGAAAACTACTTTCAACACCTCTAATTGCCAAAGTTTCGCTGTCTTGTTGGAGTATCAACTGACAAGTAAAGAAATGTTTTGCCTTGACAGCTACATATAACTGGATAACATTTCTTACTGTAATTTCTGACTGGTTACAATAATTATGACTTCTGACTGTTTCAACCACTTTAACTTGTTATTTACGGTTTCCAGAGTTTGATGTTATGGTAGGAACAATCTTTACTGTACACTTTTATACCATGCTGTTTCTCTTGCTGGAATCATGTTGAAAAGAGAATATGCAGAATGGATCTTGTCAGCTTTATTTTTTGATGTGCCACTGATTCAGTCTGAAATAGTTCTTCCATCAAGGACTGTATATCCAGATAAATCACAACGCTTTTGTAAAATGTTTACAACAGTAAATAATTTGAATTAAGTAAATTTATTGATCATTGTATCAGACATGCATGCATTCATTAAACCATTTTATAAAATATGTATTGGTTGGTCTTTTGTGTACTGTAAGTCTACCACGAATCTTATTTTTATACATGAAAAGTAAGTTTTTAAAATAAATCAAGCTGCAGACCAACTCTATGAAAACTGGCTAACTTTGGCTGCTCTGGGATTTCTTTCTCCTGTCTGCATACGTGATTATACTTTGAAGTGCACTGCCACTCCAATTCTGCAGTGTCACCTTAAGAGTTCAGTATGAACCCCCAGAGCAGTACTACCATGCTGGTATGCAGTACAGAGAGACGCTAGGAGTAAGGAAGGGGAAAAATATTTAGTATGTACCTCTGAGCCATGAGGCAAGAAAATGGATTTGTTACATGTATTTATTTGTTTTGTTCCACTTGCTTAGGAGTAAAATATGCAGTCAGTTCAGACCTTGTTTCTGCATCCTCATTCACAACAATTCTTGGGACTGATCTGATAAGGTGTAAAAGGATGCTGAGATTCACGGGCAAGACTAATGAGAGAATCACACAAATAACTCTTGTGTAACATGAATGCGGCTGTTAAGATATTATACGGTGTTTCTTGTCTATTAAACATTTTGCTTTTACTTTCACTCTGAGTCTCTGCTGTGATACTTCCTTACACGTTCTCAAAATATCCACTTGATTTCCAGCTGCCTGTCAGCCTAACCTCAGAGCAGACAACCTTGACTGCCATCACACAGCATGTGTGGGACGAGAAGGGGATCAGGCCCAGCCAGCATGGGTTCATGAAAAGCAGGTCCTGCTCACCAAACCTGATCACTTGCTATGACCAGGTGACCCACCTGGTGAATGAGGGGAAGGCTGCTGATGGATTCTGCCCAGACTTCAGCAAAGCCTCTAGCACTGTTTCCCACAGTATTCTCCTGCAGAAGCTGGCAGCCCATGGCCTGGACAGATGCACCCTGTGCCTCACAAAGAATTGGCTGGATGGCCAGGCCCAGAGAGTGGTGGTGAATGGAGCTGAGTTAAATCCAGCACAGCGATCAGTCATGAGCGGTTGTTCCCCAGGGGTCAGAACTGGGGCCTGTCCTGTTTAAAATCTTTATAGATGACCTGAACAAGGGTTTGAGCACATCCTTGATATGCTTGCAGATGACACCAACTTGGAGGGAAGTCCCTATACAGGGACATGGACAGGCTGGATTGATGGGCTGTGGCCAGCTGTACAAGGTTCAACAAGACCAAGTGTCAGGTCCTGCACTTTGGTCACAACATCCCCATGCAAAGCCACAGGCTTGGGGCAAAGCGGCTGGAAAGCTGTAGAGTGGAAAAGAATATGGCAGTGCTGACAGCCAGTTGTGTGCCCTCGCAGCCAAAAGGACCAGCAGCATACTGGCTTGCATCAGAAGTATTGCAGCTAGGAGGTAGCTAGGAGTGTTACCTATACTCAGCCCTCATTTTTGGGCCCCTCACTAAAGAAGGACACAGAAGCAATGAATGTGCCCAAGAAAAGGCAACAACTCTGGTAAGGGGCAAGAGCACCAAGCCTTACATGGAGTAGTTGAAGAAACTAGGAACATTTAGCCTGGAGGAGGTGCAGCAGGGGAGACCACACTTCTTCCCACAACTCCCTGAAAAGAGGCTGTAGCAAGGTGGGAATCAGCCTCTTATCCCACATAACTAGTGACTGCGTCAGGTTGTGTCAGGGAAGGTTAGGGCTGGATGTCAGGAAAAGGTTTTGTCAGGACGAGGGGTCATGGCTGCCTAGGCAAGCACTGGGAATCCCCATCCCTGAACCACATCCCTGTAGTTCAGAAATGCGTAACTGGGACCAGATGATCTTAGAGATCTTTTCCAACCTTAGTGATTGTGTGGATATACACTATAGGTAGAAGTAAAAGGCAGAGATAAAAGCACACTCTTGCTACAGACTAATAATGATATCAATCTGTTAGCAAGAATATGGTATTAAAGAGTTCTTTTTTTAGATCCCCTTCCATAAAATACCTGGCTGGTCTGTTGGTCTGCTCAAGTCCAAATTTTAAATTGCATGTCAGAGGAAAAGTTAAGGAATAACTTACTTAAAATAAGTTTCCTTCATTATTAGGCTTTCCTGCTTATGTAACGCAGTAAGGTGATTAATCAGAACACAGAAGTCACAGGACCAGTTTGTAACTTTTTCCTTTTTCTAAATGCTCTGCTAGCAGGGTACAAGCCAGCTCAGAACATAGTAAGGATGGCACAATAAAAGGTGTTTCAGTTAAATCACTTTTCCTTTAGTTGCTAGGTAGTGTGTTAATGGTCAGGCCCTCTGAGGTGAAGCTATGATAGGCTGCACAGTCAGGAAAGAAGAACAGCTTTGGCACTGTTACCAAAGAATGAAATATCATTCTGCCTTGAGTGGGAAGTCTTTTAAATGTGCTTGGCTGGGTATTAGCAGCATAACGCAGCTTAACAAAGAAAAAAAACACAACACAGCTCTGATGAACAGATTTGCATCTGTTTATATGAATTTAAAAAATAAAAAAAAAAAATAAACAAACTATGATGAACACAAAGCTAGGAAAAACCCAGAGCTACATTCAGCTCAATGTATTCTGAGCTGCACGTGTTCTGAAGCAACATATTAAAAGGAAATAGTTCCGCCTAAATTTAGAAACAATGTAACTAACTACTCCGGAAGATCTTTTAAATTATTCTCCTAGGGTGCCCCAAACAGGGTTTGTCACAGCAAGCTGGTCTGAGAGCAAAGCTACAGGAAGAGGAAACAGAGCAGGAGACAAGTCACAAAACCATGAACATAACTTCTAGTATGATAAGTAATTTGCCTGCAGCCCCTTAGTACACTTGGGAAGAGCTTCTCAAACACAACGAGATGTTATGAGCAAGGTTATGTTCTCGTAGCAGTTTCAGTGACAAGCCTGGGCAGAGCACAGCAGCAGATCTTGCTCTCAAGTACTTCAGAATTTATTAGCAGATCTGCATTGCACTTGTATTTAACCACTTTGCTAAACGCCAGAATGGACATAATGTACTGCTGTGCTGTAACCCTGTTCTTAAGTTGCATCTGAAGGCGCTGCTAAACCAAAACTTGAGCTACAATCAACTAAACCTTCAAATAAATGTTTTATTTTGAGGAAATTAAAAACCATATAAAAATACCTCATGCTTCAGCCTACAGAATCTTCTACAGGCAGGTTCAAGTGTGCCACAGAACAGTAAGCACAGGAATAGGCTTCACAAATCCACAACATCTTCATCAGTCCATTCTTCCTAAGGGAAGGAAATCAACCTTGTCATTTTACAGTAAGGTGACCAAGCAATACAGAACTGTGCATGTGGCAGCACTGCATATAGTAGCAGTATTATCTTTTACATATGCTGCTTAAGGAGAGTTCAAGTAATACAACCAACACATTGATCTCCACACTGTGTCTACTGCATGTAAATGACTTACACAGTAAGCTTAAACTGATTTCAAAACACGTGCTTCATGTACTTGAGAGGAATGCATTTGTTCCAAAATATAGGGGTAGAAAAGAAACACATTAATGATTGACAGTGCCCTTCTTGCTCCTGACAACCAGCAAGAAGCACTGTCATTCTTAGTTAACACGTAAGACCAAGCTCCAACTAGAAATACAAGTTCCTTCAAGTCCCACACCAAATGTACGTCTGCCGCTATGAAAACAATGCCTCCCACTTACTCCCAAGGAAATACAAAAGATACAAAGAGCACAATAATGCTATTTGGCAGAGAAAATACTGATAAAAAACACTATTTTTCAACATAGTCACCACTATTAGCTGTGCAAGTGTAAAAAGCAAGAGCCTGCATGCCCTGCTTGTAACTGCTCTGTATTCCACCTGTGCTCTGTATCACTCTTGGCCACACAGGCACAGCCTGCAGGTGGAAAAAAGAAAACCCTGAGAAGAATAAAAGCAGGAGAGCAGCTGCAGTGGAGGAGAGAAGTGCACCTTGAAGCAGGGGATACCCTGCTGGCACTACCCATTGAATCTACCATCAGCACGTTCCTTCTCTCTCCTTTCTGCCCCTTGCCATCTCTTAAGGGTCAGAAAGTAAAGTGAGTGCACTCGCTTAGTGAGTTTCTGCTTCCTGCTTACAGGGGTTATCTAAAATGGATGCCTATGTGTACAGTGAATACAACCCATCACCCTCTGTGCTACTCTAAGTGCATAGTTTCCTTGCCTTTGCTCCTGAGACATCCTGTCCCTCACATCCAAATGTACCCAACAAATTCTTTATCCATCCAACAGTCCACCTTCCAAATCTGTATCTTTCCAATTTAGAAATAAGAATGCACCACGAGACAACATCAGACTTTCCAGAAGTGCAGGTAGAAGACATCAGTTGCCCTTTACCTATTCATGACATCACTCCCATCACAGAAGGCCACTGGAATGGCCTACTCATCTGGAGTGCCATGTGCTGGCCTGGGGCCCTGAGCACAGGAAAGGCTGGAGCACCTCTCCCATGAAGACAGGCTGAGTGAGATAGGCATGCCAAGCCTTAAGAAAATACGACTCGGGAGAAATCTCATCATGGCTTTCCAGTACTTCAAATGAGTTCATAATCATGAGGGAGACAGACTTTAAATGGTCTGGTAGCAATAGGACAAGTGGAAATGGTTTACAAATAAAGAAGGGAGATTTACATTAGATGCTAAAACTAACTTGAAAAATATTCTGAGCAACTTTTGTAATGAGATGAAGGAGTTTGTCTCAACAGTGTGTCAGTTTTGTCAGTTATTACTGAGCAGAAAAGTAATTACTTGTACAGAACATTAACTGACCTCATCCAGTTTAGGCTTCTTGGAGTTTTCATCTTCTTCACTAATTTTCCTCTTCTTCCTAAGCCTCAAACAGGAAAAAACAAGAAGCTTCAGTTACTTTTTGAGTCAGACTAATGGTCTGGCCACAGTATTTTAGATTAGTTTATGAACAAATTTGTCACGGTTTTGTAATGTTGCTGTCAGTATTTCACATCGTAACATCATGTGCAGTATGGATCATTAAAAGGTTAATACTCGAGTTCCGTAGAATAACAACGTCCAAAATACTCAGCTCTCAGAAGAGAACTATGTATCCCAGAGGATTTCATGGCCAGAGATAAGTCACGGGAGGAGGACATACATAATCTCACTCCCAGGCTGGAGCTCTCTCTCTCTCAGAGAGTGGGAAGCGTTCCAGCTGTGTCACCTAGAGTTCACAGTAAGCCTCTCGGTTTTTGGGGACTCTCTCTCTGTTTTGTTCAATTTATTAGCCTCAATTATATTATATTATATTGTGTAATCTTGTACTCCGATATCGTATTTAGTAAAATAAGTTTTCCTCCTTAGATTGCTGCTGCTGTTTTCTTTTCCCATTCCCCTTTTCCCCTCCCTTTCGGGCCAGGGGTTCTATGGGGCGGCTGCCCCTGACACAGGTAAATCTAGGTAACCCGTGACAACATTAAAAAATAATAATAAATAACATCCTACTGGAAATTCACGGAGGGTACTAAAATGAAAAGAGCAGATAGAAAATGTTAGCAAGTCCTTTGCCTGCAACATTATTCTTTAGAAAGCATTAACTCTTTGCAGAATTTGTTTTAATCACGTAATTCTGAAGACCGTGACCCTCAAGACAATATGAAATCAAGTGTCCATATTTAGAAGCCATTTGGGATTCCAGTTTTGTGTTAAAAAATAAGCACCATTAGAGCCTGCAATGCAAATCATCACGGAAAGTATTTAGGCAGCATTTAACTACCTGAACCAGAGAACCAAGAGTTTGAACCGACATTCTTAAGTTATGCTGACATATTTTCATTTTCATTCACTGCAAGACCAGAGGTAATTAATGCTTCCACAGCACTAAAAAAAAAAAACAACACGAGGGAATTTATCACATTACAGAGTAGTATTTACTTACACATTATTATTAAGTGAAAGTTCTGAGCTGTGACATTTCTCTAACTTCTGTTTCAGAGCTGCAACCTCTTCAGGTCTTGGAAGTTCGTACTTCTTTATAAGATTTTTCATGCCTGCCACAGCAACAAAATAGCTCTAAGCAAATTAGGTAATTCCTGTTTTACCCAGTGAACTACACAAGGTCAGTATCAATCAGTAGTGCAGCTACTTTTATCCCTTATCCCTTGTATCTAAGCTTCAAATATTGTTTCATCTTCTTTCCCTTATGCTTCTGCTAGATTTTGAAAACACCATTACTTATTTTCTAAAACGGACTTCAAGAGGCTATGAGGCAAGTATTACCAACAGCTGAAACTGAAAGCTTCTCCTGCATTTTACTAAGACACAAGAAGATTGTTTGCTAGCAGGGTGAGGGGGAATCACCTCAAGTTTTATAAATTCAATTTGAACTGCAGACCTCGGTGACTTGCATTCACGACTGATAACAGCCTAGTCAATGGGCTGGATTTTTATTTTCAAATATTAACACTCTCCCATTCTAAATACATGTGTTAGCTTAGAACATTAAGAGAGGTGATTACTTACTTAAAATTCCATACTCCAACCTTCTCATTTAATGTGAAAAGGTAATAATCATTGCACTATACTTCCATTGCCCTAACTAAACGAAACCATGCTTCCACTGCTGGTGTTTTATTCAATATACTTGCCTTGTTTTGCATTAGCAAACCTAAGCATCTTTTGAACTACCTTTATGGCTACAAAATAAAGTGAGTTATAAATCCTGGCAGATCACTTATCACCTGCTAACAAGTCATCCTCTAGTGGTAGAAACAGTTATCTGCAGGCCTCTGCCAAAAGCTATATGCTGTCAGTGAATAGAAAAAAGCTGCTCACCCAGACTTAAAGGAAAACATTACCTAGAGCCCAAAACAGACTTCTCGCTTTTAAATGTAAATCAGTTGCTAACAATTCACTACAACATAAATGATTTGAGAATCATCAGGTTATTTTAATTTTATTTGTTATATCACATCAAAGGTGACTCTCAGTGTCTTTCCCCCCTGCATCCACCAAGCAGGAAGTTCCCTCTATTACCAACGTTTCAACTGCCTTCTGCAAGTCTTTATGAGAATAAAACCTTTTTCAAACAGAAAAAGTTTTAAGTAAAAAAGGTGACGGGTTGTTTGTTTTTCCCCTTTTCAGAGTATACTTTTTTTCATATATACCTTTTAAAATATTTACTTACTTTTCATGCCGTCCAGTAGTTTGGACAAGAATGTTCTGTTGTCTTTCAGCATAAAACACTCTGATAAATAACTGTCGAGTAAAACAGAAGAATAAACTCAAAACAAATTGCTGTAATAATCTGTAACAGCTAGCATTAGAAAACACAAATAATACATTTTATTGACTATCTGCTAAAGCTATACAATTAGACTTGATGAAAACGCTCCTGTTGCACAAGTGCTATAAAGTGATAAAAAAAAAAAAGTATTCTTCTTCTTCTAAGAACTCGACAAAAGTATTTCCTAACCACAAAAAGAATTAAAGGTCCTGACACTGCAGAACTAAGCATCTGCAAATAAAGCCTTACTGAGTTAAATCAACTAGAGCTTAACATTCTATGAAGTATCACAGCGCTGTCACATTATGCACAGTATGACTGCTGGCACAGCAGACACTACAGAAGAGCATTCTTTATGCAAACCAGCTGACAGGAAAGCTTGCGAGATGGGACTGCTTCCCCTGGCAGTCAGCTTGACCACTGAAAACAAATCTTACGTGCTCACTCACAGAGCCTGTGTGCAACTCTCCTCTCAGATACAAACTTCCTTTTAGTAAGAGACATAAGACAGCAGAAGAACCCTATCACAGAAGTACTTATCACATTCCAGTGAAGGGAGGAAGGGATTTTCAAACCTCTAAAACTCTGTCCTAACCCTAACCTGTCATTTGTTCAGGGCAGGTGGAAAAGAAGTTATTTAAACAGAATTGTTTTACTTTATTATCAGCCCTTGTGACTGCAGCAAAACACAGTCCACATCATGTGTTTATAAAAGTCCAAATACAATCAGTGTAATTATATTTCATTAAAAAAAAAAAAGTCACTTCATTCATTAAGCAAAATAAATGACGTCTTTCAGCAATGATATCAAAGCATTTCATCATAGTTTTGCAGACCACTGGGAAGAACAGTGCCTCAAGGTTAGCCTATTTCCATGGAAATCCAAAGCTCAAGTACAGCACTAATAGTTTTTTCATTCCTAGCAGCCATCAGTTCAAAATACAATTTGACCCCAGAATTTTAGACATCTCAGAAATCTTAAAAACCTTATTTTTTTCTTTCAATGATTCTTTATATAGTTCATACTCCTATCTCATTTCTAGCTTATTTTCTCCAATCTTCAAGATTGATCTGAAAACCCCAGTCTGCTCTAATCAGTCAAAGCTGTCACTTAGGAAGATGCAAAAATAATTCAAAGGAATATGAACTCCAGACATCAACTAACTCTTTAACTCCTGCTTTCCACAAGGGAAAAAGAGAAAGTTATCACTACTGCTTTAGTTTCGAAGAGCACTTAGAAAATGCAGCAGATTGTTAACTCTGAAACAAATACGTATTTTATTAGCCAAAATTATCCAGAGCAAAACAACTTTACACAAGACACAAATAAAACTCTTTAAAGAAAATGAAAAGACTACCTTTCTATATTAATTCCTGCTCTTGAAGCGCTAGCTAGTATAGCAGCGAGAGCTATCTGTGAGGGCGTGAAGAGGAGATACGCATCTGTCAGAGCCACTCGACTGAGGAAGTCATCAGCCGTTTTCCTTAAAACTTCAGGATTTTCTATCAATGGGTACCGAGTCTAGGAAATATTTAGGAAAGTTAAGTAGCTATTCCTGTTACAGTCTGTGAGCTCAACACACAAAACTTAACAATTTTCTGTAAAGCAGAAAGGTAACAAGCCATATCATCCCAAAAATAAGATTTAAAGACCACAACAAAAAAACACCTCCTTTCAGAAATCATCTGCCTATCACTTTAGAATCTACATCTTTATGAGTGCAGAAACAAAAACATAAAATCCATATTTATACTGCATTAACATATGAAGTACATAGCAGATAAAACAGCATTACCTTCAAATCAATTAAAATTCCCTCAAATGGCCTGTATGGATTGTGTACAATAAGATGGAAGTTCAACTGCTGAATAAGCAGTAGTTCATATTCCAGTATCTGTTCAAGAGCTTTTTCTTGTCCAACAGGGCTTTCTCGAAGGTTACCAACAAACTGAGCACTGGACACGTTAAACTCATCTACTTTGCAGGCTAAAAACGCACACGTTAGCCTTGAGTAGTTTGGGAGAAAGAAAGAAAAAAAAAAGCAAACAATTAATACATGCAGCATCCATCCTCTTATCAAAAGTTCTGTGCACATTTATTATTATTATTATTTAAAAATTTTTAAAGTACTATATTCAGAATAGAATAAACTTTTCCAAGTGGAAATGGAAACTGACCACACTCTACTTGCATTTAAGGTCTCCAATTTCCTTTCCTATTTATTTAGTGTCTTAGCAAATAAGGTTGTACTTCTATTATTCTGATAGGTACAGAAACTCATGATGTGTTGAAAACTCACATTATTATCCGAGGATGGTACTCCATCACTGAGTTATTGAGATAAAAACGTTTGAAATACATGCAAGCCGTTCCCTTGATTTTCAAAAAGAGAAGGAAAGAGTTAAACGTTGAAGTAAAAATGGATTAAGAAACAATAATTTAAAAAAAAAATCATGAAACAGAGAAAGTCAGAATGTGTACTATTAGCACACCAGATGCACAAACACGTCACTTAAAGTCATTTAAAGTCTAATTCATTTATGCACGCAAAAACTTTATACCATAGCAGTTTTATGTCATTTTTATATGTATTTTTAAGAAGACAGCATGTGAATAGTCTAGAATACCTTCGTGACAATCTCATCTCATATTAAAATGAAATACTTCAGTCCACTATTGCCAAGTTTCCAAGTTAACGTGAACTCCATCAGCACACATTTCCAGCCACTTATTAGTGAAGCTTGACTCCGCACACACACCTTACAGGGGCCAATTCCCAAATATAAGGATGGGTTTCATAGCACCAGCAGCCGACTGTGCATGGCCAAAACACATACAGACAAGACACTCCTTTTTACTATTCACCACAGCAGCCAAAAAGAGGGACTTCTGGGGGGATGCTTCTGAACAAGCTGACAAGTGAAGCACAATTCAATTCCCTGCTTCAGCTCTAAGCCCTCCTTCTTCCCTCCCTCTCAATGCACTCATGCAAAGTCACTGAACAACTCATTTTTATATGCTCTGTAGATTATTGCCCATACAGGCTCTTGAGATAGCTTGCTTTGTACTCAAATGCACATCATTGCGCAAAGAAAAAACTATATCATAAATTCAGTTCTAGGTTAGTTTCTACTCTCTGCCTAAGGAAGAGGAAAGAATGAAGTTAAATGGTACTGAGCCAGCACAACGCACTTTCAGCCTGTAAGACCAACAGTATCCAGAGCTGCAGCAAAAGAGACATACCTGTCACAGTCAACTCTGCCCTTGTGAGAGCCCAGGACTGGGGTCACACACTCAAGATGTGTGGGTCCAGAGGGAGAGCATAGAGATGATCAGAACACATCTCTCCTACAATGGCAGATTGAAGCTGGGCTCGCTCAGCCTGGAGAATGCTCCAGGGAGACCCCAGTGTGCCATTCCAGTACCCGAAGGGAGCTCACTAGCAGGAGAACCAACTTTTTACATGGCCCAATAGTGACAGAGCAGGGGGGAGTCGTTTTAAACTGGAAGGAGTGAGATTTTAATTAGAAGTCGGGGAAATTTTTAACTGTGAATGGTGAGGCACTGGCACTGCTGAGGGCCAGGCTGGGTGGGGTCTTGGGCAGCCTGAGCTGGGGGGACAGCCCTGCCCACAGCAGAGGGATTGAAATGGGTGGGCTTTGAAAGTCCTTTCAAACCAAACCACTATGTGATTCTACAAACACCCACCCCAAGCTGGAAGGGACCCAGCAGGCCTACGGAGCTCAACTCCTACAGGACCACCGAGGGAACCACGCTTTTCCCGGTCGGCAGAGCCGTGAGGAAGCAGGGGTCGCCTCGCGACAGAACGCTTCTGCTTACCACTACAGACCGCGGCATGGCAGGCTTGAAGACGGCACAAAAATCCAGCAGCCTCTTCTCGTAGTACTTGCATATCGCCAGCTCCTCGTGGGCCTCCAGCAGGAAGGACTCACCCTGCTGCACCTGGGGGAAAGACGCCGACCTGAAGATACCCGGCCTGGGGCCGCCCCTCTCCCCCTGAGGCCCCGCAGAGCCGGTCCAGCCCGCTCCCCCCTCGTCCCCGCTCCGCACCTTCCCGCCGGCAACAGCTTTGCTACGAAATTTGCGGTTGGCTTCGGCCCGGCTCCTCGCCAGCTCCTCCTCACTGCGGAAGGTCCAGAATCGCCGCTGCGTGCTGCTGTAGAACATGGCTGCCCCGCCGCGAGCCGGCTGCCACGGCGCGACAGGCAGCGCGCAACCGGCACCGCGGAGCCCTTGGAGCTGTGGGGCGGAACAGCGCAACGCCCAGCGCGGCAGCAAAGGGGGCGGGGAAACATGGCGGCGGGGCAGGGCTGTGGTAGTAGCTGTGTGTGGGGATGAGGGCACGCAGTCCAGCCGTCAGATGGGAGAAGGGAATGGGAGCGGTGCGAGTGAGAAATACACGGGCATTGTTACATTTTCATGTATTTGTTATTAATAACCACAAAGCCTGTCCCTGACCCCCAGCTGCCCTCTCTCACCGTTCCCTCTGGCCCTGTCGCTGTCACACAGGGCAGAGCTCAGCGCTGACAACCCCCTCCTAATGCAGCTCCTTAACACTGCTCTGAAGTATGCTGGAATGATCATTTCAGTTTCATTTTCATCAGTGTAGCTATGAAACCATGTAATCTATCAGCATCAAATGGTGATATGTGTATGGGGGGGAAAGAGTGAGGAATCATTTGCGTTATGCCAAATGAAATCAATCTTCGGTATTTTTCAATTAAATATTTCAGAATAAATGATCCTCTTCCACCTTGTTCTCCTATATAATGCCAGGACTTGTGTCATTGTTGCTAAATTGTACCCTGCAAGATTGATGTATATTCTCCATTAATTTCCCTATGAAGGTGATTTAACAACTTGTCATGTTAGCTAGTCCTTCCACTTTGCCAGTCGTATGGTTCTCCCCTGATTCCAATGGAAAAGGACTTGGGCGTACTGGCTGATGAAAAAATGATCTGGCAGTGTGTGCTTGCAACAAAGAAGGCCAACAGTAAGGAAGCCCCTTATTACAATCACGTAGGAAAAAGACTGTGTCATCTACAAGCCAGAGAAGAGGATGTTATTTCCATGTTCAAGCCATAACTAAATGTATGCCACCTCTAGAAGAGATTTTTTTTGCCAGTTTTCATGACAGAAGTATTTCCTGTAATGCAATTAAGTTTACCTGGAATTAGGAACTATGACCACTTTTCTTGATCTACCATCTTACAAGGGCTATGCCATTTATCTTCAGTTTTCTCATTCTTCTGTTAAAGTTGATGCAAATTAACCTTGTATTTGCTGTTGTTTTTTGTTTGTTTGTTTGTTTTTAATGACAAAAAAATTTGAAGTTCTATGCAGTGGACTCTGAATGTAAAAGAATTATGCTGATTCTTTAAAGGAGATATAAACTGAATTTAATTCAATGTGATAATTCAATAGTGATTTCAAAGAGACAGAATTCATTTTTCCCATATTTCCACTGAGTCTGAAGTTAGTTAATTTCCTTTTAAGCCTAACCTCAAATGTTAGCTTTTGTTATTTAGCCTGGAGTGTGGTGGTGATTCATCCACAGAAAGAAGCAGTTACTCTTCTGTTCTTGGACAGGATTAAAAACCTGAAAGAGGAAAAAATAAATACATTTATTACTGTATTATTTTAATATTCACCATAGTAATTACCACTGCAAATTTATCAGTAGCGTTGAATTTAATGTGTTTTTTTTTTTTAAAGTCTCAAAAAAAGCCATTTGCATTTTATAATGTACAGTTTGAAAAGAACACTAACTGTATGGTCTCCAAAAGATCAGAAATCATGGGAGTGAAAACGAAATGTTCTAAGGCATACATGTTTGTTTATTCTTAAATTAAGGGCATCACATTATTTTAGCAGTGAGAACTGAAATCCCTCTTGGCAATGAGAATTATATCTTGCTTTTGATACACATAATATCTGTGTATAAAAGTCTGTGGAAGATTTGCCTGAGGACCAAGATCCAAACCTGGCTTTCATGTAGGAGAGCAGTTGCTATTTTTTCCCTTTCTTCAGTGACATGGTCTTAATTATTCATTAAGTGCTGCTGCTTCCGTCCCTTGTTTCTTGCTTTTCCATCTCTGTTCCTTTTCACAACCCTGCCTTGATGTTCTTGACCCTTCATTTCAATTTCTTCTCAAATCCTTTATTCCCACCTAATTCGCTCCCAGTACATCATCTCAGATGTATATAATTAAATTATTGTCAACAATCGTCACAGGATTTCTAAACTGAAAATGAGGAGAAACTGTGGATTTGGACCTTTGCATTCATTGCACCTGCCTTCATATTTGGAAAGCACCATCGTGGCATGTTGGCAAAGATTTATTTGGAACCAAATATCTTTGAAATGCTGTTTTAAAACAAGAACTCTTAAGCACTGTAGAATGAAAAATATCCTGAGCACTACATCAACAGGACAAGAAAGCCACTTCCAACCAACAAGATGTGTGTTGGACACATTGTCATCACAGGTTTTCAGCCTTTCGAACACTGTCTTTAGGTTTTATGAGCATGGACAACCAAGATGGCATCAGTAATTTTGTGTTTATTTAGCACAGGCAAATATCACTTATCCCTGCACCAACAGGGATTCCTTGCTCCCCATTCAAGAGTTGATTCTCCAGCTGGAGAACCAGGGAGTGATCAGCAAAACTCACTCACCTTTTAACAGCCCCATTTGGCCAGTGTGTAAATCCAGTGGAGAATGGAGGCTGACAGTGACCGAATGAGGTCACATCCCCTTGAGTGCTGCTGTGTCAGACATGTTAGAACTCCAGTACGAGCTGGAGTCAAAAGCAGCCAAATGGTATGGCACCACTGACACTGCTAACACCTTCTTCTCCATTCCTTTGGCCCATTCCTACAGAATGCGGGACAGTTTTCCTTCACCTGGAGGGGCGCTCAGTAAACTTGGAACCATTTGCCCATATTCTCCACCAAAAACTGTCATGGAGTTATCTAGATCAGTCTGTGTACGTGTCATTGGGCAGTAGGCTCATGGGCCTCCTGATCCCAAAAATGGGAAGGGAAAAAGAGAAGGGATAGGGAGATGGGAAGACTTTATCCTCTTTTATGACAAGAGCAACTTTGTTCCCTCAGTGACTGCCAGTGAAAATTGCTCACTTCAGGGTGAGGGATGAGCCCAAGTGACTGCACTGAGCCCTGAGAGATTCTTAAGCCAAGGGAGAGTGCCTGGTGTGACTTCTCTTGATTGGATATGTATCTCAAACAGTCCTGGAACTGGGGACAAGAGAAAGCTCCAAAAGTCCAGATAACGGGACCTATAGATAAGGACACATACAAGTCTAGGGGAGGTCCTTTCCCTCCACACCTGACACCCCCACTGGCAGGTCAGGCACTGAATCCAGGACTGGTGATCTCTCTCCACGCCCTCCCCAATCCCCCCATTCCCACACACACACACACCCCTTTCCCTCTTTCACACTTTCCTCCTGAAGTTGCTAAAACAAGGTTTCCCAAAGAGATAAGTAACTCAAGGCTTACTGTGATTTCCACAAAACCACACGACTTAGGTAGATACAATTGTGAGAGGGCTGTTCTACATCAATTTCCCATTAAAGTACGTGTTTATGTCTGGGCCATGAGTGTTATTTCACATTAAGCCATCTGAAAGGAATTCATGAATCTTAGCTGCACCAACTCCCCATAGGTGATGTCCTGGGGATGCAGCACTCAAAGAGATATCCCTAAACTGACAACAGAAGCACCAGGAGAGAGCTGACAGAAGAGCAAAGAGGGAATGTTTGAAAAGGCATTTCCTGAAGCAAGAAGAGGGGAATGCCAAACCAAATTTCTACAAAACACATTCGAGAAAAATCTACAGTTTACTATTGAAGAAACAGAGGAAATACATGAACAGTTAGAGTTGGTTTAATCATAGAAAAAAAAAAAAAAAAAGAAAAAAAAAAAAAAGCCCTGTGCATTAACGTAACTGCAGAGCATCAAAGGTGGACAGGAATGAAGGAGAATTTACAAGAAAATCAGGAAGAGGAAAAGGAGGAGATATCTGGATCACGGTTGGCACAATGCAATCAGTCACCACCCACTGATGATACCCATAGGATATGGAATATCCCGTTGGCTTTTTTGGGTCAGCTGTCCTGGTTCTGTCTCTTCCCAGGACCCCCAGCTCCTACTTACTGGGCAGCCTGAGAAGCTGATACATGCTTGACTCTGTAATGCACTGCTCTGCAACAACTGAAACATTGGTGTGTTATGAACATTGTTTTCCTAGTATGTCCAAAACACAGCAACATGCCAGCTACAGTGATGTGGTTTAACTCTGTCCCGGTCAAAACCAGTGTCCACCTCTTATTCCCTATCATTTATGTCATACACATGGCTCACTCTTCTACAACTGGGTGACCAGACTGGAAGATGAGGGGAAGGCTGTTGGTGTAGTCTACCTAGATTTCAGCAAAGCCTTTGACACAGTGTCTCATGGTGTTCTCCTGGGGAAACTGGCTGCCCGCGGCCTGGACAGGTCTACCCTTCTTTGGACAAGGAACTGGCTACAGGGCTGTGCCCAGTGGGTAGTGGTTAATGGAGTTAAGACCAGCTGGTGACCCATTACAAGTGGTGTCCCCCATGGATCAGTACTGGGGCCCATCTTGTTTAATATCTTCACTGATGACCTAGATGAGGGGATTGAGTGTACCCTCAGTAAGTTTGCAGATGACACCAAGCTGGGAGGTAGTTCTGATCTGCCTGAGGGTAGGGAGGCCCTTCAGAGGGATCTGGATAAGCCGGATCACTGGGTTGATCTTGTAGGTCCTTTCCAACCTTGTGATTGTATGATTCTATGATTCTATGCTAAACACACTGCCAGGGGACAGGACTCGGTCACTGTCCTTCTTAATTAACTTTTTAAAAATGGGTGCAGTGTTCCATTTTCTTGTCAGTGGGGACTTCTTGGCAGCTTTTTAAGTCTGGTAGAGAGTGGCTTATCAACTCCATCTTTTGATTCCTTATGGACTCTGGGATGGATCTTCTCAGGTCTTGGGGATATGTCCAAAGCTCTGAAAGTGGCCTTATGCTTGATCTTCATAGGATGGGAGGCACTTTGATTCCTCAGGTGACCACCAGTGTAAACTGGTCTCCTCAGAGTGAGGGACTAGCCCAAGTGTACTGAGTCTATATAACACCATGAGAAACTCTTAAGCCACAGGAGAGTACCTGGTGTCACTTCACTTGATTTGACAGGTGTCCCAGTCCTGGAACTGGGGCAAGAGAAGGCTCTAGAAGTCCAGGCACTGGGACATATAAATAGGGGTTCACACAAGTCTATGGGAGGCTCCTTCTCTCCACACCTGACACCCCCACTGGCAGGTCAGATGCTGGATCCAGAACTGGTGAATTCTCTCCCCCAGCCTTCACCCAACTGTTTTTCTTTCTTTCCTCCTGAAGTTGCTAAGGCAAGGCTTCCCAAAAGCTGGTAAGTAACTCGGGATTTACTTTGATTTCCCATAAAGCTGCACAGCTTAGATAGATATACCTCTGAGAGGCCCAACACATACTGGATCGTGGTTCTATAAGGATTTCTCTTGAAAGTTCATGTTTGGACATGGTCCGTGTTATTCCATCTCAATCCAGTCTGAGGGGATTCATGAATTCGACTAATTCCCCCATCCCAGAGGTGGGGTGTGACACTCAGGAAGAAATATATATCCAGACTGAGAATGGAAGATATTTCTGAAAAACATTAGGATCGTGATTACAGAAGAGGAATGGGAAAGACTGACCAGACATTCCTGAAGCAAGGAGAATGACAAACCCAGTTTCTGTGTAACACACTAGTGAAAAATCACTACAGTTTATTGGTGAAGAAACAGAGGAAATATATAAGTGGAGTTGATTTAATCAAAGAAAATAAAACTTCTATGTATTAGTGTCAATTGTAATGCATAAAAGGTGGACTGGAATGAAAAGGAAAGTACAGCCAATTACAAAAGGAAAGTACAGCCCTCTGAGGTGGTGACCATGTGTCATGGTTTTATGATTTTGGGTTATCAGTATTCCACACTGTAACATCATGCGGTGCACTGAGAGTTAAAGAGTTCATTCTCCTGTTCTGGGTACCAGTCCCAGAAGAGAAGAACTGCACACCCCAAAAGGACTTTGTGTTCAGAGAGGAGATAAAGCCCCTGGCAAGGTCACGCAACCAGGCTCACCTCCCTGCTGCTCAACCCAAATGCACGTCTCAGCGCTAGAGGAAGGCCTTCAATTTTGGACACTCTTATTATATCTGAGAGCATTTATTAGCTGCAGTTCAGCTTGTACTGTATTATACTGCATGGTAGAGTTGTTTCTCCTCGGATCGTTTCCACTGTTATTTTTGAGGAGCCCCATCTCTCTACCCTGTTTCCCTGATCCCCCTACCCGGACGTACAGATCTACCCCGTTAGTCATGGAACTGGGACAAATCAGCCCATACACCATGGTAACCGCGATGTCACAGTGGTGGCAGGGAGCGGCCATTGTGACACGCGGGGCTGGGAGCAGAGCTAAGGCTACTGGGCTGGGGCCGTGCTCAGTGCGGCTTGGTGAGGTGTGGAGAGAGCGCTGATTCTCTTGTTTCTCACTGTCAATGCCAAACATGTCCAGAGGGAATAAGAAGGCCCCCAGCTCTGGGGATCCAGGTGAGAGCACTATATCCCTGCGCATGGCTTCCCACTGCTGGGGGTCTGCCTGAGACTGGGAGGGGGTGAAGGGGCAGGCAGGGGCTTCCCAGCACCTCAGCAGGACCCTTCTGCTCCTTGGCCATGGGGCCCAGCTTGGGTTGCACTGCTGGCCCTGCAAAGCAGCCTTCCCCTCCACCCCTTCCAGCCCTGCCCCTCAGCTGGCACAGCAGGCACGGATCAGGCCCTGGGGACAACTTCCAGGGATACCAAGCCCTGCCAGGTGCTCACCACTGCTCACGGTTGCTCTCTCCTTCCTCCGCAGTGTGCATGCTGTGCCGCCAGGCACAGGTCGACCCGGATATCTGCGGGCAGACATTTGTCAATGGTGGGCTCTGTGCCCACCGCTTCTGCTTGGTGAGTTTCCTCAAGAGCTAGGGCTCCTGCCACGGATGCTCCTTTCCTTTCTGGCCTCATGAGATCCCCCTCTTCTCTCTCCCATAGTTCTTTGCCAACAACCTTTTGAAAAGGAGACGCCCAGTGGGGGGAATTTCTGGCTTCCCCCTTGATGCCGTCCAGCGCACAATCCAGCAGGCTGACAAGAAGGTGAGGACCTGAACACAGTGGGGAGCTTGGTGCTGGCAGAGGCCCACACTGGCTTCCCCTGGACACAAAGAAAGCGACTGCAGCCCTTCTAGCTGGCTCCAGGACAAATGCCCACTGGAGCAGACAAGACTTGTCTGCCTGGTGGCTGTGCAGAGTGTGAGGCAGTGGTGCCCACGCCCTGCACCCTGGCTGGAGAAGTGGGGCTGGCCGCAGAGGCCCTGGGCCCATCGCTGATGGGGGCTGCTCTGCTCTTTTCAGCTCTGCTTTGTCTGTCGGGGAAGGGGGGCTTCCATCAGCTGTGCGGAGGCAGGCTGTAAGCGCAGCTTCCATCTGCCCTGCGCCGAGGACGGAGAATGCATCACCCAGTACTTTGGGGATCACAGGTAAGAGGCTGTCAGCAGCAGCCAAGCTGCTTTCCCTCCCAGGAAGGAACCCGCTGCAACAGCTCTCAGCATCCTGTCAGAGACAGAGCCCAGGCCTGGCTCTCCTTCCTGGTTCTCTGTCCTCCTCACAGCACTTCTCACCGTGCCCATCCCTTCTCTCCTCCTGCCCAGGTCCTTCTGCTGGGAGCACTGCCCTCAGCAGGCAGACGAGGCAGCTCCATCCCAGAACACAGTCTGTGTCATCTGCCTGGAGCCTGTGGGAGAGAGAACATCGTACCACACCATGGTGTGCCCAGTGTGCAAACAGGCCTGGTTCCACCGGGGCTGCATCAGGGTAAGAGCCCTACCCTTGCCCAGTGGCTATGGCCAGTGCTCAGCAGCACCCAGCCCTTCTCACAGTCACGCTGCTTGTGCTTCTCCTGCAGAAACAGGCCATGCACGCTGGCACCATGCTCTTCTTCTGCCCCGTCTGCAGAGCAAAAGCGCGATTCCGTTCCCAAATGGCCATGCTGGGGATCCAAATCCCAGTCAGGTTGGTGTACTTCTGCCCAGCTCCACAGACTCTCAGTTGCTGTGCCTGCCCAGGAACTGCCCTGGTAGGCCCAATCTGCTTCCATCCTGTGAGCATTGCTGTCAGCTTCAGGGAGAAGCTGGGAATGAGCTCAAGGTGGATGAGCAGGGATGCCCTGCATCTGCCTCACACCTGGGCCACCGGAGACTCATCAGATTCCCTCTCTTCTCTGGCAGACGGCCATCTTGGTGGGATGACGAGGCATACCAGTCGCTGTGGGAAAGGTACAGGCACTGCGATGCCAGCGACTGCTATCACCCAGGAGGCAGGCATGAGGCAGCATACGACGGGTGAGTGACCTCTGCAGTCCTCTGGGGCTCGGCATGGGATCTCAGCCTCATCACAGGCCGGTGGAGCAAGGACTGAACAGTAGAGCTGCGCCGGCTGCTCCCTGCCTCAGTTCGCTTTATCCTCACAGCCGCAACCTGTTTGCTTCCCCAGGCCCTGGGAGCTGTTTCTCTGCAGGTCCTGTGCCTCAAAAGGCATACACTGGTGGTGCGCCTTCTGGTCCAGCAGTGCTGACAACTGGGAGTGCGACTCCTGCGCTGGCGTGGATTCTGGTAAGAGGCAGAGCCCTGTGCCGCTGGGCTGGGTCGAGGCAAGGCCTGGCGGTGCGTGCTCAGGGTGACCCTGCCACAGTCTCTGTCCCATGGTGGATGGCAGCCTGTCCTGCCCTGGGGCTGCAGGTTCCTCCTGCTGACCTTCCCGTCTCTCCTTACAGATTCCAGCTCCGAGACTGAGCTTGACTCCTCCAGCACTCCCATCTTCATGGTAGCAGTGCTACCCCACGACATTTCAGAACCTGGAAACACCAGGTCTGGACCCATCAGCCAGGCAGCAACAGAGCCGTCCTGCAGCTCCGAGCTGCCTGAGCTCAACGAGCAGCCCAGAGAGCCTGCACCAGAGCAGAGGGCCAGCCAGGCACTTTTCTCTGAGGAGCAGGACACATCTGAGCAGCACCAAGGACATGGTGGGAGGAGACGGGCACCAGCTGCAGGTGCCCAGACCTGTTCCCAGAGCCCCAGCAGACGGAGGACAGCACGGTCCTCCAGAACCACCCCGGCAGCTGCCCCTAGAAGGCATCCCAGGCAGCGTGGGACCGGCCGCACAAGAAGCCGCTCCCCGTTGCAAGGCCGGGCCTCGGGCCCCCAAAGTCAGCCCCGAAGATGTCGTGGCAGCAGCCGTACGACAGCCCGAGCTGCTCAGAGCAGCACCCGCACCTCGGCCACACCGGCACCATCGAGGTCCTCCAGGGCTTCCCCGCTGCCAGCACGCAGGCGACAATCCAGGCAGCGAGGGCGGGCCCACACTCGAAGCCGATCCCCAGTGGGGCGTCGCGCTTCAGATTCCCGCAGCCGGCCCCGAGGAGGCCGAGGGAGCCGGTCCAGGCAGCGGGGACCAGCCCGGGCACGGAGCCGCTCCCGCGTCCCACAGCACAGAAGGCGCCGCCACAGCCAGTCCCAGCGACGGCGCAGAAGCAGCCGCGTCCCATCCTCCCGTGATGGTTGTGCTTCCAAGCGGCGAAGAAAATAAACCTGGAAGATAGCCCCGGGCACAAAGCTGCTCCCGGGTCCAGCATCAGAGACAACACCCCCACAGTCACCATCGTCAGAGAAGATGTCCCCACAACCAGTCCCAAAGACTGTGTGAAAGCAGTCGTGTCCCATCGCCCTGTCACAATTGTTATCCCAATTAGACCAAAAAATAAACCTTTAAAATATTCCCCAAATATTGGCTTCATTCCTCTCTTCTTGTCCTATGATGGGCAGTGTTAGGAGCTGAGCACCATCCCAGATGGAGTTATCTTTAGATCTGTGTCCATGAAGGGGGGCTGCAAGCCCACAGGCCCACCGGCCTTAAAAATAGGGGGAGACATCAGAGGGATGTCAGCAGTTTACAGGCCAGTTCAGCCCATTCCCATGACTAACATGGATGGGAGATCCACAAACCCGCATCCCGGGAAAGGGAAAAATCAGGGAAGAGTAGGGAGATGGGAGACAGGCCTAAAACAAAGCAGTGGCAACTATCTGAGGAAGAAAGAGTATACACACCACATGTTGGTTTCATTCTTCAGTGCACCACCGTGTTCTGTTGGAAACTACCCAAATCTGTTTTTCCTCTATTTGTATATTTCTGTGTATCCTGATTCTTGAGGCCCTTTCCATTCTGACAGAGCTCTGAAGGGCATTCCATCACCCATGGGGACCTTCCCATTGCTGGCCTGCTGCGGCTGGCTATTTGTCTAAATCCCATGCAAAGACTGTTTTTGCTAAGATGGACAGAAAGGAATAAACTACAAAATTCAGACTCTAATCCTCAACCCAGTTTCATTGCTAGTGTCAGTGAGGTTCTGAGAAGCTCCCCGCAGCTCTCAGTTCAGCATGAGCTGTGCAGCTGTCACCAGATGGAGACAGGACAGAAGCAGGCGTTGGGTTTTACACTGCATAAATGGAGTGTTTTGCTCAGGGAGATAAAGAAATACAGACGAAAATTAACTCAGAGCCTCAGAGCAGCCCAGGAATGTGTGTCCGTCAGTCTGCCCTGTTGGTGCCAGGAGGCTCCATCACTTGCTGTGAGCAGAGAGAAGTTTCTCTGACTCCGCCAGAGGTACATCCCTAAACCCTCTAGGTAGGGACCAGGGCAGTAAATCATATTTGAAAAGTCGTGGCTGTCAGGTGAAGTCCCGGATGACTGGAGGAAGAAACAAGAAAGGGAGCAAGGAGGACCTGGGGAACTACAGGCTGGTGTGTCTCACATCTGTGCCTGGGAAGATCACTGAACAGATTCTCCTGGATGACGGGCTTGATCATATGAGGAATGAGTGTGTGATCCAAGACAGCTAGCACAGCTTAACGACAGGTGGGGCCGGACAGGGACACCCTGGTGCAGTGCATAGAGCACGCCCTGGGACCCATCACCGCACCGCTCATCGACGGCCTCGTCAGAACCATCGAGAGCCGGTGCGGCCAGGAGGCCTGGAGGATGCGGGGCCTCGAAGACCCCGGCGCTGCCCAGGAGCAGGAGAACGGCTCTGAAGACCCCGGCGCTGCCCCGGAGCACGAGGACGGCCCCGCTGCCCCGTCCGGTCCCGTCTCCTCCCCGCAGGATCCCGCCGCCCCCAGCGCCGCGCCCTCCGGCAGCTCCGGGGGTCCCGACGCGGAGGAGCTCCCCGGCACGTCCAGCGGGGCCCTCGGCACAGGATCCCGGCGCCCCACCAAGAGGAGGGCCGGCAGCGCCCAGCGCGCTCCTCCGCCCCGCAAGAGGCGGCGCCCCCGGCGCCACTAGCCGGGCTGTCACAGCTTTTAGTAGAATAAAAGACAAAAACACACAAGCACGTGTCGTTCCCAGGGGCCAACTTCCCAGACCGTTCGCCCTTCACGCACACGCCCAACACGGTGCCACTCAAGCGTCAGTGATACCTCAGCACCTTTATTGCTCTCCTAAAATACCTGAAAAGTGATTGCGGCAAAAGCTGCCAGACTGTTCTCACTGGTGACAGTGTCACGGAGTTCTCTAGATCAGTCTTGCTCCGTGACAGGGCGGCAGTGGAACATGGGCCCCCGAAAACGGGAAGGGGAAAAAAAGGGGGAAATGGTAGGGAGATGGGAGCTGGGCTCAAGGAAACAAACAGAGCAGCGGAAATGATCTATGGAGGAACATTTATTTTACTAACTGTGATATCGGAATGCAAGAGAAAAAAAGTAAAATACATTCTAACTGAAACTGAGGCTAATAAATCAAGTAAAATAAGAGAGAGATGCACTGATGAGAGCTCGCCTGGAGTGCTGTACCCAGATATGGAGTCCTTAGTACAGGAGAGATGTGGGCCTCTTGGAGCACATCCAGAGGAGGGACACAGAAACGATCCAAGGAGTGGAACACCTCCCCTGTGAGGACAGGCTGAGAGAGCTGGGGCTGTTCAGCCTGGAGAAGAGAAGGCTCCAAGGTGACCTGAGAGTGGCCTTTCAGTATCCAATGGGGGGCTGTAAGAAAGAAGGTAATGGACTCTCTAGCAGAGTCTTTTGTGATAGGACAAAGGGAAAGAGTTTCAAATTTAAAGAGGGGAGATTTAGGTAGGATATAAGGAAGAAAAAGGCTTTTTACAATAAAGAACAGGTTGCCTACAGAAACTATGGATGGCCTATTCCTGGAGACGGTGAAGGTCAGACTGCAGCAGGCTCTGAGCATCCTGATCCATCTGTAGATGTGCCTGGTCATAGCAAAGGAGTTGGGCTAGATGGGAGCTATCGGTAATAGGTGAACTGGATGATCTTTTAGGTCTTTTCCAACCTTGGTGGTTTTTGAAATTCACTCTTTTACTTACTTATCATCGGGCTTGTTCCCTTCTTTCTCTTCTTCTTGGTTTATTTTTTTCTCCATTTGTTGTTTAGAGGCAGAGGTTTAAGAGAGGAAGGATGGAGATTAAATGTCTGCCTTCCCACAACTCACTTTCTTTCAAAATAAGGCACATATCAGCCACTTGTCCTCTGCCCCAATAGTGTTTTAGCTGGGATATTCATTATTTGTCTTGCTCAAAGGACCTTCGGAAAGAATGCTGTCCTGAGCAATGTAAAGTCTCACAGGTTACTGCCACACATCATTTCCATGGCCATTCAGGGTGCCATGACTTATATTATTCTGACAGTTGTTCTTTGCTG
Source organism: Coturnix japonica (assembly GCF_054131305.1). NCBI lineage: Eukaryota > Metazoa > Chordata > Aves > Galliformes > Phasianidae > Coturnix > Coturnix japonica. Next base: position 18,749,528 of record NC_140702.1, on the reverse strand, counting down.
AACTTATAGAAGTTTTTTGATGTGTTTTATTATTATTATAATATTTATTAATTTATTTATTGAGTTCATTGCAGTGTACGTAGTATTGGGTATATATTTTTTCTTCCATTTAACTATTTATTGCATTAGCTCTGGCAAGAAAAACATTTTTATTCTTTCCTGTGTATAAGACGAAGCTGAAATGAAAGAACTGGAACCCTGTTAAGCTAAAATGCCTTTAAATAACTATAACATAAATGAATACGAGGGAGGCTGGCAAATGCTTTGAGACCTTCACTGCAAAGATACAAAGTAAATGAATGGAGGAGTTGAGAAATAAATGCTCCAAAATTGTTGGGCATATCAGATGACCTGAAACCTCGTATATAAAAGGAACTATTCTGACCTGTTAGCTGAGATATGCTATTAACCAAAGCCCATTAGAGAATAATTTTCTTTGGGCTAAATAACTGCTAACTGAGCATAAAAGCTCTCTTGATTTGATAACCACTGACATGAGAACATGGAAGGTTACAAGGAATTGTATAGATCTTCCCTCTTGCTACACAAAAGTAACTTCCAGGCTGAAAGGGTGCTTGAGTTATATGTGGTGAGAGCTACCTTGTGTCTGGAACTGCCTTTGCACATCTTGAAATTTCACTACATTGCCTCGTGAGATATATGGGGGCAAACAGGGCAGAAGGCTGTGGTAGTCCCTGTTGTGCTTTGAGAATCCTTGAGCTGCAGTGAATATGCTGGAATTGATTCACCTTGAACTGGACCTTTCATAGGAAAGAAATCATTATCATTCTCAACAGACTGAATTTGAACCATTATATATTAGAGGTATAAATGTTTCACAAGAGGAAGTACGATTTTCTTTTGGCCCTGCAGAAGTGGCTGTAACTCTAAGTGCCCTTGAATTGCTAACGGGACATTCTAAAAACCGTGGACACTGATCTTCTTAGCGCTTGGTCAAAAGGGTATTCAGTTTAATGAAATTTTGAGAAAATTCTGTGCAAGTGCAAAATACAGTTCTGTAGAGTCATTTGCACAAGTAGAAGATGCTGACTGTCCTGAGAGGTAGTTATTCCTTGCTAGTTGATTATCCCTTTGAAAACCTGAATATGAATCGATGTAATGATGCTGCAAACTGGCGTGTCTTTCTGTCACGGAACTATCTAGATTGATCTATATCCGTGACAGGGGGGCAGTAGGCTGGGGGAGGATTTTGAGAGCAGCCCTTCAGAGAAGGACTTGGGGGTCATGGAAGAAGAGAAGATGGACATGAGCCAGCAGTGTGCGCTTACAGCCCAGCTGTCTATCATCATGTCATGGAGAACAGGAGAGATGCCTGAAGACTGGAGGATAGCCAATGTCATTCCAGTCTACAAAAAGCTCAGGAAGAAGGACTCACATCCATCCCCGAGAAAGTGCTGGAACTACTTATTCTGGACATCATCTCCAAGGAGATGCAATTCCTTGAACATCTCCACAAAGGCAGGTTCCTTAAACGTGAGGGGTTCTCCCATCAATGTTGGCCTCACTTTCATGGAGATGATGGAAACTGGGTTAGGCTGGATGAGCAGGAATGTTCCAGTGTGATACCAGGACTACAGCCCTTGTCAAGGGACAGCTCCTCTCCTGTGTGTGGCATGGTGACCATTGCTAGTGGGTCAAAGAAAGCAAACCTCAGAAGTTTTCCTGACACATTTTTGATGTGGACTTGAACGGAATCATGCCCTGGCTATGCCACTTTGCCTTGGAGAATTGTATAATGGTTGAAACTTCGATGTGTGAATTCTTGGATAAGAAAGGATCATGACATAACTGCCAATTGACCCAACTTATGCCGGGACCTCTACCATCTGGTGGAGAGAGACACAGCCATGGATGCCATGAGGTCTTCTCTCCATTTGCTGCTGTGTCACACTCCTTATATACCATCCTAATTCCCACGCAGACACATACACCTGCTATGCAAAACCCGATGCATGCGAGAGGACCTATACACACACCTACCTAAACCCCCTGCTCACTAACTCTTAACCTACCAGCCATAACTCAGCTATTCTAGAACACTCTGTCTACTCAGAACTACTGTATGCGCTCATAAATCCTTACGAAGACAACTTCGTACCCCAACAGGATCATAAAACCCACCCATCCCCAAGTGCCTGCCACAGGAGTGCTGCCACCCAGCAGGTCAGGTTAAACAGGGCTCTGTCCAGCCTGGTCTGGAGAGCTTCCAGGTATGGTCACCCACATTTTCTCTGGCAGCTGTGCCAGAGCCTCAGCGCGCTCTGAGTGAGGAATTCCTTCTGGCAGTTGCCCTGACCTCCTCTTTTCTCCAGACTAAACTGTTCTCGCCCTTGTCCTGTCACATTCAGGCCATAGAGGGTTGGTCAGCACACGCACTAGAAATGCCAGCTGGGCTGTTGACGTACAGACATACACTAGACTCTCTCTGCTGGGGCATCCCAGTATGGGTGCGATGAGAAAGGCCTGAGGGAGGCCATCCTTCCTGCTCCTGGCAGCATTGGGCCCTGCACTCTGCACTGTCCACATGAGCCGCCGTCCCTCCCACATGAGTGCTGCACCCTCAGCCCTCTGAGGTGGTGACCATGTGTCATGGTTTTATGATTTTGGGTTATCAGTATTCCACACCGTAACATCATGTGGTGCACTGAGAGATAAAGAGTTCATTCTCCTGTTCTGGGTACCTGTCCCAGAAGAGAAGAACTGCACACCCCAAAAGGACTTTGTGTTCAGAGAGGAGATAAAGCCCCTGGCGCGGTCACGCAACCAGGCTCTCCTCCCTGCTGCTCAACCCAAATGCACGTCTCAGCGCTAGAGGAAGGCCTTCAATTTTGGACACTCTTATTATATCTGAGAGAATTTGTTAGCTGCAGTTCGGCTTGTACTGTATTATACTGCATGGTAGAGTTGTTTCTCCTCGGATCGTTTCCACTGTTATTTTTGAGGAGCCCCATCTCTCTACCCTGTTTCCCTGATTCCCCTACCCGGACGTACAGATCTACCCCGTTAGTCATGGAACTGGGACAAATCAGCCCATACACCATGGTAACCGCGATGTCACAGTGGTGGCAGGGAGCGGCCATTGTGACACGCGGGGCTGGGAGCAGAGCTAAGGCTACTGGGCTGGGGCTGTGCTCAGTGCGGCTTGGTGAGGTGTGGAGAGAGCGCTGGTTCTCTTGTTTCTCACTGTCAATGCCAAACATGTCCAGAGGGAATAAGAAGGCCCCCAGCTCTGGGGATCCAGGTGAGAGCACCGTATCCCTGCGCATGGCTTCCCACTGCTGGGGGTCTGCCTGAGACTGGGAGGGGGTGAAGGGGCAGGCAGGGGCTTCCCAGCACCTCAGCAGGACCCTTCTGCTCCTTGGCCATGGGGACCACCTTGGGTTGCACTGCTGGCCCTGCAAAGCAGCCTTCCCCTCCACCCCCTCCAGCCCTGCCCCTCAGCTGGCACAGCAGGCACGGATCAGGCCCTGGGGATGTCTTCCAGGGATACCAAGCCCTGCCAGGTGCTCACCACTGCTCACGGTTGCTCTCTCCTTCCTCCGCAGTGTGCATGCTGTGCCGCCAGGCACAGGTCGACCCGGATATCTGCGGGCAGACATTTGTCAATGGTGGGCTCTGTGCCCACCGCTTCTGCTTGGTGAGTTTCCTCAAGAGCTAGGGCTCCTGCCACGGATGCTCCTTTCCTTTCTGGCCTCATGAGATCCCCCTCTTGTCTCTCCCATAGTTCTTTGCCAACAACCTTTTGAAAAGGAGACGCCCAGTGGGGGGAATTTCTGGCTTCCCCCTTGATGCCGTCCAGCGCACAATCCAGCAGGCTGACAAGAAGGTGAGGACCTGAACACAGTGGGGAGCTTGGTGCTGGCGGAGGCCCACACTGGCTTCCCCTGGACACAAAGAAAGCGACTACAGCCCTTCTAGCTGGCTCCAGGACAAATGCCCACTGGAGCAGACAAGACTTGTCTGCCAGGTGGCTGTGCAGAGTGTGAGGCAGTGGTGCCCACGCCCTGCACCCTGGCTGGAGAAGTGGGGCTGGCCGCAGAGGCCCTGGGCCCACCGCTGATGGGGGCTGCTCTGCTCTTTTCAGCGCTGCTTTGTCTGTCGGGGAAGGGGAGCTTCCATCAGCTGTGCGGAGGCAGGCTGTAAGCGCAGCTTCCATCTGCCCTGCGCCGAGGACGGAGAATGCATCACCCAGTACTTTGGGGATCACAGGTAAGAGGCTGTCAGCAGCAGCCAAGCTGCTTTCCCTCCCAGGAAGGAACCCGCCGCAACAGCTCTCAGCATCCTGTCAGAGACAGAGCCCAGGCCTGGCTCTCCTTCCTGGTTCTCTGTCCTCCTCACAGCACTTCTCACCGTGCCCATCCCTTCTCTCCTCCTGCCCAGGTCCTTCTGCTGGGAGCACTGCCCTCAGCAGGCAGACGAGGCAGCTCCATCCCAGAACACAGTCTGTGTCATCTGCCTGGAGCCTGTGGAAGAGAGAACATCTTACCACACCATGGTGTGCCCAGTGTGCAAACAGGCCTGGTTCCACCGGGGCTGCATCAGGGTAAGAGCCCTACCCTTGCCCAGTGGCTATGGCCAGTGCTCAGCAGCACCCAGCCCTGCTCACACTCACGCTGCTTGTGCTTCTCCTGCAGAAACAGGCCATGCACGCTGGCACCATGCTCTTCTTCTGCCCCGTCTGCAGAGCAAAAGCGCGATTCCGTTCCCAAATGGCCATGCTGGGGATCCAAATCCCAGTCAGGTTGGTGTACTTCTGCCCAGCTCCACAGACTCTCAGTTGCTGTGCCTGCCCAGGAACTGCCCTGGTAGGCCCAGTCTGCTTCCATCCTGCGAGCGTTGCTGTCAGCTTCAGGGAGGAGCTGGGAATGAGCTCAAGGTGGATGAGCAGGGATGCCCTGCATCTGCCTCACACCTGGGCCACCGGAGACTCACCAGATTCCCTCTCTTCTCTGGCAGACGGCCATCTTGGTGGGATGACGAGGCATACCAGTCGCTGTGGGAAAGGTACAGGCACTGCGATGCCAGCGACTGCTATCACCCAGGAGGCAGGCATGAGGCAGCATACGACGGGTGAGTGACCTCTGCAGTCCTCTGGGGCTCGGCATGGGATCTCAGCCTCATCACAGGCCGGTGGAGCAAGGACTGAACAGTAGAGCTGCGCCGGCTGCTCCCTGCCTCAGTTCGCTTTATCCTCACAGCCGCAACCTGTTTGCTTCCCCAGGCCCTGGGAGCTGTTTCTCTGCAGGTCCTGTGCCTCAAAAGGCATACACTGGTGGTGCGCCTTCTGGTCCAGCAGTGCTGACAACTGGGAGTGCGACTCCTGCGCTGGCGTGGATTCTGGTAAGAGGCAGAGCCCTGTGCCGCTGGGCTGGGTCGAGGCAAGGCCTGGCGGTGCGTGCTCAGGGTGACCCTGCCACAGTCTCTGTCCCATGGTGGATGGCAGCCTGTCCTGCCCTGGGGCTGCAGGTTCCTCCTGCTGACCTTCCCGTCTCTCCTTACAGATTCCAGCTCCGAGAATGAGCTTGACTCCCCCCGCGCTCCCATCTTCATGGTAGCAGTGCTACCCCATGACATTTCTGAATCTGAAAACACCAGGTCTGGACCCATCAGCCAGGCAGCAACAGAGCCGTCCTGCAGCTCCGAGCTGCCTGAGCTCAACGAGCAGCCCAGAGAGCCTGCAGCAGAGCAGAGGGCCAGCCAGGCACTTTTCTCTGAGGAGCAGGACACATCTGAGCAGCGCCAAGGACGTGGTGGGAGGAGACGGGCACCAGCTGCAGGTGCCCAGACCTGTTCCCAGAGCCCCAGCAGACAGAGGACAGCACGGTCCTCCAGAACCACCCCGGCAGCTGCACCCAGGAGGCATCCCAGGCAGCGTGGGACCGGCCGCACAAGAAGCCGCTCCCCGTTGCAAGGCCGGGCCTCGGGCCCCCAAAGTCAGCCCCGAAGATGTCGTGGCAGCAGCCGTACGACAGCCCGAGGTGCTCAGAGCAGCGCCCGCACCTCGGCCACACCGGCACCATCGAGGTCCTCAAGGGCTTCCCCGCTGCCAGCACGCAGGCGACAATCCAGGCAGCGAGGGCGGGCCCACACTCGAAGCCGATCCCCAGTGGGGCGTCGCGCTTCAGATTCCCGCAGCCGGCCCCGAGGAGGCCGAGGGAGCCGGTCCAGGCAGCGGGGACCAGCCCGGGCACGGAGCCGCTCCCGCGTCCCACAGCACAGAAGGCGCCGCCACAGCCAGTCCCAGCGACGGCGCAGAAGCAGCCGCGTCCCATCGTCCCGTGATGGTTGTGCTTCCAAGCGGCGAAGAAAATAAACCTGGAAGATAGCACCGGGCACAAAGCTGCTCCCGGGTCCAGCATCAGAGACAACACCCCCACAGTCACCATCGTCAGAGAAGATGTCCCCACAACCAGTCCCAAAGACTGTGTGAAAGCAGTCGTGTCCCATCGCCCTGTCACAATTGTTATCCCAATTAGACCAAAAAATAAACCTTTAAAATATTCCCCAAATATTGGCTTCATTCCTCTCTTCTTGTCCTATGATGGACAGTGTTAGGAGCTGAGCACAATCCCAGATGGAGTTATCTTTAGATCTGTGTCCATGAAGGGGGGCTGCAAGCCCACAGGCCCACCGGCCTTAAAAATAGGGGGAGACATCAGAGGGATGTCAGCAGTTTACAGGCCAGTTCAGCCCATTCCCATGACTAACATGGATGGGAGATCCACAAACCCGCATCCCGGGAAAGGGAAAAATCAGGGAAGAGTAGGGAGATGGGAGACAGGCCTAAAACAAAGCAGTGGCAACTATCTGAGGAAGAAAGAGTATACACACCACATATTGGTTTCATTCTTCAGTGCACCACCGTGTTCTGTTGGAAACTACCCAAATCTGTTTTTCCTCTATTTGTATATTTCTGTGTATCCTGATTCTTGAGGCCCTTTCCATTCTGACAGAGCTCTGAAGGGCATTCCATCACCCATGGGGACCTTCCCATTGCTGGCCTGCTGCGGCTGGCTATTTGTCTAAATCCCATGCAAAGACTGTTTTTGCTAAGATGGACAGAAAGGAATAAACTACAAAATTCAGACTCTAATCCTCAACCCAGTTTCATTGCTAGTGTCAGTGAGGTTCTGAGAAGCTCCCCGCAGCCCTCAGTT